>NC_072396.2:49386060-49689090 GCF_028885625.2 Pongo pygmaeus | reverse complement strand
ATTGCACCACTGCACTCCAGCCTGGGCGACTCCATCTCAAAAAAAAAAAAAAAAGAGAGAGGGAGAGATTATTATTAATTAGGCTAAATTATCCTAGCTGCTGTAACCCAGAATTTCAGGGGCTTGACAAATAAATGTTTATTTCTTGCTCATTCAAAAGCCAATCTGAATATTTACTACTGTTCATTCATGGACCCAGGCAAACTCTATTTTGTGACTCTGTCCTCCTCTAGGTCCTTGGAGTTAGTTGGTTTTCAGTTGGTAGATAGGGAAAGAGAGAAAATGGAGGATTGCATGAGAGATTTTTATGGGCCAGGCCTGGAACTGGTATATGTCACTTTTGCCCATACTCCATTGGTCAGAACTCTGTCATGTGCCCACATCTATCTGCAGAGGAGGTTGGAAAAGGTAGAGTGAGCTCAGGAAGAACAGGAACAGGTTTCAATGAGCTTATAGCAGTGTCTGTTCCGTAGACTCCACAGACCTATGCTGTCCTATATGGTAGCTACTAGCCACATGTGGCTACTGCTCTTGAAATGTGGCCAGTCTAACTTGAGATGATGTGCTATAAATGTGAAATGTACACCAGATCACAAAACTCAGTATAAAAAGTTTAAAATAGCTCAGTAATTTTTATATTGATTATATGTTGAAATAATATTTGAATATATTGGGTAAAGTTAAATATATTGATGTTATTAAAAATAATTTTATCTGTTTTTTTCTCTTTTTAATGGGGCTACATTGAAAATATAAACTTACCCATGTGACTCACATATTTCTATTGGACAGCACTGCTATAGAAATTTCTCTTTAAAGCATTGAGACGGGGACTCTCTTACTGTGTAGGGGTAGGAGCATCTCTGGGTCAGGTTAGTGTTTCCTGTCTGGGGTCAGGAGAATGATTCTGTTACCTGGTAAGGCAGGTTTGCAGGTAAATACAAAGGTTGGAGACATTGTAAAGTGAGAGGAAAAACTGTGAAGGCATTTTTTCCCATACAGATTAAGGTTAGGTGTTCCTTTTGAGGCCAGGAGAGTGGTTTTCTGTAGACGGCCAGGCCAGAGGATCACAGTGTACTCAGGCCAGGATCAGAGCTGTGTTACTAGAGACAAGACAGATCAGGTGATTCCACTGGGGTTAGGCTAGGGGTTCCTGTACAGTCTCCAGGCAGGTATTCATGGTGATTCTGATTATGGGTTGTTTAACAAGTTCAGAACAGAGGTTCCTCTACAGTGTAGAGGCTTTTTATACTGGTTCATTCTTTGGATTATTCTAAAGAGGCAAATCAAAGGTTCCTGTTGAGTGTAAGGGCAGGATTTTCTGTGCTAGCTCAGGGCACAGGTTCCTGCTGGGGGTAATAGAGGTTCCTGTGCGGGTTCAGGACAAAGATCCTCTGTGTAGTTAGGACACTGCCCCTTCAGAGATTCAGGTCGGTGTTTCTTCTGTTGGGTCAGGGCAGTAGTTCCTGTACAGGGTGCAGGTGGGGCTTCTGGGACAAGGCCAGGGAAAAAGCTGTTACAGAGAATCACATTAGGCTTGCTGTTCAGGGTCAGCAGTGTATTTCCAGAGAGTAAAGCTAGGAGTTCCTATAAAGATGAGAGATTCCTGTAAATTCCTATAAAGATCAGAGATTCCTGTAAATTACAGATTCCTGTAAATAAATTACTGTAAAAGTAAAGGATTTCTGTTGAGGTTCAGGACAAGGGATTTCTGCAGAGAACAGTCAGAAGTTCTGGAACAGTTTTAGGGTCAGGCTTCCTGTAGAGCAGCGGTCCCCAACCTTTTTGGCACCAGGGACCGGTTTTGTGGAAGACAGTCTTTCCACGGATGGTGGGGGATGGTTTGGGGATGAAACTGTTCCACCTCAGCTCATCAGGCAGTAGTTAGATTCTCATAAGGAGCACGCAACCTAGATTCCTTGCATGCACAGTTCACAGTAAGGTTCGTGCTCCTATGAGAATCTAATGCCACTGCTGATCTGACAGGAGGCGGAGCTTAGGTGGTAATGCTTGCTTGCCTGCTGCCCACCTCCTGCTGTGTGGACCAGTTCCTAATAGGCCATGGACCGGTACCAGTCCATGTCCTGGGGGTTGGGAACCCCTGCTGTAGAGGGTCAGGGTAGTGGAGCTAATACAAGGTAAGGACCAGGAGCCTCGTGCAGCATCAGTAAATGCGACCTATATAGTGAGAAGGGGGGATCCTGTATCAGGTGAGGCCATAGGTGCCTGTATAGGCTGAGGTCAGGGCTTAAAGTAAATGGTCAAGACAGGCATTCCTGCCATAAGGTCAGGAAGTGGTTTTCCATACAAGTAAAAGACTGAGGTTCATGTTGAGAGTTGGATCATGGGTTCCTGTGGACTCTACGGGATAGGGTGTGAGATCATGGATTGTTGTGCAGGGCAACATCAGGGATCATTGTCAACAATGAAGGCAAGAGGTTCCACACACAGTCAGGGTTCTTGAAGAGGTTGAGGACAGGGATTTCTGTAAAGACAGAGCTGGGTCCATGGTTTACTACTCAGATTATTGTGAGTGAGGTGTTTTTAAAATGCTACCTGGAGGACAGGACTGCAGCAGTGTGAGTACAAAGGTGTTCCTGCCTGAGGTCAAGACAGGATTCGTATAGGGAGACTGAGGCTTGTGTGGATGGTCAGGACAAGGGTTCCTGTCCAAGGTGTTCAGGGGCTTCCTTACAGCTTAGTCCAGACGTCCCTAGCTGGGGTTAGGCAGAGGTTCTTCCTATTCAGGGTAAGGGCTGGCATTCCTGAACAGGATCAGGATGGGTTTCCTGTAGATAATTAGATGAAGGGTTCCCCTAGAGCTTCAGAGCTAGTCTTCTATACCAGGCTGGGGGAGCTATACTTATGGGGTTGAGGCCCAGGGCTCCTGAACAAGGTGGGGCCAGGCATGTGTCCGGCACAGGTTCTGAAAGGGGTTTTTAGAGCATGGGGCCTCCTGCAGGGTGTAAGGGCTGGGCTTCTGAGGGGAAGCCAGACACGTGTCTTTTATGGGATCAGGGTTGTTGTGGACAATGCCCACAATGAGCATAATAGAGTCCTGTGATTCTGCAGCAGTCTACTTAGTGGAGCTGGCATGCCCGCTAGCTGATGGGCTGGTGTTCTGTGGAGGACAGCTGCTTACCTATAATATGGTCAGGACCTGTGGGTCCCTGCAACCCCCATATCCAGGGCTCTAGGGGAGAAGCCATAAAGAGCAGTTAAGTGTGAGCAGCACTTATTTGCTGGGCTGGGTGTGTCACCCCATCCAAAATCTACTCCTTAAACTTGGTGGTCAGGGTAAGTTACTCATCAGTTCTGGGCCTCACTCTTCCATTAGTGAAATGAGTATGGGTATATTTTCCTCAGAATATTTATTTCAGGCACTAATGAACTAAAGCAACTGGAGCCTCCCAGCCTGCCGCCCGACCCACAATGAGCCCTCAGGAAAGGGTGCTGCTGGCTGTGGGGTGTGGCTGAGCACATGGACCCCAGGCCAGACTGCCCCGCTGGGCCCCTTGCCACCGGCTGTGTGGCCTCCATTGAGCCACTTAAGCAGTCTGCCTTAGGATGTCCCCTGACTCAGAGTATGCTCCTGTGTGTTTGTGAAATTGAGGAACAGACTCCGCTGTGGGGGGAGCAGTTCATCCAGGTGAGTGGGAGTGTTGGGGAAGGGGTTGGCACTGTGTGGAGCGCCCCACCTACTGAGGTTGAAACCACCTCCAGGGGCTGCTTTGTCCCCCTAATCTCCCCTTCTCATTCTCTACCATTTCCCACAGGGCTGCAGGCTGAGCTGGGCTGAGCAAGATAAGACCGGTCCGACAGGAAGACCCACGGACAACCCTGCGCCCCAGCACTGGCCTCTGACCTTGCCAGCTACCATTCCAGCTCCACCCTTCTCCACGTTCCTTTCCTGAACGTGTCTTTTGTCCCTTGGAAGAGAGTCCCTAACTTATACCCTCTGAAACTCTGCTGTTGAGACCTCCACAAACAAATGTACACAGAGCTGCTCATGTTGTCAGCCATTCAGAGACACTGTGACATGGCGCATGCCACACGTAATGCACACACACGCACACCCATGCCCATGCACAGGGACTTGCAGCGAGATATTGCCATCCCCAGACCCACAAACACATCCTGACACACACTTCTTGTTCAACATTCCAAGAATCTTTATCAGATTCTGTGCCCACCACGTATGCTGTCATGCTGTCTCAAAGGTCCCCCAGCGTCGTGCCCAGCCGCACGACCACAGCCCCACACACCTCCTTATCACCTGCTCCAGCACACACACTTCCAGTGTGCCCATAGTCACCCGGCACCACCCCCACCGTCGGCAAGCCCTGCGTGGCCTCTTACCATGACATATGGAACCACCTGGACACTTCACAAGAAGTTTCACATAGATTGTTCCAATCACACAACATAACCCTTGGTCACAAAGTGTCACATGTGCCGCCTTAGCCAGCCTCACATGGTCACACATTGCAGCCATGCACTGTCATCAGAGAGCCACAGGTATTGTTACACACTCCACTTGGCTCTGCTGTTCAGCCACACATAGACACATCCACAATTTCAGGACTTTGGTGGTTTTATTTTACAAAAGCCTTGAAGGTTCAAGCCAGGGGGTGCCTGGGGCCCAGAGACTTGGGTTGTCCAGAATTCTGGCTACAAGAGGAGGACACCACCCCTCCTCTGGAGGCCGTGCTCTGTGCCCTCACGAGCTGAGCGGAGCCACCACAGAAGTGCTGGTGGTGGGGGGCATGGGGCCTGTGGGGAAGGAGCCCGTGGGTGAGCCCAGTAGGGGTCCAGGGAAAGGCATGAGGTGGCTAACAGGCCCTGACAGCACCACGGGGCCCAGGCCTTGGTAGAGATGGGCAGTACCTGGGGGGCCCAGTGTCAGGCCTGAAGCCACCTCCCCACAATTCCCGCTACCGCTGCCCCCAGCCACCACCATAAAGCCACCAGCTGGTCCTTCGGCTGCTCCTGTGCCTCCCAGACTGGAGCCCCGTTTCTTTTTCCCTTTTCCAGATGCCTTGCGGTTTCGAGTCTGAATACCATCCTTCCGCATGGTCAGTGGCCGGTTCACCTGTCAAAAGGGAGGCTGCGGGTGTCCCCAACTCCAGACCTTTGCCTCTCTGTGTGTCAACCAGGGATACCCTCTCTACCCCACTTCTTTCAGGGTAAGATAATTTCCGGGTGCTGAGATTGTCTCAAGGAATCCTGAGGTTGTGAGGCCCTGAGCTTAGGAAAGCCTCCAAGGCTGATAGGAGCTGCCCAAGGTCTAGGGCAGGGGATTGGATATTAGCTGATGCCTGGAGGTGGGGGAGAGGAGAGGAAGGAGAGTGGAGGAGGAGGGAATGGAGAAGGAAGGAGGGAGGGTAATAACAGAGAAGGGGGAAAGTAGAAGGGATGGGGGAAGGGGGAGGAAGGAGAGAAAGGGGAAAGAGGAAAGAGGGTTGTGGGGGAAGAGAGGTAGAACAGGAACAGAGTGGGGGGCAGTGTGGCATAAAGACAGTGAAAGCAGAGGGGTGGCTCCAAGGGGCAGGGCGTCACCTGGTGTAGCTTGTAGTAGAGGCCGCAGGCATTGCACACGGGATCCCCGCTGGCATTTCTCCGCCACAGTGTCGTGGTGGTCGTCTGGCAGTTGGTGCACTGAGTACCTGCCCGTTTGCTGACAATCTAGGGGACGGCAGGATGTGCGATCAGTGCCCTGGGGATGTGGAAGTGGGGGTAAGGGGCTCACAGGGGATGTCAGGAGGACCCAAGAAGTGAGGGTCAGGTTGAAGGCAGGGCTTTGTTTACAGGGTGATGCCTGAGGATTCTGTATGGGGCCAATACAGGGGTTCCTATCTGGTATAAGTTTCTTTTGTTCTATATTCTATGGGGGACTACATTGGTGGTTCTCAGCTTTGGCTGCATATCGGAATCACTTGGGGAGCTAAAATGTCCTGATGCCCAGGCAGCACCCCAGTCCAATTCCATCAGCACATCTGGGAGAAGGGACCTGGGGTGATTCCAGTGTGAAGCCAAGGACGAAAACACTGGTGTGCAGGGTGAGGACAAAGGTTTCTGTTTGAAGCTTATAAGGGTATGTTGAGGATAGGAGCTTCTATAGATCTGGGTTCCTGTACAAGGAAAGGGCGGGAGTTCTCATGCACAGTGAGGGCACGGATTTCCATATGGGATGAGGAGATTTTCCTGTGTAGGATGAAGGCAAGGGTTTCCATGTGATATTGGGACAGGGGTTCCCATACAGGGTGGCCTGCAGTAGCTTCCTGTAATCATGAGAACAGCGTTCCTATACAATGGGAAGATGTGGCTTCTTGTACAGGGTGAGGACAGGGGTTCCTGTGTATAAGGTGAAGCAGGTCTGCGGTCTTACCAGGCGCTTCTTGGGCCGGATGAGGGGCCTGTTCTGCCCATTCATCTTGTGATAGAGGCCACAGGCGTTGCATAGGTAGTGGCCTGTCCTGTCCCTCCGCCACAGTGGAGTGGCTGTTGCTCCGCAGTTCACACACTCCCTGGCCTCTGGTGGGGTGAAGAGGAGAAGAAGGAGCTAGGCTCAGCTCAGCTTTACTTTGGGCCACCCCTCCCACCTCAACTTCCCTGTCCTTTTTTGAGTTTCTCACCACAGGGAGGCAGGGGGAGAGTTCCACGAAGCTTGGGAGAGGAATAGGCTGCTGAATTGAGGGGGCTCCCGGTGGGAGAAAAGAAGGTACTGGAAAAGTCAGGGCCCCCATAAGCACTACTGGGGACAGGGAGTGATGAAGGCAGTGCAGGTCCCAGGGTCAAGAGGTCTGGGCTCAGCCGCTCTGTCTTCAAAGTCTCCAGGAAGCTGGTGCTGCCTTTTCCATCTAGATCTTCCACGGCCTGGGGAGGTGAGTCCTCGCGGGTGGGACACACAGTTGAGGCAGGGTAGAGCCCCGTCTTGCCGTAGGCCCAGCCGGCATATGGTGAGCCCCCTGGGATCCCCTCCATACAGTTGAGCAATGGGTATACCTGAAAGACTGTTGGGGGCAGGTGGGGATGGAGGAAAGAAGAGGCAAAATCAGTCTAGGGTCAGCCCATGTCAGGGTGCAGTGGTTCCCAGCACCCCCAACATGGTGGCCAAGTTCCCAGCTTTTCCACAGGCTACCAGAACAGCTGCTGGCCGTTGGATGCTTCCTGGATCCTGTCCCCACTGGTCAGTGTGGCCTCTGCAATAACCTCTGACCATTTCCAAGTGGGCTTTTGAGGATGACTGTTGGGATTTGGAGCTCCACGGATCACTCGACAACTAGGGCAACCACCACATTCCAGTATTGCCTCTCAGTGTGGCCGCCCCAATATGGCAGGTTGAGGAGCATTGGAATTCCCAGGTCTGCACTTAACTAGGGAAAGTGGTCGGCACATCCATTTGAGAAGCTTCCAGCCATTTCTGAGATATCCTCACAGTGGTATTCTGACCTAGCCAAAGATCTCCATGGCAACCCCAACAGCACTCAGCCAATGCCAAGACAGCCACCCAGTGGAGTTACCTGGGGAGTGTCTGTAGGCCTCAGCGTCCCTGTAGTAGGCCAGTGCCGCAGCTGCAGCGGTGGCTGTGCTCGGGGCAGTGGAGGAAGCTGCTGCATCCAAGCCCTCAGGCCCAGAGGGGAAGAAAACCCCTGATTCTGGCGTGGAGGACACCAGAGCAGGATCCACAAACTGGGGGAGGGGCTCTGAGGTCCCCAGGGACCCCAGGCCAGGGAACTCCATGGAGCCTCTGGGGATTAACCTGCGAGGACAGAAGGGGTCCTCAGACACAGAAATCCTCCACCCCTCACCTCCTTTCACCTGCTCCTCTTCCCTCCTTTCCCCCTCCTCCCACTCCATCACCTCAGTCTCCATATTTCTCCTTCCCACCTCCCCATTCCCTTCCTCCTCCTCACCTTAGTCTCCCCTCTCCTTCCCCTCCTTCTCTTCCTCCCTCTCCTCTCTTTTCCCTCCTACATCTCCCCTTCCACTCCTGTGTGGCCCTCCTTTCATCTTCCTCCTCGTTCTCCCCCTCTTGCCGTTTGTCTTTCCTCTCCTCCCTCCTCTCGCTCTTCCTCCACTCTCATCTGCTTCTACCTCTCCCTTCTTCCTTCCATTCTCTCTCTTCTTCCCCCTCTTCCCTTTTCCTCCTCTCTTTCTCCCGTCTCTCTTCTTCCCATCTCTTCTTTGTCCCCCTCTTCCCCACTTCCTTCTCTTTCCACTCTTTTCTCATTCTCTCCTGCTTTCTTTTTCTCCTCCACCTTCTTTTCCTCCTTGACCTCCTCCTTCTCCTTTCCTGTTTCCCCTCTTCCTTGTCCTCCTTCTCTTTTTGTCTTCATTCTCCTTTTCTACCTTCCTCACACAACTTATCTCCCTCTCCCCCATCCACACACACTTTTTTTTGAGGCAGGGTCTCCTCTGTTGCCAGGCTGGAGTGCAGTGGCATGATCTCGGCTCACTGCAACCACTGCCTCCCGGCAGTGATCCTCCTGCCTCAGCCTCCTGAGTAGCCGGGACTACAGGTGTGTGCCACCAGACCTGGCTAGTTTCTGTTTTTTTTTTTTTTTTTGTAGAGATGGGGTATGACTCTGTTGCCCAGGCTGGTCTTGAACTCCTGGCTTCAAGTGATCCTCCCACCTCAGCCTCCCAAAATACTGGGATTACAGGTGTGAGCCACCACATCCGGTGTCTCTTCCCCTGTCTACATCTACTCTCCACTCCTTTCTCCTACTACTCATTTTCTCCTCCCCTCCAATTTCTTCGTCCTTCTCCTCCCTTTTCTGTTCATCCTTTTCTCCCTTTCCCCATCTCCTCTCCTCTCCTCCTCCACTTCCTCTTATTCTCCCCGTCCCCCCATCCTTTCTTCCCTCCCCCTCTAGAAGAGTCTGGGTGAGGGTGGGATGGCGTGCAGGACCAGAGTCCCTTGAGCCTCTTGGTCACTTCCCCCAGGACTTTGGGGTTCACCATCCTCTGCTCCCCAACTTCATCCCTATCTGTTGTATCTTGCCCTCTAACTTTCTCAGAAACCCCATGGTTTCCGGGCTTGACTCCCTCCTCCCTCCACCTCCGTTGCGTCTACAGACAGAAGGCCCCCTTAGTTCCTCCCTACTTCTTGGTTGGGGGGGGTCAGTACCCCCCACTGCTTATCTCTGCCTTCCCCGCCCAACTTTTGAAATCACCCCAAGGCCACTGACTTCCTCTGAAGAGGGTGACAGGTGGGAGGTACCTCTACCGGTACCCTCTCCCCAGGGGAGGCCCACCATAGTTCTGCTTTCAGGCTCTTTCAGTTCCCAGGCCTCAGTTTCCCCATCTGCTGTATTGGGGGTGGTGATGGGCTGGGGCTGAGCTGAGACCTGTGGGATGGCCCTTTGCCTCTGTTTTGCCTTGTGTGTGTCTCTGTCATCTAGCTCTCCACCTCTCTATACCCTGGGGCTCTTTCCCCTGACTCTCTGTTCCCTCTCAAGTCTGACTCTGTAGCTTCCCCAGCTTTCTGTGTTTCTATGATATAGCTTGTCTTCTCCTTCTGTGCCTTTTCTTTCTTTCTTTTTTTTTTTTGAGATGGAGTCTCACTCTCTCACCCAGGCTGGTGTGCAGCGGTGCGATCTCGGCTCACTGCAACCTCAGCCTCCCAGGTTCAAGTGATTCTCATGCCTCAGCCTCCCTAGTAGCTGGGATTACAGGCACGTGCCACCACACCCAGCTAATTTTTGTATTTTTAGTAAAGACAAGGTTTTGCCATGTTGGCCAGGCTGGTCTTGAACTCCTGACCTCAAGTGATCGGCACACCTCAGCCTCCCACAGTGCTGAGGTTATAGGCGTGAGCCACTGCGCCTGACCTCTTTCTGTGCTTTTGTAAATGTTTGATGATTTTCTGTCTTCTTTTCTGTCTTCCCATGTTTCTCTCTCTGGCTGTCTTTCTGTTATTCTTGCTTTCTCCCTCTCCTCTCCTATCTCTCTGAACATCTCTGCATCTCTCCCACTCTTCCTGCTTGTTTGTCTGTTCCCACTGTTTCCCTCTCTTTGGGCCTTCTGACCTTATGTCCACGTGCCTCTTAGTAGTCCCATACCCCTGACCGTACCCAGCCACATGCAGCTCGGGATAAGGAGCCTAGAATGCTGGCCCTGGCCCTATTGTGCTGGCCTGCTCTGTTTCTGTGTCTGTAGGGTGGAGTGACAGGGCCAGACTAGAAGGCTGTCTTCAAACTGCCCCTCACCCCTGCTTACATGACCCATGGCATAGACAGGCTAAGGGGCAGGCCCAGGCTTGGGGGTTGTGTTAGGAAAGAGATGGGCCACAAGTGTGCCCACCACCAACACCTTGTCAGCCCTAGGGTGCCTGCTGTTGCTCTCTGAAGAGAGTGTCTTGCTTCCCCATCTTGGTCTCCATCTCTTTCTTCTCTGTCTCTAATTCTGTGTTAGTCTCTGTCTCTTCACAGTGCTACCTGCTGGTATCTCTGCATTTCTATCTCCTTTTCTGCTCCTGGGTCTTTCCCTCTTTTTCTCCGGCCGTCTGTCTGTCTCTGTCTCTTACTCGTTGAGTTTCTCTCTGTTTTTCCTTTCTCTTCATGTCTCTTTTGTCTCTTGCTCTTTGTCTCTGTGTCTCTGTCTCTCTCTTCCCATCTCTCCCTGTTTCTCCCTCTCTTCGCTGTCTCATTGTGTGTCTTCTGCTCGCTTTCTTTCACCACTATTCCCTCATCCCCTCAACCCCACCTTACCCACCATGATCTCCCTCCAGCCCCACTGCCCCCAACCCCTGCACCTCACATCTTGGTGAGTCCAGGGCTGCCCACCCCTCCCATGGCAGGGGCCCAGCCTCCTCACCCCCAGTTATCACTCTCCAGACAGAGATAAAGTTTATCTCGAGGCTGGGGGATATGAAGGCTCCTTATCAGCTGCCCCACTAGAGTAAGTGTTGCCCCAACGGCGGCAGCAGGCAGCAGCCGGCACCCTCCACTCTCCCTCGGCCCCAGCCCCTCACCCCAGGTAACATTCCAATCCCAGCCCTCAAGGGAGGGTCTCACCGGGCTGAAGGGAGCAGATATAAGGTCTAGGGGGCAGATATGGGGCTTAGAGGGAGATAGAGGTGGAGTTTGAAGGTCAGATATGGGGTTAAGTCAGAGAGAGGTTTGGGGTGTACCCATGGAGTTTGTGGGGAGGCAGATATGGGGGTTTGTGGAGCAGAGACGAGCTTGGAAGTTCAGAGACACATTTTGGGCTCAGGAATAGGTTGTGAAAACAAACGAGGTTGGGGGATCAGAGGCGAAGTTTGAGAGTCAGAAATAAAGTTGAGAAGTAGTGTGGGAGTCAGATTCTGAGGGTCATAGAAAAGTCTGGGGAGTTCAAGGGTTTTTCTGGAGGAGAGATGGAGTTTAGGAGTCAAAGATCTGTTTGGGCAGACAGAATGTGGCTAGTAATTAAAGGGGAGTTTGAGAAGCCAAGATACAATTGGAGTAGACAAAGGCTTGGGGCTGGAGAGATTCAGGGAGACAATGAGATGTGTTTTAGGGCTGAGATAGGGTTTGGGGAAGGCAGACATAAGGGTTCATGCGGCAGAACAGATTTTGGGGAGTTGACTTGGTGTTTGAAGTGACAAAGATATTTTACTGAGCAGGCAGGGAGTTGGGAGAGATAAATGGTTTGGGGAGATCAGAGAGAAGTCATTGGGAACAAAGAGTGGGTTTGAAAGGCAGAGATGGTGGTAAGAGGATGGAGCTAGGGTTTGGCGGATCAGAGACAGGTTTGGGGGCTCAGAGAGAGTGGGGCAAAGACAAGGCATTGTAGAGCGGATAAGGGGTTTGGGAGCAGAAAAGTGAGGTTTGGAGGAGAAGTCAGGGAGACAGACAAGTTTGGTGAGTGGAAATCAGATATGGGACAGGGAAAGGATTTGGGGGGATAAAGTCATGTTTTGGGAGGCAGAGTTAGTGTTTAGGGGAGACAGACCTAGGGTAATAGCGAGCAAAGTGAAGGGATCCAGAGGATACAGATATCTTGGACGGAATGGATGAGAGGGCAGAAAGAGGTGGGGTTTAGTGGGTAGATTTGGGGTAGAAATGGGAGTTGGAAAGACAGGTGGGTTAGAGGAGCTGTAAAGGGATTCAGGGCTGGCTGACACTTTGGGGACCAGCTGTGGGTTGGGGAGCCTGGAGCAAGCATAAGGGTAGGGGCAGCAGGCCCAGGGTTGCCTTGGTGGGGGCTCTCTGGGGGCTGAGACTGACCTGGGCTGGTGGTTGCGGAGGGTTCAGCCGCCTTGGGGATGTGGCAAGCTCAGTGTGATCCCAGGGGGTGTCCTGGCTGGCCTTGGCCTTTGAGGCTCCCTTCCTCCCTCCCTCCCTCCCTCCCTTCTCCCTCCTCCCTCCTCCCCAGGGAGTGGCTTGTGCCCCCAGTGGGTGGGGCAGTCCAGGGGAGGGGGCGGGTCCCATGCTTGTGGGGCACCTCTTGGGCACTGGAGGCCCTCTTCCACCCTCCCTGCCCACCCTGGGGATTCTTGGACCTCGCTCGACCTAGGCTCCTGTGGACTGTAGTGTCCAGACAAGCAAAATAGGCTGAAACCAAGATAAATGAAAATAGCAGATATGGTTTCATGACTTCACTGGGCTTTTCAGAGAGTAAAGCCCTTAATGTGTGTGAGGCCGGTGTGGGCTAGACTCCTATGTATGTGCGTCTTCCTGGCTGCAGGGAGAGAAGGGATGTGGCTGTACCCATTTTGCAGGTGAGAAGAGTGAGGCTCAGAGAGGTTCTGCTGGATTTGAACTAGAGCCTGTGGGATACCTTGATGACCCAGGCTAAGCCTGCGGGCCAAGCCAGTGCTGGCAGGAGGCAGGGGCACACTCACTCAGCACCCCACTGGGGCTTACGCCAGCTCTGGCCTGCCCTGGGGCAGCAGATAAGTCTTATCAGATGTAGGCGACCGTGGCTGTTGGCGCCGCAGTAACAGGCTGTCTTGGGGTGAGGCTGTGGGGGTAGGAACACCCAGGGACAGTGGCCTCAACTTCTTGCCCGCCATGCTGCCTTGGAGGCGGGAAACTGAGGTGGGAGCCAGGGATGATTCCTCGAGGAGTGGGATAGGGTAGGGAAGGAAAGGGATGGAGTGGGAGAGACAGAGGCAGAGAGACAGACAAAAACAGAGATAGGCGGAGAGAGACGGAAATGGGGAGAAAGAGAGTGACAGAGATGAATAGAGAAGGAGACAGACGTGGAAAGAGGCAGAGAGAGGGCACAAAAGAAAAGGAGAGACAAAGAGGGTGAGACACCCGGGGAGAACCAGAGACCATTAAAGACATATAGAGAGAGGCAAAGAGAGAATGAGAGACAGAGATGGACAGAAGTGACAGATAAAACCTGAAAGGGAAAGAGGCCAAAGACAGAAGTGGAGAACTGAGAGGGGAGACAGAGACAGAGGGATATTCAGAGACAGACTCAGAAGAAGGTCATGAGATGGCAGACTGGATCACACCCTGGGCATGTGGTGCCCATGCAGATGGGATGGGGGGATGTGGATTGATGTAGCCTGTGGCTCTGCCCTCAGCCCTCAGCAGGGGACAACCAGAATGTGGCTAGGCCTCCGCACCCCAGTCCCCACACTCCTGCCCTGCTCCACCTCCTCCAAATATTAATGACAACAACCACAGTGTCTCATAGACCTCACATAGACCTGTACCTAACCTGAGCACTTTTTCTATATGAAAGCATCTGACACACATGCACACATGGGACAAGGAGCTGTCCTGCTCACCTAGTCTACAGATGGGGAGACTGAGACCTACAAAGGGCAGAGGCCAAGCATGGAGCCCCAGGTCAGTGGGGTCGGCTTGCCCACTGGCCCACCCTGGAGGGATCTTACCATTCTCATCTCACTCCTTTGAGCCTCAGTGTCCTCATATGCAATGGGAGATTTGAGGAGGAAAGAGAGCAAGCCCACGAATTCCTATTTATTGAGCTCCTGCTGGTGTGCCACGCCCCGTGCTGAACCCTCATCAGTAATAAGGAGAACGAATACAAAGACACCTCTGACTTAAGTGGCAGTGGTTTCAGGAGATGAACTCTAGAGCCAGCTCATCCTCGTTCATAGACTGCCCTAACAACTAATGGATCGGGTGACCTTGGGAGAGTTACCATCCCCTCTGGAATTTAGCTCCTCATCTGTAAAAATGGGGTAATAATATACCCCAATAAGCCACTCCATGCAGTGACTGTGGAGACTAAATGAGTTTTAACCCATGTTACATGATTTTAACTTACTTGAATCTGAAATCTCAATAAATATTAAGTATCCCTATTTATTTATTGAGTACCTACTGCATACAAGGGAGAGTACACAGCCCTTTCTAACCCTACTACTACTTATAGTACTAGTGCTAATAATATGCTGACACTAAGAGTAATACCAATATTGTAATATTGATACCGACACTAAAACTAATTTTATTTCTTTAAATTTATGATCGACACATAATAGTTGTACATATATATGGGGTAAAACATGATGTTTTATTACATGTATACATTGTGTAATGATCAAATCAAGGTAATTAGCATATTCATCACCTTAAACATTTATCTTTTCTTTGTGATGAGAGCATTCAAAAACGCTTTTAGCTATTTTGAAATATACATTTATTGTTGACTCTAGTCATCGTACTATGCATTAGAACACCAGAACTTATGCCTCCTATCTAACTGTAGCTTTGTACCCATTGACAGCCTCTCCCCATCCCTCCCTGCCTCCTGCCCTCCCATCTGCCGGTAACCACTATTCTACTCTCTACTTCTATGAGGACATACTAATTTTCATAGTAATACTCATCGAATGCTAATACTAATTTTAATCTAACACTAATACTATTATTAATACTAATACTAATTCTGAAACTATTCTAATTCTAACAACAATAGTGATAATGATACATACTAAATATTTTTTGGGGACAATGTCTCACTATGTCACTCAGGCTGGAGTGCAGTGACAATCTCGGCTCACTGCAGCCTCCACCTCCTGGGCTCAAGCGATCCTCCCACCTCAACCTCCTGAGGAGCTGGGACTTCAGGTGCATGCCACCACACCCAGCAAAATAATTTTTTTTCAATAGAGATGAGGTCTCGCTATGTTGCCCAGGCTTGTTTAATTCTGATATTAATACTAGCATTAATAGACTAATAATAACAGCAGCGGCATTATTTGCTGAGTGACCCCAGGCACTGTGCTAAGTGCTCTCCACCCATAATTCTATCGCATTCTCACCAGCTCCTTGTGGTGCAAGTGTGTATAATTGCCCTCACCTCCAGACTGGGTCTACATAGGTGTGTGGAAATGAAGATGTTCCTCCAGGGCCCTGGGTTCTTGTCTCAACTCTGACACTGATTTGCTGTGTGATTCCTGGGCCAGACGCCCTCTGAGCCTCAGTTTCTTCATCTGGAAAACGGGTACAGTCCTAGCCCCCCACGTGGATAGGAACCACTCAGCACAGGGCCTGCTGGCACACCATAAATGGTGTGCTCTGTAAATGGGAGTTCTCATCATCATCATTATTATTAGAAGCAGCTGTCGCAACATAGGGAAATCTGTCCTCACAGGGAATGGCAGGCTGGAGGCATGTCTAAGAGCTAAGACAAGGGTTTGGCCGCTGGACTCACCCCATTTCTTCATTTCTGGAGAGCACAGAGCGCTCAGGAAGAGAAGCCAAGGGTGAGGAGTGGGGCACCCCAGAGCCCTGCCTCCAGCAGGAGCTGGAAACCCCGAGGCTGTGAGGCCAGGCCTCACCCCATTCCCTCCCCCATCCCCGTGGAGGGGGCGCAGGCTCAGAAGTCTGCGGCGACAGTTCAGCGGGCAAGGAGGCAGCTGGGAGTGGGCAGATAAGAGAATCAGTGGGGCCAGATCAGGCTTTGGGGGAGACGAGGGCGGGGGCGGGGGTGGGGTGTCCTGGCCGCGCGTCTTCTCCGTCAGGCCTAAGTTTGAGACTCTTCTTCAATGTCCTCTCTTCTCGGAAGCCTTCCCTGACTGGCTCACTCCCTCCTGGCATCTTCTGGGGTTCTAGAGCCCCTGCTTGGTCCAGGCCTCATGGCATTTGTACTGTTTGTGCCTCTTCTGTACTGTGGAGCCCATCAGGGTGGGGACAGAGCCTGACAGACTGTGGTGTCAAAAGCACCAAGGCAAATGTCAACCAAAGCCTGGCTAAGGAGTCAAGCGTTTGCCCTCAGAAACAAACTGTTGGTTGACTGTTTTAAAAAATGGAAAGTATAAAGGGTGCTGTAACAAGCATCTACTTTTGTCAAACATTAATATTTTGCCTTATTGACTTCAGATTGTTTTTAAAAATATGCGATATTACAGATGCTCTTGTACTGATTCCATTTCCCTCCCTCTTTCTACTGCCTTGAGCTTGATGTTTATCTTCCTTATGAGTATTTTTACTCCATCACTCCATATGTTGGTACCCATACACACCATATGATACCCGGGGTTTTTTTGGCCCGTTTTTGCACTTCATGGAAATGGAAGCACATCATACAGTATGTGCTGCTTTTGCTCAGCATAATGTCTGTGACATTCTTCCACGTTGTCATGTGTATCAATAGTTCATTCTTTTTTTTCTTTTTCTGTTTATTGAGACATAATTCACATACCATAAAATTTGCTCTGAACCATAAAATTCACTCTTAAAATGTATAGCAAAGCGATTAGTATATCACGAGGTTGTGTAACTATCCACTACCTAATTCCAGAACATTTTCATCACCCCCAAAAGGAACCCTGTATCTATTAACATACACCCTCCCATTCCATTTCCCTCTCCTCCCATCCCCGGGCCATCACAAATCTCTTTGTCTCTATGAATTTGTCTGTTTTGGACATTTCATATAAATGCAGTCATATGATATGTGGCCTTTTGTAACTGCCTTCTTTTACTTCACATAAATTTTTTAAGGTTCATTCATATTGTAGCATGTATTAGTACTTCATTCATTTTCATGACTGAATAATATTCCATTGTATGAAAATACCTACTACATTATAGCTACGATGCGGTGGCTCACACCTGTAATCTCAGCACTTTGGGAGGTTGAGGTGGGTGGATTGCTTGAGCCCAGGAGTTCGAGACCAGCCTGGGCAGCATAGCAAGAACACGTGTCTACAAAAAAGAAAAATTAGCCAGGTGTGGTGGTGCATGCCTGTGGTCCCAGCTACTTGGGGGGCTCAGGTGGGAGGATCAGCAAGTTGAGGCTGCAGTGAGCCATGATTGCACCACTGCAGTCCAGCCTGGGCAACAGAGTGAGACCCTGTCTCAAAAGATAAAAGGAAAAAGAAATGCCACATTATGCTTATCCATTCACCCATTGATGGACTCTTGGCTATCACGAATAATGCTGCTGTGAACATTCATGTGAAAGTTTTTATGTGGACATATGTTTTTCGTTTTCTTGGGTATATAACTAGGAATGGAATTGCGGGGTGATATGGTAATTCTATGTTTAACTTTCTGAGGAACTGCAAGTGTTCTCCACAGCTGCTGTACGGAGGTTCAAATTTAAATTTAACCACATTCTCTCCAACACTCCTTTCTTTCTTTCTTTTTTTTTTTGTTTGTTTGTTTGGCAGGGTCTCACTCTGTTCCCCAGGCTGGAGTACAGTGACATGATCTCTGCTCACTGCAGCCTCAGCCTCCTGGGTTCAAGTGATCCTCCCACCTCAACCTCCTGAGTAGCCAGGACTACAGGTGCATACCATCACACCCAGCTAAATTTTTGTAATTTTTTGTAGAGGTGGGATTTTCGCCATGTTGCCTACGCTAGTCTCAAACTACTGGGCTCAAGCAATCTGCCTGCCTTGGCCTTGCAAAGTGCTGGAATTACAGGCTACCACGCCTGGCCTCCAACACTTTTTATTGTCCCTCTTTTTGATTCTAGCCATCCTACTGGGTGTGGGTGTGAAGTGGTATCTTGTTATGGTTTTGATTTGCATTTCCCTGTGACCACTGATGTTGAGCATCTTTTCATAAACTTGTTGGTCATTTATCTTTTTTTTTTTTTTTTTTTTTTTGAGATGTACTCTTGCTCTGTCACCCAGGCTGGAGTGCAGTGGCAGGATGTTGGCTCACTGCAGCCTCCACCTGCTGGGTTCAAGTGATTATCCTGCCTCAGTCTCCTGAGTAGCTGGGATTACAGGCACCCACCACCATGCCTGGCTAATTTTTCTATTATTAGGAGAGATGGGGTTTCACTGTGTTGGCCAGGCCAGTCTCGAACTCCTGACCACAAGTGATCCATCCGCCTCAGCCTCCCAAAATGCTGGGATTACAGGCATGAACCACCATGCCCAGCCCATTTATCTTCTTTGGAGAAGTGTTTATTTAAATCCTTTGCCCATTTTGAATTGGGTTATTTGTCCTTTTATTGTTGAGTAGTAAGAGTTATTTATTCTGGATACTAGACTCTTTTTAGATATGTGATTTTCAAATATTGTCTTCTGTAGGTTGTCTTTTCACCTTTTTTTTTTTTTGAAACAGGGTCTTACTTTGTCACCCAGGCTGGAGTGCAGTGGGGGGTGAACATGGCTCACTGAGGCCTTGACCCCCCCAGGCTCAAGTGATCCTCCTGCCTCAGTCCCCCAAGTAGCTGGGACTACAGGTGCATGCCACCATTCCTGGCTAATTTTTGTATTTTTTGCAGAGATGGGGTTTCACTATGTTGCCCAGGCTGGCCTTGAACTCCTGGGCTCAAGCAATCCACTCACCTCAGCCTCACAAAGTGGTGAGATTACAGGCGTGAGCCACTGTGTCCAGCCAGAGAGCTTATAGTTTTGATGAACTCCAGTGTGTCTATTTTTTCTTTGGCTGCTTATGCTTTAGATGTCACGTCTAAGAAACCATTGCCTAATCCAGGGTCACAAAGACTTATGCCTGTTTTCTTCTAAAACAGCGGTCCCCAACTTTTTGGCACCAGGGACCGGTTTCATGGAAGACAATTTTTTTCCACAGAAGTGGGGATGTTTTCAGGATGATTCAAGCGCGTTACATTAGAGTCTCATAAGGAGTGCACAACCTAGATCCCTCGCATGCACAGTTCACAATAGGGTTTGAATTCCTAAGAGAATCTAATGCTGCAGCTGATTTGACAGGAGGCGGGGCTCAGCTTCATGAATGGCAGCAAGCCGCAGCTCACCTCCTGCTGTGTGGCCCAGTTTCTAAGAGACCACAGATGGGTTTGTGGCCTGGGGGTTGGGGACCCCGATCTAAAAGTTTTATGGTTTTAGCTCTTACATTTAGGTCTTTGATCTGTTTTGAGTTGTTTTTTGTATACGGTATGAGGAAGGGGTCCCACTTTATTCTTTTGCATGGGATACTCAGCTGTCTCAGCACCATTTGTTGAAAGGAGCATTCTTTCCCCATTGAATGGTCTTGGTACACTTGTAAAAATCAATTGCTAGCTGGACACAGTGGCTCACACCTGTAATCCCAGCATTTTGGGAGGCCAAGGCGGGAGGATCACTTGAACCCAGGAGTTCAGCCTGTCCAACACAGTGAGACCCTGTCTCTACAAAAAGTTTTTTGAAAATTAGCTGAGCACAGTGGTGCATGCCTGTAGTCCCAGCTACTTGGGAGGCTGATGTGGGAGTATGGCTTAGGCTAGGAGTTTGAGGCTGCAGTGAGCTGTGTTTGTGACTGGGCAACAGAGCAAGTCCCTGTCTCAAAAAAATCAGTTGCCTATAATGTGTGAATTTATTTCTGGACTTTCAATTCTATTTCGTTAATTTATATGTATGTTTTTATGCCAGTAGCACATGGTCTTGATTACTGTAGCTATATAGTAAGTTTTTAAACTGGAAGGTGCGAGTCCTCCAACTTTGTTTTTCTTTCTCAAGATTGTTGTATTTTGGGCCCCTAGCACTCCTATGTGAATCAGCTTGTCAGTTCTGCAAAGAAGCAAGCTGGGATTCTGATAGGGATTGCATCAAGTCTGTAGATCAAGTTGGGGAGTATTGCCATCTTAACACTATAAAGTCTTCCATTCCACGAACATGTGCTGTCTTTCCATTTATTTAGGTCTTCTTTAAGTTCTTTCAATAATATCTTATGGTTTTCAGTGTATAAGTCTTGCCCTTCTTTCATTCATTTTATTACTAAGTATTTTATTCATTTTGAAGCTATTGTAAATGGAATAGTTTTCTTAATTTCACTTTTGGATTGTTAATTGCTAGCATATATGGTTAAGCTTTGTATAATCTCGTATCATACAAAATCTTATATCCTGCAACCTTGCTGTAATGGTTATGCACTAATGGGGCTCTAATGGTTTTGTGGTGGATTCCTTAACATTTTCTATGTATAAGATCATGTCATCTGCATACAGGGATAGTTTTACTTCTTCCTTTCCAATATGGATACCTTTTATTTCTTTTTGTTGCCTAATTGCCCCAGGTAGAGCATCCAATACAGTGTTGAAAAGACATGGTAAAAAGGGGCATCCTTGTGTTGTTCCTTTCCAACTTTCACCATTAAGTATGATGTTAGCTGTGGATTTTTTGTGGATGTCCTTTATCAGGTTGAGGAAGTTCTCTTCTATTCCTAGTTTGTTGAGTGTTTTTATCATGAAGGAGTGTTGAATTTTGTCAAATGTTTTTTCTGCATCTCCTGAAAAGATCATGTGGTGTTTGTTCTTTATTATGTTAATGTGATGCATTATATTGATTGATTTTCATTAGTTGACCAAACCTTGCATTCTTGGGATAAATCCCACTTGGCCGTGGTGTATAATCCTTTTATATGTTGCTGGATTCTACTTACTTGTATTTTATTGAGGATTTTTGCATCTATACTTAGATATTGGTCTGTAGTTTTCTTGTGATATCTTTGTCTAGTTTTCTCATCAGAGTAATGCTGGCCTCGTAAGTTCGTTCCCTTTTATTGAAAGTAATATTCCATGGAATGGATATACCACATTTGTTTAACCACTAATCTGTTGATGAACATTTGCATTATTTCTAGTTTCTTTCCCTATTATAGCAAATCTGCAATTCATAAACTCATATTCCTCTCTCTTTGCACACCTGTGAAGGAGTTTCTTGGGGGAGGAGGGAGGAAATATCAGAGCATCTACCCATTCATTCATCTGCCTACCCACTCACCCATCCACCCATCTATCTGTTCCTTCCTTTCTTCCTCTATGCCTTCATTTTCTCTTTCCTTTCATCCATAAATCATCCATCTTCAGGCATATAATGTCTGGGTCCATGGCAAATTGTCTTTTAGAATGAGGCAGAAAACCCCTTTCCTCTTTTTTCCACTGCCAGAAAATGCTACAGGTTTTAGGAAAGCCTTTTACTTGCTAAAACTCATATCCTCACACTCCCTCTCTTCGCAGCACTTTTGGGGCTCCTTGGCGGTTCATTCACAGGGTCTGGCTGAACTACCCTCTGAAGACTATTTAGCGACCAGAGTCCAGAAGACCAGGGGCTCCTTTACTTCAGGAGACTCTCACACATGCTCCTCCATCACTCCTTCACTCAGGAATCCGCACACTTCCCTTCCCACTTGCCTGACTCGTCTGTCTGTCCCTTCTCTTGTTTTAGAACCCAAAATGTCCTCAGGCCTCTTCTCTAGCTGACATCCTCTTTTTTGTTGAACTCATCCAGTCCCTATCTTCAAAATATCTCCAGAATCTAACCATTTTTAAAAAATCATCTCCATGCTTGCTTTGGCAGCACATATACTAAAATTGGAATGATACAGAGAAGATTAGCATGGCCCCTGCACAAGGATGACATGCAAATTCGTGAAGCGTTCCATATTTTTTTGGCAAGGCATGTTGGTTTGCGTGTGGGAATCCCAAAGGAGACCCCAGCTCTCACGATTAATAGGCTCTGTGGTTCTGGTTTTCAGTCCACTGTGAATGGGTGTTAGGAAATTTGTGTTAAAGAAGCTGAAGTTGTTTTATGCGGAGGAACCAAAAGCATGAGCCAAGCTCCCTGCTGTGTCAGAAATGTGCGTTTTGGAACCAAGCTTGGATCAGATATCAAGCTGGAAGATTCTTTATGGGTAGGATTAACAGATCAGCATGTCCAGCTCCCCATGGCAATGACTGCAGAGAATCTTGCTGTAAAACATAAAATAAGCGGAGAAGAATGTGACAAATACGCCCTGCAGTCACAGCAGAGATGGAAAGCTGCTAATGATGCTGGCTACTTTAATGATGAAATGGCACCAATTGAACTGAAGACAAAGAAAGGAAAACAGACAATGCAGGTAGATGAGTATGCTGGGCCCCAAACAGCCCTGGAATAGTTACAGAAACTTCCTCCAGTATTCAAGAAAGACGGAACTGTCACTGCAGGGAATGCATCAGGGATAGCTGATGGTGCTGGAGCTGTTATCATAGCTAGTGAAGATGCTGTTAAGAAACATAACTTCACACCACTGGCAAGAATTGTGGGCTACTTTGTATCTGTATGTGATCCCTCTATCATGGGTATTGGTCCTGTCCTTGCTATCAGTGGGGCACTGAAGAAAGCAGGACTGAGTCTTAAGGACATGGATTTGGTAGAGGTGAATGAAGCTTTTGCTCCCCAGTACTTGGCTGTTGAGAAGAGTTTGGATCTTGACATAAGTAAAACCAATGTGAATGGAGGAGCCATTGCTTTGGGTCACCCACTGGGAGGATCTAGATTGGTTCATGAATTAAGGCATCGAGGTGGAAAATATGCCGTTGGATCAGCTTGCATTGGAGGTGGCCAAGGTATTGCTGTCATCATTCAGAGCACAGCCTGAAGAGACCAGTGAGCTCACGGTGACCCACTCTTATTCTACTTGGCCAGGCCACAGTAAAACAAGTGACCTTCAGAGCAGCTGCCACAACTGGCCATGCCCTGCCATTGAAACAGTGATTGAGTTTGATCAGGCCATGGTGATACAAAAATGCATTGATCATGAATAGGAGCCCATGCTAGAAGTACAGTCTCTTAGATTTGTACCAGTGAAATATGATGTATTTCTGAACTAAAACTCAACTACAGAAGACATTAAAAGAACTTGTATTCTTGCCAAGTAACCACCACTTCTGCCTTAGATAATATGATTATAAGGAAATCAAATAAATGTTGCCTTAACTTCAGAAAAAAAAAAATCATCTCCTGGCTGAGTGTGGTGGCTCACGCCTATAGTCCCAGCAGTTTGGGAGGTTGAGGCAGGAGGATTTTTTTTTTTTTGAGACAGAGTCTCCCTCTGTCACCCAGGCTGGAGTGCAGGGAAATGATCTCAGCTCACTGCAAGCTCCGCCTCCTGGGTTCACACCGTTCTCCTGCCTCAGCCTCCCAAGTAGCTGGGACTACAGGCGCCCGCCCCGTGCCTGGCTAATTTTTTGTATTTTTAGTAGAGATGGGGTTTCACCGTGTTAGCCAGGATGGTCTTGATCTCCTGACCTCGTGATCTGCCCGTCTCAGCCTCCCACAGTGCTGTGATTATAGGTGTGAGCCACCGCGCCCGGCAGGAGGCGCTCTTGAGGCCAGGAGTTCAACACCAGCCTGAGCAACATAGCGAGACCCCGACTCTACCAAAAAAAAAAAAAGCCCAAACAAACAAAAATCGCTTCCCCTGCCCCCACCGTCACACTTGCGTGGACCACTGCAGGGGCCTCCCCCTCACTGGTCGCCTGTTTCCACCCTCGCCCTGACAGTCTATTTTCCACGCAGCGGCCAGAGGGAGCCTGTTAAATTCTAAATCAGATCACATCCCTCCTCTGCCCACAACCCTCCTTCAGCTGCCCATCGCTCAAAGTAAAAGACGAAGTCCTCACCCTGGCCTGCTAGACCCCACCCATCTGTAACCCTTGCTTCCCCAACTGGCATCCTTGCTGTTCCTCACACACACCAGGCACATTCATGCATCAGGGCCTTTGCACTGGCCGATGCCTCTG
Organism: Pongo pygmaeus; assembly: GCF_028885625.2. Lineage (NCBI taxonomy): Eukaryota > Metazoa > Chordata > Mammalia > Primates > Hominidae > Pongo > Pongo pygmaeus. The sequence continues at coordinate 49,665,189 of NC_072396.2, read as the reverse complement.
CCTGGTGTGCCCTTCTTCCACTGGCTATCTGTGTGGCTCACTCCCTCATCTCTTCAGATCTGTGCTCAAGACCCTTCTCAGTCACACTTTCCGGGACCGCCTCATTAGACATTCAGAGTCTCGCTCTGTCACCCAGGAAGGAGTGCAGTGGTGCGATCTCGGCTCACTGCAACCTCTGCCTCCAGGTTCAAGCAATTCTGGTGCTTCAGCCTCCTGAGTAGCTGGGACTACAGGCATGCGCCACCACACCCAGCTAATTTTTGTATTTTTAGTAGACACGGGGTTTTGCCATGTTGGCCAGGCTGGTCTCAAACTCCTGACCTCAGTGATCCACCTACCTCGGCCTCCCAAAGTGCTGGGATTACAGGTGTGAGCCACTGTGTCCAACCTGCCCCAACAATTTTTATCTGCTTTCCCTCTTTTCTGTGTTTTCTTTTTCTCCAAACCATTTACCAGCCTATAACATACTTAATATTTTACCTACTTAGTTTTATTTATTTTCTTTCTCTCCCACTAGAATGGCAACTCCACCAACAGGGGTATGCTTATCTCTTTTGCTCAATGCTGTCTCTCCAGTGCCTGGAACAGGGCCTGGCACATAGTAGGTGCTTAACATACGTATTTTAGTTGACTAAATGGTGGAGGGGGGACAGAAACAGAGGAAATTTGACCTTGTCCCGCCTAACCTGCCACAAGCTATGCTTCAATTGAGATGATTTGGCTTATTTATTTATTTATTTTGTGGAGGTGGGGGGTCTCACTATGTTGCCCAGGCTGGTCTCGAATTCTTTGATCTACTAGATCCAAAGGTAGAAAGTGCTAAATATCCTGAGAGTAAGACTAGAGAAGGCTCTCCTGAAAGAGGTAGTATCGCCTGGTGCTGGTCCTGGAAGGTCTGATGGGAATGAGAGATTCTGGGATTCTGCGAGGCCCAGGAATGGAGGAAACAGCAGGCAGCAGCTGGAGGAGTGAGAAAAGTTAGGAAAGGATGAAGACGATGGCGTCACTGACAAGGAGAAATCTGTCAGGGGCCTTGAATCCCGAGGTGATGACCCTAGATTCGGTGCTCAGAGGTGTCATACCCTGGTCAGGCCTCCGACTGAACAGCTCAGAGATCTCACACCCTACATAAACACCCATGCATGGCGCCAATACAATAACGAAGACCCCATATTCATTGAGAGGTTATGCATTTATTAGGCCAGCTTTGATGACATACAGATGTGTAGGTTTGGTCCCAAACCTGTCTTGGGTCCCCCCTCAGCAGGATGTGTGAAGTGCCTAAGTCCTCAGTCCTCGGAGATCTCTGGGCCTGGGTGAGGGTTTGCAGGAAGGAAAGGAGAGGGCGACATCAAGGGGGACAGAACGGAGGAGGTCCAGCCTCCATCACGAGGAGATGTAGTTGGACACCTCAATCAGATTTCTGTCGGGGTCTCGGAAGTAGATGGACATAATAGGCCCTTTTGCCCCTGTTCTGGGGACTGGCCCCTCCTCAATAGGGACATCACAAGCCTGAGGTGGGAAGAAAAGACAAAAGTCATTCGTCAAAGTCTGTGTGTGAGACCAAAATTTAATTCCTTTTTTTTTTTTTTTTTTTTTTTTGAGACAGAGTCTCGCTCCATCACCCAGGCTGGAGTGCAGTGGTGAGATCTCAGCTCACTGCAACCTCCGCTGCCTCCTAGGCTCAAGCAATTCTCCCACCTCAGCCTCCTGAGTAGCTGGGATTACAGGTGCATGCCACCATGCCCAGCTATTTTTTGTAGAGACGAGTTCTTGCTGTGCTGCCCAGGCTGGTCTCGAACTCCTGACCTCAAGTGATCTGCCTGCCTCAGCCTCCTAAAGTGCTGGAATTACAGGCATGAGCCACTGCGCCTGGCCTGTAAAATTTAATTCCTTATAGTGGCCTAGAAGACCTTAGAACACCGCTGTATCTTTCTGACCTCATCTCCTACCATCCTCCCCTCCATCACTCCGTTCCAGCCACTTATCAGCTATATGGCCTTTGGCACAGTACCTAACTACCCTGTACCTCGGTCTCCTCATCTTTAAAATGGGAAGGATAATAGTACCTAGTATTATCTAGTAAGTGGCAGAACCAGAATTCGAACCTAGGCAGTCTGGGTCAACGACCATACTCTTAACCTCTATGCTTCACCAATTTTACTTCCAAACCAGTCTTTTTCACTGACGCTTCCCAAAGAAGGAGTCTAGGTTATTTGCACAGAATATATATAAGACCTCAATCCGTGTTCTGCAAAAGGGAAACTAATACCCCTTTTATTTATTTATTGTAGAGATAGGGCCTTGCCCTGTCACCCTGACTAGAATGCAGTGGTGCGATCACAGCTCACTACAGCCTCAACCTGGGCTCAAACGATCCTCCCACCTCTTAGCCTCCCAAGTAGCTGAGACTACAGGTACACACCACCACGTCCAGCTATTTTTTTTTCTATTTTATGTAGACACAGGGTCTCGCCATGTTACCCAGGCTGGTGTCAAATTCCTGGGTTCAAGTGATCCTCCCTCCTTGGCCTCCTAAAGCACTGGGATTACAGGCACGAGCCACTGTGCCCCGGCCTTATTTTAATTTTTTAGAGGCAGGGTCTTGCTGTATCACCCAGGCTGGAGTGCAGTGGCGTGATCATAGCTCACTGTAGCCTCCACCTCCTGGGCTCAAGTGATCCTCCCACTTCACCCTCTTGAATAGCTAGGATTACGGGCATGCACTACCACGCCTGGCTACTTTATTTTTTTTTAAGAGATGGGCTCTCACTATGTTGCCCAGGCTGGTCTGGAACTCCTGGCCCAAATGATCCTCCCACTTCAGCCTCCCAAAGTGCTGGGATTACAGGCGTGAGTGACCGTGCCCAACCAATGCCTCTTCTAGATGACATCATTTTAAGTATTACAGAGACACTGGATTAAATAACAACAAATCAGAAATTATTCCCTCTCCAATCTTCTTTCCGTCCTTCTTTTTACACAAGGAAGGTGGATGCTAACAAGTTCTTAGTATCTCTTTAACCACCTGCCATATCTCCCTTTGTAATGTCAGGGCCAGGGAGTACAGGGAACGGAAGTGGCTAGAATCTAATGACATTGTTATGCTTTCATAGCTGTTGGTTTTTACAGTTACTTTTCCTTTATGCCAAGATATAATGGGTTTTTCATGTACTTGGATGAACATTTTCTTTTTATATAAATGTATTTAGGGCTGGGCACGTGCCTCATGCCTGTAATGCCAGCACTTTGGGAGGCCGAGGTGGGCGGAGCCCTTGAGGTCAGGAGTTTGAGACCAGCCTGGCCAATGTGGTGAAACCCCGTCTCTACTAAAACTACAAAAATTAGCCAGGTGTGGTGGCACGCGCCTGTAGTACCAGCAACTTGGGAGGCTGAGGCAGGAGAATCGCTTGAACCCGGGTGGTGGAGGTTGCAGTGAGCCGAGATCACGCCACTACACTCCAGCCTGGGCGACAGAGCAAGATTCTGTCTCAAAAAAAAAAGTATTTAAGTGCATAAATGTAGGTTTTGTTTGTTTGTTTGTTTGTTTTACAATGGGGATGCCCAGTTTCCTTTTTAAACACGTTTATTTACATGAAAAAATTGTCAGTCAAAATAGTACATAACTGTGTGCAGACATTATCTGGTTGTGGTAAAACTTGTTACCTCTCTGGGTCATTCTTCTGTTTTCACTGCATTTGCAGCAGCTTTTGCAAAAAGAAGAGAAGTCCCACTCACCTTGAGGTGCTGGATCATTTCCTCCAAAGGCACCTCTGTGATCAGACATATGTCCAGGGAGCCAGGAACTGGGTGAGCGGCTTTGGGTTCAAATTCCTTTCCCACCTCGTGGAGGTTAAATTTCTGGTCTCCAAAACACAGTGCTTTCCGGTCTTCCTACTTGGTGGGGAGGGGCAGAGAAAACAGCCTAGAATTAAACCTCCAAGATGAGTGTGAGATGAAGCCTTTCCACCTATCCCAACAAGGTTTAAAAAAAATAAAAACTAGAATGGGGCTACTACACAACAGCCCTTTGCCCCACTCAAGGCTCATTCCCTAGAGGCAAGTATACGAGTTTATTTCTCCTTGAAATTATTTTCATGTCTCCAAATAGTGTTTATACCACTCAAGGCAGAGATAGCAATTTGCCTACCCAGTATACATTTCCCCTTTATTTCTTATAAACACAACAGAAATTTCAGTGGGGTCAACTGTGTACCCAACTTTAAAAACCTACATTTCCCAGCATGTCCGGAGGCCACGTTAGCTGGACCGGGCAATGAGATGGGGGCAGAGGTGTGGGTGGGGCTTCGGGGAACCTCCCTACCCCACTGCGCTGGCCCTTATTGCTCATTCACTTCCTCTTGCTTCCTAGCCACTGCCCATGACCTGACTGACTACCTCTGGACTGGTTGTTCAGTGAGACGAAAAGAAAACTCTTGTCTTGTTTAACCCACAGTTAGTTAGTTGAGTTTTCTCCTACGTGCCTCCAAAGTCCCTAACTGATGCACCACTGTTTGTTTATTTATTTATTTATTTATTTATTTATTTATTTATTATTATTTGAGACAGAGTCTTGCTCTGTTGCCCAGGCTGGAGTGCAGTGGCACGATTTTGGCTTACCGCAACCTCCACATCCCTGGTTCAGGTGATTCTTGTGCCTCAGCCTCTGGAGTAGTTGGGACTACAGGCGCATGCCACCATGCCCAGCTAATTTTTATATTTTTAGTACAGATGGCGTTTTGCTGTGTTGGCCAGGCTGGTGTCAAACTCCTGACCTAAGGTGATCTGCCCACCTCAGCCTCCCAAAGTGCTGAGATTACAGGTGTGAGCCACTGTGCCCGGCCTCTTTTTTTTTTTTTTTTGAGACAGAGTCTTGCTCTGTCGCCCAGCCTTCAGTGCAGCGATCAAGGCTTACTGCAGCCTCAACCTCCCAGGCTCAAGTGATCCTGCAACCTCAGCCTCTGAGTAGCGGGGACCACAGGCACACCCCACCATGCCTGGCTAATTTTTTTTATTTTTTGTAGAGACCGGGTCTCCCCATGTTGCCCAGGCTGGTCTCGAACTCCTGGCTCAAGTGATCCCCGCCTTGGCCTCCCAAAGTGCTGGGATTACAGATGTGAGCCAGTGTGCCCGGCCGCACCACTGTTTCTTGATTTAGCAACTTGAGATATTTCCTATCACCTCCCTGCTATGATAAATGAGAATTTAGCTCATTCACATTACTACCTCTTCCAATACAATTTGATTATCATTTTTAGTTTCTCTTTTAGCTCCTTAACAATTTTTAAATAACCCATTTGCATGTTTATTTTGTGTATTTATTTTTTTTTTTAAGAGACAGAGTCTCGTTCTATCACCCAGACTGGAATGCAGTGGTGCAATCACGGCTCACTGCAGCCTCGACCTCCTGGTCTCAAGCAATCCTCCTGCCTCAGCCTCCTGAGTAGCTGGGATTCCATTACAGGTGCGCACCACCATGCCTGGCTAATTATAAAACTTTTTTTTTTTTTTTTTTTTTTTTGTAGAGACAGTAGTCTCAGTATGTTGCCCAGACTGGACTCTAACTCCTGAGCTCAAGCGATCCTCCTGCCTCATCCTCTCAAAAGTGTTGGGATTGCGGGCTGAGCCACCACGCTTGGCTGCAAGTTTATTTTTGTAGATCAACTACAAATTAACTCACAGCCCTGCCATGTTCTTCATGAATCCTCCCTTTCCTGGACCTCTCAACATGTGCCATTTCTTTTTTTCTTTTGCTATCTCTTTTATATCACTATGAATGATACCACATCCATTCAATCAGAAAATGACTTTATTTCACTTTTTTTTTTTTTTTTTTTTTTTTTTTGAGACAGAGTCTCGCTGTGTCACCCAGGCTGGAGTGCAGTGGCGAGATCTCGGCTCACTGCAACCTCCGCCTCCTAAGTTCAAGTGATTCTCCTGCCTCAGCCTCCCGAGTAGCTGGGACTACAGGTGTGAGCCACCATGCTTGGCTAATTTTTGTAGTTTTAGTAGAGATGGGGTTTCAGCATGTTGTCCAGGCTGGTCTCGAACTCCTGACCTCAAGTGATCCACCTATCTCAGCCTCCCAAAGTGTTGGGATTACAGGCGTGAGCCACCACGTCTGGCCAACTTTATTTCACTTTTGGACTTGAGGATAGTTTGGCTCAGTGTGCAGTTGTAGGTTGCAGCTTATTTTCCCATAGCCTTTTAAATATGTTGCTTCATTGTCTTCTCCAAATGTGGTGTTGCTGTTAAGAAGTCTGATGTTCATCTGCGTTTTATTCTTTGGTTGGTGATACATCCATCTTCCACTACTGCAGCTTTAGGATTTTTCTTAATCCTAATGTTCTGAAATTTCACTCCATTGTGTCCAAGTACAGAGGTTGAGGCATCATACACCTCGTTATCACCATTGGCCCACACAAGGACTATCTCTTGTTTTATTTATCTTTTTCTCTTCATTATCTATTCCCATCTCCACCTTAGGCAACCATTATAATGTGTTTGATGTGTATCCTTTGGTTTTCATAAATTGCTGTAAAAAGTGTGTCACTGTTTTATGTGTGTGTATTGTAAAGGGTAGCATGCTGTAGACCTGATTGTTTCTTCATTTTTCACTCAGCACGTTCTTTTCAAGACCCATCCATGTTGCTGTGTACACATCCAGTCTGATGTTGCATAATACTGCATTTCTGCATAAAGTTCCATGTTAGATTTAACATTTTTAGCCAAATAGAAAAAATTGGCTGGGTGTGGTGGCACGTGCCTACAGTCTCAACTACTCGGGAGGGTGAGGCAAGAGAAGCACATGAGTCTCGGAGGTTGAGGCTGCGGTGAACCGTGATCGCACCACTATACTCCAGCCTGGGCAACAGAGCGAGACCCTGTCTAAAAAAATTTTTCTTCTCCTGTTTGCAATTCCTCAAGCCCTTTCTATTTAAGTTATATGTGTGTGTTGGAGGGGTGTTCACGTGTACTTAATTGTTTTAGAGCGATTTTAGGTCCACAGCAAAATTGAACAGGAGGTATAGGGATATATACACCTTGCCCCCACATATGCACAGCCTCCCCCACTTCTTTTACTTAGTAATATGCATTTAAATTTCCTCCATGTCTTTTCATGGATTGATAGTCCATTTATTTTATTTAATTAATTTATCTATTTGAGATGGAGTCTTGCTCTGTCGCCCAGGCTGGAGTGTAGTGGTGCAATCTTGGCTCACTGCAACCTCTGCCTCCTGGGTTCATGTGATTCTCCTGCCTCAGCCTCCCGAGTAGCTGGGATTACAGGTGCCCGCCACCACGCCTGGCTAATTTTTGTATTTTTAGTAGAGATGGGGTTTCACCATGTTGGCTAGGCTGGTCTCAAACTCCTGACCTCAGGTGATCCACTCGCCTCAGCCTCCCAAAGTGTTGGGATTACAGGCATGAGCCGCTGCACCTGGCAGATAATCCATTTGTTTTTATCACTGAATGATATTTCATTGTCTGGATGTGCCACAGTTGATATATCCATTCATTTACTGAAGCACATCTTAGTAAGGCATTTTTTGCTTTCTCTGCATTTACCTTTTTTGAAGTTATTCCAAATTCTTAAGGATAGTTCAATCTCTGGAAACCTCTTTTTTTTCCCCCTTGGATCTGTCTTTCCTGGGGTCTTTCTTACACCTGTTCCAAACTGGACTGATTGTTCTCTAAGTACCTTTCTGGGATCTTCCTCTTGGGATCCATTGTGGCCTGACTTCCATGTCTTCCATATTCCCAAATTAGTCATCCAATGTTTTTTTTTTTGAGATGGAATCTTGCTCTGTCACCCAGGCTGGAGTGCAGTGATGCGATCTCGGCTCACTGCAACCTCTGCCTCCCAAAGTGCTGGGATTACAGGCGTGAGCCACTGTGCCCAGCCAGTCCCCCATTTTGATATAGCATACCCTCAAGTAATTTTCAAAGCAAGTGGGAAATTTTGTAAGACTTCGTATGACTAAGAATGCTTTTATTCTACATTTACCTTTTTGTTTGTTTGATTTTTTTTGATACAGTCTTGCTCTGTCACTCAGACTAGAGTGCTGTAGTGCAATCTCAGCTCACTGCAACCTCTGCCTCCCAGGCTCAAGCAATTCTCATGCCTCAGCCTCCCAAGTAGCTGGGATTACAGGCGTGCACCACCATGCACAGCTAATTTTTGTACTTTTAGTAGAGATGGGCTTTTGCCACGTTGGCCAGGCTGGTCTCAAACTCCTGACCTGAAGTGATCCGCCCACCTCGGCCTCCCAAAGTGCTGGGATTACAGGCATGAGCCACCGCACCTGGCCCCTACATTTAACTTTGGTTAATAGTTTGGTTGGACATAGAATTCTAGGTGGAAAATTTTCCCCTCAGAATCTTGAAGGTGTCCTTTTATCTTTTGGTCTCTGGTCTCTTGGAAAATCTGATATTTGTTTGTTTGTTTTTCCTTTGTAGATAATCTACTTTTTAATCTCTATGAAAGCTCTTAGGATCTACTTTTTCAGTTTGATGTTCTATAATTTCAGAAGGATCCATGTTAAGTGTCAACATGCTGGATACTTGGTTAACCTTTTCCATGTAGAGACTGCAAAGTTATCTTGCATTGTTTCTATGATAATTTCCTCCTCTCTTTTTTCTCCATTCTCTCTCTGGAAGTCCAAATATTCAGAGTTTGAAATCTCCTCTATTGATCTCTTTATATTTTTCTCTCAGATTTCCTGTGGTTTTCCTTTTAGAGTTAAGTTATATGTTAAAGTGTTACCAACAAATTTTAGCTCACCTGAATTTTGGCATTTGGGGAAGTGGTTACCTTAAAAGTCATGACCTCCATGCCCAGGATCTTGGAATAAAACACGGTGGTGTCTTTGATGCTCTTCACCGTCATCACGATGTGGTCAAGTCTACGGATAAGACATGGGGGAGGGGTCTGACTGCTGTCCCTCCATGACTAAAAAAAGAAAAAAAAGTCAGAAGAGACCACATTGCCACTTGTCACGCCTGTGTTTTCTTCTCCCCACCTCCCCCTACCTCCCCAATTGCACTACTTCCTCCTCACGAGTCTTACTGCCCATATGTGGATTCATGAGAGCCCACATGTCTGCCATGACCACTTTCCACTGTTTTCTTGTTCCGTTTCTTTTCTTTTCTTTTTTTTTTCTTTGTTGAGACAGAGTCTCACTCTGTTGCCCAGGCTGGAGGACAGTGGCACAATCTCACCTCACTGCAACCTCCACCTCCCGGCTTCAAGCGATTCTCCTGCTTCAGCCTCCTCAGGAGCTGGGACTACAGGTGTGTGTCACCATGCCCAGCTAATTTTTGTATTTTTAGTAGAGACGGGGTTTCACTATGTTGGTCAGGCTGGTCTTAAACTCAAACTCCTGACCTCAAGTGATCTGCCTGCCTCGGCCTCCCAGAGTGCTGGGATTACAGGGGTGAGCCACCGCACCCGGCCTTCTTGTTCCCTTTCTCCTCTTCCAGAAGTGAAGATTAGGGGAGTGGAGACCAAGACAATGCCCTCCCCTGTTTTCCCCTAAATAGAATTCATCTCTTTTCCAAGAAGTGACAAGACATAGAGGAGGCCCAGTCCTGTGAATTGGCCAGTTTTACCCAGCCCCCTCCTTTCCCATTCTGCAGCTTCAGTCACAGAGAACAGGACAAGAAGGGGGCATCTCAGAAGAAATGAAGGTTTCTGGGCATGCGTGTTTACAGATCCACCTTGACACCCAGAGGGAGGACCACACCCCCACCTTCCACTTTCCCGCCCTCAGCACACTTCCCATCAGATCTTTCTCTTGACTTGAATTATTTAGTAATTTGTATATTTATAGTATCTCTGCTACAGGATTATAAAGCACCTGTGGTCTGGCACTATAGGCAATGGAGTATAATGCTTAAAAGAATAGATTCTTGTGGTGGCACCTGTAATCTCAGCACTTTGGAAGGCTGAGACAGGCAGATCCCTTGAACCTAGGAGTTTGAGATCAGCCTGGGCAACACAGTGAGACCCTGTATCTACAAAAAAATACAAAAATTAGCTAGGTGGGGGGGCGCTCATGTGTACTTCTGGTTACTTGGGGGCCTGAGGTGGGAGGATCACTTGAGCCTGGGAGGCGGAGGTTGCAATGAGCTATGATCACGCAACCGGACTCCTGGGTGACAGAGCAAGACCGTATCTTTAAAAAAAAAAAAAAAAAAAAAAAAGATTCTGGAGCCAGATTGACATTTAAATAATTTCTCTAATTTCTCTGTGCCTTGGTTTCCCCTTTTATAAAATGAGCATGATTTTATACATACAGGATTATTGTGAGAGTTTTAAAAAAGTACTGTTTTTAAGGGCATAGAACAATGCCTGATACATATCAAGTGCTATAAAAGGATTGATGATGATGATGATGTGTGATAATCTTGTTAAAATCTAGACTCCAGTTACAATGACCCTCTATCTCTACAGCCTCATCCATTGCTCTTGAACTCCAATCTACACTGTCCTTTAGCCTGTTCCTCATAAGGACCACCCTTGTACCTTTCATTTCAGGGCCTTTGCAAATGGTAATGCCTGTCTCTCTGACTAGAATGTAAGCTTCATAAGAGCAGGGACTTCTGTCTGTTTTGTTCCCCACTCTTTCCCAAACAACTAGTTCAATCATATTTGTTCAATAAATAAATATCTACTGCAACATCTAGGGACAGTGCTTGGCACAAAGTCTGACTAATTTCTATTCTGTTCGATTCAATTCCATTGGATTCCATTCTATTCTGTTCTACCCTTTGCTATTTTATTATTTTCTATTCCACTGCGTTTAGTTCCATTGAAACCAGCCCATTTTAAACAATTGATTTCACTGAGCTCCAGCTAAAAAAAATCCTGTACCATTCTATTTTCCTGAGTGGAGGAGGCATTAGCAAAGTTGCTGAGTTCTGCTCTCCTGGTGGATACAAAAGATCCACATGGACATAGGAACTGCAGAAAGAGAAAATGACCGACATTTTGGCTCCATTGAAAATAAAGTCGTATGTTGAAAAAAATTTATTAACTTTCTTTTTTAATTCCCTTTTTGAGACGGGGTCTTGCTTTGTTGCCCAGCCTGGAGCACGGTGGCATGATCACAGCTCACTGCAGCCTCAACCTCCTGGACTCAAGCAATCCTCCTACTTCAGCCTCCCTAGTAGCTGGGATTACAGGTGTGTGCCACCATGCCCAACTATTTTTTGTTTTCTTTTTTCATTTTTTTTGTAGAGGTGAGGGCTCACTATGTTTCCCAGGCTGGTCTTGAACTCCTGGGCTCAAGCAATCCTCCCTCCTCAGCCTCCCAGAGTGTTGGGGTTACAGGCATGAACCACTGCACCCAGCCCTTATTAACCTTCTAACATCTGTAGAATCTGTCACAATACCCCATTTACATTCCTGATATTGGCAATCTATATATTTTCTTAATTTCTCGAGAGAAAATAGACATTACTAGTATTTTATTAATCTGTTCAAAGAATCAACTTTTAGCATTGTTGGCTTTATTGTATCTTTGCTTTCTATTTCACCAGTTTCTGCTGTTATAATTTCCTTCCTTCTACTTTCTTAGGTTCCACTTGCCATTCTTTTCCCAGTTTCTTGATAGGGAAGTTCAGGTCATTGATTTTCAACTTTTCTACTTTTCTGATCTGTGCATTTAGACCTACAGATTTCATCTAAGCACTGCTTTGGCCACATCTGCATCATTTTGATAGTCTGTTAGAAGTAAACTCCACCTATTCCTCCCATTATTCAGTTCCCTGCCAGCTTAGATTCACTCCCCAGATCCTGCTTTGCAGACTCGGAGCTCCATCCTTGCAAATTCAAGGATGAGCAGGGATGGCTGTCTTCAAGAACAGGAAGGCCAGCGTGGCTCAGAACCCAAGAGTGAGTGAGAGATGAGTGGGAGGGCAAGGCAGGGTCCGGATCCTGCAGAGTCTTGGAGGTGAAGTTACAAAGCCGCTTTATAAAATGATGATCAAGACATAGTCATTACACAAAGGACTGGGTGCGGTGGCTCACGCCTGTAATCCTAGCACTTTGGGAGGCCAAGGTGGGTGGATTACATGAGGTCAGGAGTTTGAGACCAGCCTGGCCTACATGGTGAAATCCTGTCTCTATTAAAAATACAAAAATTAGCTGGGCATGGTGACGTGCACCTGTAATCCCCTACTCGGGAGGCTGAGGCAGGAGAATCGTTTGAACCTGGGAGGCAGAGGTTGCAGTGACCTGAGGTCACACCACTGCACTCCACCCTGGGCGACAAGAGGAAACCTCGGTCTCCAAAAAAAAAAAAAAAAAAAAAGACATAGTAATCACACAAGGCTTACTGTGTGCCAAGCCCTGTTTTACACACTCTAGAAAAATATAATCCATTTTATTTCTCACCACAGCATATAAAATCCCTATAGTCAGAGTGCCCGGAACACCATGTCCTTCCTCCTTTGGCCTCCTCTACAGGGAAGTGCTCTGTCTTCCTACAGGGTCCTCTTCAAGGTCCCCTTCAGGTTGCCAGGGGCCTCTGAATTCCTCTCCTAAAGCTCAAGGTCAGTGCTGTGTTTCCTAGCCTCTTTCCACATGGCCTTAATCATGACAGCTTTGGGGGCACCCTGCGTGAACCACCTTTGTATCTCTCCACCTGTCCCTGGCTAAACTGGGGGAGGAGCCAGCCCTCAGCCCCAGCCCAGCCCTGCACACCTGAGCACAGGGCCCTCCATGGCTTAGAGCCGGGCCTTTCCATGGGCCTCTGCTGCCCTCTGCTTGTCTCTGAAAGAGAAAGGGAGAGAGGAGGACAGGAAATGGGAGCCCGCAGAGAAGGGAAACAGGTTACTAGACCAGCTTCAGTGCCAACACCCTTGCCCCAGATCCCCAGGGGCCATCTTGTTCACCTGTTTCTCCGAAGTCCTGCCCCACATCTTGACTGGCAGCCTGGAGGGCAGACGGCGCAGCATGGCAGGGTAGGCGTCTTTGCCCAGGGTCCTCCCGACAATCCTCTGGCTCAGCGCCTGGAGATCAAGGGACAGGAATGGGAGGGCACAGGCTAGAGGACTGTGGGAGGTGACAAAGGTAGGTGGTGCAAATGGAAGGACTTTGACGTTAAATTCAGGGCCTCAAAATTGAAAGCTTAAGGTGGATGTGTGTAAGGGATTACTTCTTGTTAACACTGAAGGCTGGGTGCGGTGGTTCATGCCTGTAATCCCAGCACTTTGGGAGGACAAGGCACATGGATCACCTGAGGTCAGGAGTTCGAGACCAGCTTGGACAACATAGCAAAACCCTATCTTTACTAAAAATAGAAAACATTAGCCAGGCATGGTGGCGGGCGCCTGTAATCCCAGCTACTTGGGAGGCTGAGTCAGGAGAATCGCTTGAATCCGGGAGGCAGAGGTTGCAGTGAGCCGAGATGGTGCCATTGCACTCCAGCCTGGGCGACAGAGCGAGACTCCATCTCAATAATAATAATAATAATACTGAAAAACCACCAAGTATTAAGGGGATCTTTATTCTAGGGTGTGATGCCTCTGGTCTACTTAGGGGTATGTCTTCAAAGTGTGAGATCTGTGAGCTGTTTGAAAGTGTGTGTCAGGGGTGTGAAGTTGTGAGCTATCTGAGTTAGAGTACGACTGCTCTGACCTATTAGGTGTCTGTTTCCAAGCCAAGATTCCTGAACTCTTGAGTTCTGAGCCCCTTGGCCAAGCACGGTGGCTCACACCTGTAATCCCAGCACTTTGGGAGGCCAAGGTGGACGGATTACTAGAGGCTGGGAGTTCGAGACCAGCCTGGCCAACATGGTAAAGCTCCATCTCTACTAAAAATACAAAAATTACCCAGGCATGGTGGTGCGCACCTATAGTCCCAGCTATTCAGGAGCCTGAGGCAGGAGAATAGTTTGAACCCAGGAGGCGGAGGTTGCAGTGAGCTGAGATCACACCATTGTACTCCAGCCTGGGTGATAGAGTGAGACTCTGTTTAAAAAAAAAAAAAAAAAGTTCTGAGCCCCAGGGTGTGATGTTCCTGAATTATTTTGGGGGATGAGTTTTGGGGGATGAGATTTGCAGTCTTCCTCCTCCTCCCCGCTCACCCTTCACTCACCCTCACCTTCTGCTGCTGAGAGTCAGAGAACATTCATCAGCCCAGTTGCTGTTCACTTTACCCTGAGCAGAGCTCCCCCATCTCTCTTACAGGTTACTTGTCTGGCCCCTGAAGCATGTGAGTTTGAGATTTTTGTTTCTAGTTATCCCCAACACAAACACTTTGTGTTGTGGATATTGTTTTGTTTTTGTTTTTTTGAGACAGTGTCTCACTTTGTCACCCATGCTGGAGCCCACTGGTGCCATGATGGCTCAGTGCAGCCTCAAACTCCTGGGCTCAAGGGATCCTCCTGCCTCAGCCTCCTGGGTAGCTGGGACTACAGGTGTGTGTCACCACGCCTGGCTAATTTTTGTATTTTTAGTAGGGATGAGGTCTTGCTATGTTGCCTACAATTGGCCTGCTTTGGCCTCCTGAAGTGTTGGGATTACAGGCGTGAGCGACCGCGCCTGGCCAGATATTGTTTTTAAGCATATGATTTTCCTTTAAAAAGAGTTACACAAATAATATGTGAATACAGGTTTGTATAAAAGATTTGAAAAACAGGCTGAAGGTGGTGGCTAACACCTGTAATCCTAGCACTTTGGGAGGCTAAGGTGGGTGGATCAATTGAGGTCAGGAGTTCAAGACCAGCCTGGCCAATATGGTGAAACCCCATCTCTACTAAAAATACAAAAATTAGCTGGGCATGGTGGCACGCAGCTGTAATCCCAGCTACTTGGGAGGCTGAGGCACAAGAATCACTTGAACCCAGGAGGCAGAGGTTGCAGTGGGCTGAGATCATGCCACTGTACTCCAGCCTGGATGACAGAAGGAGACTCTTTCTCTTGAAAAAAAAAAAAAAAAGATTTGAACAACACATCAATACATGGACTCTAGCAATCATCTCTACCCCCATTCCCCAAAAATGACCACTGGGGTCAGATTCTGGTGTTTCCTTCCAGATACAGTTCCCTGTGTTTCCATAGTGTGTGTGTGTGCACACTACACACATGCACTAGGTCACTGTAACAGACTCCCCCTTGCTTTTCCCTGCCTATAGCACATCCTGTAGAAGGTAACCCCCACCCCTGCAGGTACATACAAGTCCCATCCATTCTGTGTCACGTCCAGTGGGCACTCTGTGCTGTAACATGAACCCTCATTATTCGTTTCACTCTGCAATAGTCCTTGGGTATCAGTGAACACTTACAAGATTTTTCTGGTTGTTTGCTCCTACCAGCCTTGTTCCCACAGCTCTGTGCACATGTCTGAGTACTAGAATTAGAAGTGGAATTGCTGGGTGTATTAGAGTTCTCTGGAGAAACAGAACCAGTAGGAGAAACAGATCCAATATGTAATATATTACAAGGATTGGCTCGTGTGATTTTGGAAGCTGAGAAGTTCCACAATATGCCATCAGCAAGCTGGAGACCCAGGAGAGCCAGTGGTGTTGTTCTGAGAACCAAAGGGCTGATGGTGTTGGCTGGGCATGGTGTCTCACACCTGTAATCCCAGCACTTTGGGAGGCCAAGGTGGTTGGATCACTTGAGATCAGGAATTCAAGACCAGCCTGGCTAACATGGCAAAACCCCATCCCTACTAAATACAAAAATTATCTGGGCGTGATGGCGCATGCCTCTAGTCCTAGCTACTTGAGAGGCTGAGGCAGGAGAATCGCTTGAACTTGGGAGGTGGAGATTGCAGTGAGCTGAGATTGTGCCACTGCACTTCAGCCTGGGTGACAGAGCAAGACTCTGTCTCTAAAAAACAAAACAAAACAAAACAAAAAAAAACAAAGGGCTGATGGTATAAGTACCAGCCAAGGACAAAGGACTGGTGTTCCACCTCAAGCAGTCATGCAGAGAGCAAATTCCACCTTCCTCCATCTTTTTGTTCTATTCCAACCTTCAGTGGATTGGGCGATGCCCATTTACAATGGGCAGAGCCATCTGCCTTACTCAGTCCAACAATTCATATGCTAACCTCATCTGGAAACACCCTCACAGATCCACCCAGAAATAATATTCAACAGGGCACCCTGTGTCCCTATCAAGTTGACACATAAAATTTACCATTACAAGTCCACCCCTTGTTAACTGTCCTTTTCCACTGTCCTTCAGAGATGTCTCAGAAAGGGGCCATAGTGCTTCAGCTGTCCACTTTCAGAGCGTGCCTGCATAACATGCAGAATCATCTGTAAACCAGGCCCAAGTCTTCTCTTCCTCTGTCAACTAATTGTAGGGAACTCCCGATGAGGCCACAGGTGCAGGCTGGGAGAAAGGAGGCAGAGTAGAAGGAGTGGGGACCATGGGCATTTAGGCCTCTTCCTCATGTAACTTACTTGTGTCTTCAGGGCCTGCTTAGGCCCCATCACATATTTCCCATTTCCATTCGACGATGGAGCACTGCTGGACACACCGACTCTTGGTTAGTCAGGAAACACTCGGTTCATGATGGGCAGGAATGATGTAACTTGGTGGCCCATGGTCAAGTATTTAGTTTCTACTAAGACCCAGTAGCAGACCAAGAGCTGTTTCTCTTTCTCTCTCTTTTTTTTGTTTTTTGTTTTTTTGAGACAGGGTCTCACTTTGTCACCCAGGCTGGACTGCAGTGGCACAATTACAGCTCACTACAGCCTCGACCTCCTGGGCTCAAGCGATCTTCCTACCTCAGCTTCCTGAGTAGGTGGGACTACAGGCATGCACCACCCCACCCAGCTATTAATAATTTTTGTATTTTTTTGTGAAGATGGATTTTTGCCATGTTGCCCAGGGTGGTCTCCAACTCCTGTGCTCGAGAGAGATGTGCTGGCCTCAACCTCCCAAAGTGCTGGGATTAAGGAGTGATCCACCACGCCCAGCCAAGAGCTGTTTCTCAAAAGGAGGGTAGTTATCTGCAGAGAATAGCAGGGCTTTGCTCCAAAATCCTAAAGGAGGCTCACCAAATTTCATTTGGGGGGCTGAGACAGGTGGATTGTCTGAGCCCAAGAGTTCGAGACCAGCCTTGGGAACATGGGGAAACCCTATCTCTACAAAAAAATACAAAAGTTAGCCAGATGTGGTGGTGCACACCTGCAGTCAGTCCCAGCTACTAGGGAGGCTGAAGTGGGAGGATCACTTGAGCCTGAAAGGTCAAGGCTGCAGTGAGCTGTGATTGTGCCACTGCACTGCAGCCTGGGTGACAGAGCAAGACTCTGTCTCAAAAAATAAAATAAAACAAAATCTTAAAGGGCTAGACTATGACTAACCTATAGCGGCCTGCCAAGAGCTCCAAACAGTATCCCTATCTGCCACTGTCACTTCAAGCACCACTGGATCTCCTGGGTCCTATGGCCCAAGTGGCAAAGCAGCTTGCACAGCAGCCTAGACGTTGCAGAGCCTTCTCCTGTTCTGGGCCCCACACAAAACTTGCAGCTTTTCAGGTCATTTGGTAAACAGGCCTGTGTAACATACCCAAATGAGGAATGTGTTGCTTCCGAAATCCAAATAGGCGTGCTAGGCATTGTGCCTCTTTTTTGGTTGTAGGAGGGGCCAGATGCAACCACTTATCCTTCACCTTAGAAGGAATATATTGGCTGGGCGCGGTGGCTCACGCCTGTAATCCCAGCACTTTGGGAGGCTGAGGCTGGCGGATCATGAGGTCAGGAGTTCGAGACCAGCTTGACCAACGTGGTGAAACCCCATCTCTACTAAAAATACAAAAATTAGCTGGGCATGGTGGCGTGCACCTGTAATTCCAGCTACTCAGGAGGCTGAGGCAGGAGAATCGCTTGAACGGGGAGGCGGAGGTTGCAGTGAGCCGAGATTGCATCATTGCACTCCAGCCTGGGTGACAGAGCGAGACTCCATCTCAAAAAAAAAAAAAAAAAAAAAAAAGGAATATGTTGAAAGACCTCACACCACTGGACTCCTAGAAATTTCACTGAGGTAGAAGGTTCCTGAATTTTTGTTGAATTTATTTCCTACCCTCTGACACAGAAATTTCTCACCAATAAGTCTAGAGTAGTTGCTACTTCTTGCTCACTATGTCTACTCAGCATAATATCATCAGTGTCATGGGCCAGTGTGATACCTGTGGAAGGGAAAGGCAATCAAAGTCCTTGTGGACTAAATTGTGACATAGGGCTGGAGAGTTGATTGATAGACCACTGAGGCAGGATAGTGACAGTACAGCTGGCCTTGCCAGTTGAAAGCAAAGTGCTTCTGGTAGCCTTATGGACAGGGATGGAGAAAAAAGGCATTTGCCAGATCAAATAACTGCACACCAGGTACCAAGGGATGTGTTAATTTGCTCAAGCAATGCAACCACCTCTGGTATAGCAGCTGCAGTTGGAATTACCATCTAGTTAAGCTTACGTTAAGCTTAAGTCATCACTTGGCTAATCCACTGTCATTTTGCAAGATCCATCTGTCTTCTGCATAGGCCAAATAGGAGAGTTGAATGAGGTTGTGGTAGGAATCACCACCCCTGCTTCCTTGAAGTCCTCTGCAATCCCTCCAGAAATGCAGCAGGTCCCCTTCATTCTGTATCACGTCCAGCAGGTGCTCTGTGGAGCGATATGAACCTCCATCATTCATTTCACTCTGCAACAGTCATTCTCTATAAATGGACATTTACAAGGTTTTTCTGATCTGCTCCCATCAGCCTTGTGCACACAGCTTTGTGCACATGTGTGAGTGTTAGAGTTAGAAGTGGAATTGCTCAGGCCAGGTGCAGTGGCTCATGCCTGTGATTCTAGCACTTTGGGAGGCTGAAGCAGGCGGATCACCTGAGGTCAAGAGTTCAAGACCAGCCTGACCAACATGGTGAAACCTCGTCTCTACTGAAAATACAAAAATAAGCCGGGCGTGGTGGCAGGCACCTGTAATCCCAGCTACTCAGGAGGCTGAGGCAAGAGAATTGCTTGAACCTAGGAGGTGGTGGTTGCAGTGAGCCAAGATCGTATCATTGTACTCCAGCCTGGACAACAGGGCAAAAACTCCGTCTAAAAAAAAAAAAAAAAAAAAAAGTGGAATTGCTGGATCAAATTTCATTCATTCAACAAAGACCTAATGTGTGTGTACTGTGTGCCCAGCGCTGTTCTAAGTGCTGGCTAGACAACAGAAAATAAGGCAGACAAATGTCCCTGCCCACATGGAGCTGGGGGTAGTGGGGAGAGTGTCCAATATTGATTTCTGTAGATGCTTCACAAAGTCCTAGAAGGTTTTACTCTCATCAGGAATGCATTTCGTGACTTCCTCCCCACTAGTCTCTATGGGGTGGGGCCTGCAGCAGGGGGTTGGCTTCCTCGATCTTTGCTCCCTACAAGCTGTGCAGGGTCTGATGCTGGGACGGTCCATTTGGGGATGTGCATGCGCATATATGTGTATGCAGGTGGGCACCTGTGTGTGTACATGTGGTTGGGAAGTAGGGGATGGAAATTGAATGGTCCACTGGAGAGACAGAGGGGCAATAGGAGTAGAAGAGACCACTTAATGGTGTTGGAGGGAGCTTGGGACAAAATGATCAATTGAATTGAGGCATGAACAGCCCCTCACAGGTCGCACCACAGAGGGTGTGCGCGAGTGGCGGTGGTGAGGAACTTAGTACTGTCTTGGAACCTGCTGTTGTGCAATTGTTGTGTGGATACTCCTGGGATCGATCACACGACTGTTGTGTAGACAACCTTGCAGTCATAAAGAGGGGTGTGGGTAATCCTGGAGTCACAGAGTGGGGTGTGAGCACTCCTGGGGTCACACAGATAGAAGTGTGAATGCCACCTGAGGCAGCACACACTGGCACGTGGACAGCTGTGGGTTACTCAGATGGGGTTCCTGACATTCCAGGAGTCTCACACACACTGCAGAGCGGACACTCCAGGAATCACACACACTGGAGAATGCACACTTTCGGGGTCACACAGAGGGGGATACAGGCACTTCTGGGGTCAGATTGACTAGGGTGTCAACACTCTTGTTGTCAAACTGAGGGGTGGGCAGTCTTGGGGTCTCAATGATTGGAGTGTGGACATTCCCAGGGTCACATAGATTTGTATGTGGACACTTCCCACGTAGACTGGGGAGCGGACACTCCTGAGTCCTCTGGACTGGCTAGTGGACATTCTTAGGGTCACATACACCAGGATGTGGACATCCTAAAGGTCAGATAGTCTGGGGTGTGCACATCCCTGGGTTCACACAGATTGGAATGTAGAGCCTCTTGGGGCCTCTCATGCTGGAATGTGGCCACTCCTGGGCTCATACAGCCTGAGGTGTGGGCAACTGTGAGGTCACCTAGAGTGCTGGCCGGTCACAAAGATGGGGGTTTCGACATCCCTAGAGTCACTCAGACTGGACTGTGGACAGACTTGGGGTCATATAGACAGAGGTGTGAACACTCCAAAGGCCACCCATACTGGAGAGTGGACACTTCCAGGGTCACACAGGGGGTTTGGGACACTCCTAATATTAAACACACTGGGCAGCAGGCACCCCTGAAATCACACATTGTGGACCAGATACTCCTAGTGTTACACTGACTGGGGTGTGGACACTCCTGGGGCCACAGTGACTAAGGGGGAGACAGTCCTGTGGTCACATAGGCTGTGTTATGAACATTCCTGCAATCTCAGTTTTAGGGAAGTGGATATTCCTGTGGTCCGAAAAAAAAAATGATGAATTGGCACCCCTGGGGTCACAGACTGAGGTGTGGATGCTGCCGTGGTCACCCAGGATAGTCATGGACACTCCTCGGTATGCAGATTTGGGAGTAGATACTGCTGAGGTCACAGCAGCTGCAGTGTGGGGCGGCCCTCGGGTTACACAGACTGGAATGTGAATTATCCTGGGGTCACACAGATCAGGTGTGAACATCGCTGGGGTCTTGTAAATGGAGTAACACACCCTGGGCAGTGTGCCTCCTGGGATCACGTAGGAAGGGCAGCAGGCTGTCATGGGGTACTACACATGGGGGGTCAGCACTCCCGTGGGTCACTCACATGGGGGTTTGAACACTCACACACACTGAGTTGTAGACCTTCCTGGGGTCACACAGACTGGCTGTATACTGCTGGTGTCACACAACTTTGGAGGTAGGCACTCCTGGGGCCACACATACTGGCATGTGGACACAACTGTAGTCACACAGATAGGGGTTTAGACACTCCTAGAGCCACACACCCTGTGGTGGGGACACCTCTGTCATCATAAGAGTGTGAACACTTGTGTCGTACAGACTGGTAAGTGGACACTCCTGGGGTCAGACAGACTGTGGGGTGGACAGCTGTGCTGTCACACAGAATGAAGAGAGGGTGCCCCTGGGGTCACACACATTGGGGAAGGAATGATGCTGGAGGTGCACATTCAGGAGTCACTGACGAAAGGGGGGAAAGTTTGAATATCACCTAAGCAGTGCACATGACACATGGGTTCTAGAATGTGGGCTTCACTTTTCATCAACGTGGAAGACCCACAGCCTGCCTCTTTTCATGGACATTGAGGATACCGGAGGAAGAGAAACATCTGGAATCTATTGCTGGGAAGGTCTGCAGTGCCTGGGACTTTGGGCTTTTCACTGCTCTTCAGAACTGATTCTACTCAGTTGCTTTTTTTTTTTTTTTAATCTGTTAAATGGGGATCACTGGCTTCCTGCTTCCCTCACCAGGACGTTTTGAGGATGAGGTGAAGTTCTCAGGTTAAAACTGCTTTATAAAGTAAAGCACCCTCTGGATGAGGAGGCCTGAGACTCTTCCTAAAATTCAAAGCAGTGAGCTGGCTGATCAAGGTGGCGTCAGGCCAGGAGCTGGAAGAGTGGACACCTAGTTTGTGATCACGATAACGAATCTAGCTAAGGGACCTGGAGTGAGTCCGTTGCCTGCACTGAGCGTCAGGTTCCTGATCAGTAATATGGGGATGATACCCATCTGACAGGGTGTCACAGTGATGTTTGCCTGCTCCCAAAAGTCACGCACGTTGAGCTGTTGCAAAATAGCTGTCCAGCCAGAAGTTCCACTTCCCACTGTCCCTTGCCCCTGGGTGGGGCCATGCGACCAGTTCTCCCAAATGGAACTTGAGCTAAAATGGTTTGTGTCCTTAAGAAGCAGTAGTGCTTTCCCTATTGCTCTTTGTCTATGTTTTGGAGGTCTTGAGCCCAAGTGGAGGGTGATGAGGCCACAGTGTCCAAGGAGGCTGGAGTCCTTAGCCCCCACATGGAAGTCCGCTCATCAACCAGGAACACCCACAGCAGTCTGTGATGAGAGTGAGAAATAAACTTTTATTAGCGTGTGAAGCCATGGCGTTGTCGGGTTGGTTTGTTACTGCAGGAGAAGGAATTCCTCAATGCAGTGGATCAAATCCTATGTGGAGAAGCTCTCTGCACACTGGGAAGCTCAGGGACAGGGAAGCATTCTTCCAGAAGGACCTCCTGGCTTCCAGGAGATGGCTCTTTCCTCTACTGCAGGAAGAGCTCTGTCCAGGGTGAAGGGAACCAGGCCAGAGCAGAGTGGTAACCAGGAGAGCGTCTGCACCTCCAACCTGGACACTGGCTCCATTGTGGGAGGCTCCTGGATGTGGGACCCTGTTCTTCAGAGATCCAGAGGTGAATGAGGTACTGCTTGGTGCTGACGCTTGGCTTGGCTCTGGTAACAGGCTTCAGGGTACATCTGGTAGAACTCAGCCACTCCTTTCCATAAACAGATCCAAGATAGCTTTGGTTTCACTAAATGTTTCCAGCAGACGATTTCTTGTCTCCTTAGAATGGAGGCACTTTCTGTTGAGTAACAGAGACCTACCATGCTTCTTCCCCATCCATTGCTGGCCCCAGCACATCTCCCAGGACAAAGCCCAGAGAACCAGAGAGGCAGCAGCCAGGGCTTCCCAAACCATGGCCACCTTCAGGGCCAGTTGGTGTTCCTGCAAACACAGGCCCACCAATGTGCTGGGACAGCGCTTGTTTAGCAGATGCATTTCTTTCTCCTCCTCCCCATTTAAAAAATTGTGGTGAAATACATATGACAAAATTTATCACTATAATCATTTTAAGTGTACCATTCAGTGGTATTAAATACACTCATAATATTGTGCAACCATCACCACCATCCATTTCCAGAACTCTTCTTCTCTTGTAAAATTGAAACTCTGTACCCAACAACTCCCCATTCTTTCCTCCCACAAGCCTCTGTCAACCACCATTCTACTTTCTGTTTCTGTGATGTTTTTTCTTTTTAAGACATGGTCTCACTCTGTCACCCAGCACAAAGCGCAGTGGCACTATCACAGCTCACTGCAGCCTTGAACTCCCGGACCCAAGCAATCCTCCTACCTCAGCCTCCTGAGCAGCCAGGCCCACAGGTGTATGCCACCATGCCTGGCTAATTTTTTTCTTTTTCTTTTTTTTTTTTTTTTTGAGATGGAGTCTCCCTCTGTTGCCTAGGCTGGAGTGCAGTGGCATGATATCGGCTCACCACAACCTCCGCCTCCCAGGTTCAAGCGATTCTCCTGCCTCAGCCTCCTGAGTAGTTGGGACTACAGGCACGTGCCACCATGCCCGGCTAATTTTTGTATTTTTAGTATAGACGAAATTTCACTATGTTGGCCAGGCTGGTCTTGAACTCCTGACCTCGTGATCCACCTGCCTCAGCCTCCCACAGTTCCGGGATTGCAGGCGTGAGCCACCACGCCCGGCCTAATTTTTTTTTTGGGGTGGGGATGGAGTCTTGCTCTGTCACCCAGGCTGGAGTGCAGTGGCACGATCTCGCCTCACTGCAAGCTCCGCCTCCTGGGTTCACGCCATTCTCCTGCCTCAGCCTCCTGAGTAGCTGGGACTAGAAGCGCCTGCCACCACACCCAGCTAATTTTTTGTATTTTTAATAGATACGGGGTTTCAGCGTGTTAGCCAGGATGGTCTCAGTCTCCTGACCTCGTGATCCGCCCGCCTCGGCCTGCCAAAGTGCTGGGATTACAGGCATGAGCCACCATGCCTAGCCTACCCGGCTTAATTGTTAACTTTTTTTGTAGAGACAGGGTCTCTCTATGTTGCATAGGCTGGTCTTGAACTCCTAGGCTCAAGTGATCCTCCTGCCTCAGCCTCCCAAAGTGCTGGGATTACAGGCGTAAGCCACTACGCCTGGCCCATCTCTGTGACTTTGACTACACTATGTTTCTCATATAAGTGGAATCATACAGTATTTGTCTTTTTTGTGACTGGTTTATTTCACCTAGCATAGTTGTCTTCAAGGTTTATCCATGTCATAGGATGTGTCAGAAGCCGGAATTTCCTTCCTTTTTGAGGCTGAATAATATTCCATTGTATGGATAAACCACATTTGCTTAGCCATTCGCCTGTCTGGGGACACTTGGGTTGCTTCCATGGTTTAGCTATTGTGAATAATGCTGCTATGGGCATGGTTGTACAAATATCTCTTCAAAACCCTGCTTTCAATTCTTTTGGATACATACCCAGAAGTGGAATTGCTGAATCATATGGTCATTCTATTTTTTTTTTTTTTGAGACAGGGTCTCGCTCTGTCACTCAGGCTGGAGGGCAGTGGTATAATCTCAGCTCACTGCAACCTCCACCTCCCAGGTTCAAGTGATCCTTCTGCCTCAGCTTCCCAAGTGGCTGGGACTACAGGTGCATGTCACCATACCTGGCTAATTTTTACATTTTTTGTAGAGACGGGGTTTTGCCATGTTGGCCAGGCTGGTCTTGAACTCCTGAGCTCAAGCAATCCTCCCATCTTGGCCTCCCAAAGTGCTGGGATTACAGGCGTGAGCCACTGCACTCAGCCTATTTTTAACTTTTTAAGAAACTGTCATTTTGTTTTCCACTGTGGCAGTTCCATTTTATGTTCCCAATAACAGTACACAAGGGTTTCAGTTTCTCCACATCCTCGCCAACACTTGTTATTTCCTGTTTAGCCATCCTAATGGATGTGAGGTGTGAGGTGGTATCTCATTCTTTTTTTTTTTTTTTTTGGAGACGGAGTCTGGCTCTGTCTCCCAGGCTGGAGTGCTTGAGTGCAGTGGCGCGATCTCGGCTCACTGCAAGCTCCGCCTCCCGGGTTCACGCCATTCTCCTGCCTCAGCCTCCCAAGTAGCTGGGACTACAGCCGCCCGCCACCACGCCCAGCTAATTTTTTGTATTTTTTTTTTAGTAGAGATGGGGTTTCACTGTGTTAGCCAGGATGGTCTCGATCTCCTGACCTCGTGATCCGCCCGCCTCGGCCTCCCAGAGTGCTGGGATTACAGGCGTGAGCCACTGCGCCCATATCTCATTCTAGTTTTGATTCGCATTTCCCTAATAATTAGTGATGTTGAACATCTTTTCATGTTCTTATTAGCTATTCGTATGTCTTCTTTGGAGAAATGTCTATTCAAGTCCTTTACCCATTTTTGAATTGGGTTGTTTGTCTTTTCATTGTTGAGTTTTGGGGGTTCTCTATACATTCTGGATCTTAATCGCTTGTTAGGTATATGATTTACAAATATTTTCTCCTATTCTGTGGGTTGCCTTTTTATTAGAGAGTTTATTTCTACTCCAAAGAAAATGCCTGCCTTTCTCTCAAATCAGGAGTTTCTGAGGACTTCAGGACAAACACTGAAATCACATAGGCTCGGTAGCTCAGTTTCCCTGTCCATAAAATGGGCATGCTAGAACCTAGCCTGGCCATCCTAAAGGGTAGTTAAGAGATTATGTGTAAAGAGACTTTGGCAGTTAGGCATTCTTCCCCTTTAAGTAACAGAAAGCCCTATTAGAGGCCAGACGCGGTGGCTCACGCCTATAATCCCAGCACCTTAGGAGGCCGAGGCAGGTGGATCACCTGAGGTCATGAGTTCAAGACCAGCCTGGCTAACATGGTGAAACCCCATCTCTACTAATAATACAAAAAAAAAAAAAAATTAGCCAGGAGTGGTGGTGTGCGCCTGTAATCCCAGCTACTCAGGAGGCTGAAACAGGAGAATCGTTTGAACCCAGGAGGCAGAGGGTGCAGTGAGCCAAGATTGCAACACTGAACTCCAGCCTGGGTGACAGAGAGTGAGACTCTGTCTCAAAAAAAAAAAAAAAGTTGTTGGGGGGATGTATCTCTGCCCTCGATCTGAAGAGAGTAGGGATGGGGTAGTGCAAAAGAAGGGGATAGAGATGAAGATTGTAAGGAAAGCAGTGGAAAGCATATTTCATAGAACCACAGACTTGGAGGCAAGGTGAGCTGAGTTCTAGGCCTAGTTCTCCATTGGCACTGCTGTGTGGCTTGGTTTCTGACCCTTGCCCTCTCTGCACCTTGTTTTCCTTTTCTTTATCAGGAGGAGGTGAGCTTAGTGATCTCAAAGGACACTCCGTGCATTGGTGACCCTGTGGCTTTGACTTGGCCCTGGGGGCTGGGCTGTGGAGTCTACCTCAGAGAGGGCCCACTGAGTCTTTAAGATACAGGGTCTCACTCTGTCACCCAGGCTGGAGTGCAGTGCCACAGTCATAGCTCACTGCAGTCTCCGACTCCTTGGGCTCAAGCAATCCTCTCACCTGGGCCTCCCAAAGTTCTGGGATTACAGGCATCAGCCACTGTGCCTGGCTGCCCACTGAGTATTTTTTTTTTTTTTAAGACGGAGTTTCACTCTTATCGTCCAGGCTGGAGTGCAATGGCGTGAGGTCGGCTCACTGCAACCTCCACCTCTCAGGTTCAAGCGATTTTCCTGCCTCACCCTCCCGAGTAGCTGGGATTACAGGCATACGCCACCACACTTGGCTAATTTTTGTATTTAGTAGAGATGGGGTTTCACCATGTTCACCAGGCTGGTCTCAAACTCCTGACCTCAGGTTATCTGCCCGCTTCTGCCTCCCAAAGTGCTGGGATTACAGGTGTGAGCCACCACACCTGGCCCCTACTGAGTCTTGAATACGGAAGGTGTAGAGACTGCCACCTAGTAGGGGTGAGGATTTCTCTTCCCTTGGGATTAAGGTCATTTTTGGTTGTCCTTGAAGAAGTCACTCTGAGTGTATATAAGGGATTCCTGGGACAGAGCCAGGAGCTAATTTCCCCGTTTGTTCAGTGAGGGGGTTAGACAAGATGGTTTCTGCTGGACTTTATAGCCCTAAACTGCTGAGGCTGATTGGGTTTAAGGGAGACAGAAGAGAAAGGTGAAGTCTGTGTTCCTGGGAATGTGGGAGGCCCTTGGAGGCAGGAGGTGGGGCAGGGGCAGGGGGAGTGGCATAGAGTCAGGGGCTGCCAGAGAAAGACAGAGAGCTCCCCCGTCACAGGGGAGCTGGAGCTGCTTTCAGAGCTAACAACCTGCCTTTAGCTGAGGCCTTGACACTGCCTCCACTCAGAGCCCCTAACCCTGCATCGGAGTCCCTGGGGAAGAGTGGATATTCTGGTGGCCTTTCAACTTCCATCTGTCGGCTGTTTCACTGCCACCTGCAAACACAGCTCAGAGTCAACCCTGCTCTCCCAGTCTTGGGGCCCGTGGTGTTTCCACGCCTTCCCTCCAAGAAAAACCCAAACTTTTGTGGATGGCCACCTCCCTATACACTCCCTCCCTTCCTCCTGTGTAGGTAGAACAATGCCTGCACCCTGGAACCTGGGGATATTCTATGTTACATGGTAAAAAGGAACTAAGGCCAGGCACGGTGGCTCACACCTGTAATCCTAGCACTTTGGGAGGCCAAGGTGGGCGAATCACTTGAGGTCAGGAGTTTTGAGACCAGCCTGGCCAACATAGCGAAATCCCGTCTCTATTAGAAATACAAAAATTAGCCAGGCGTGGTAGCACGCACCTGTGGTACCAGCTACTTGGGAGGCTGAGGCAGGAGAATCGCTTGAACTCAGGAGGTGGAGGTTGCAGTAAGCTGAGATCGCGCCACTGCACTCCAGCCTGGGCGACAGAGAGAGACCCTGTCTCAAAAAAAAAAAGGAGCTAAGGTTGCAGATGGAATTAAGGTTTCTAACCAGTTGGTTTTAAGATAGAGAAATTATCCTGGATTATCCAGTAGACCCAAGGTCATCACAAAAGTCCTTAAAAGTAGAAGGAGGCAGAAGTGATGTGACTTGAGAAGACACAACCACAGTTGCTGGCTTTGAAGATGGAAGAAGAAGGTCATGAGTAAAGGAATGTGGGTGACCTCTGGAAGCTGGAAAAAGCAGGAAAACAGTTTCTCCCCTAGAGCCTCTAAAAGGCAACACAGCCCTGCTGACACCTTGCTTTTAGCCCATTGAGACCCATGGCAGACTTCAGACCTCCAGAACTGTATGATAGGGCATGGTGGCTCACACCTGTAATCCTGGTACTTTGGGAGACCAAGGCGGGAGCATCGCTTGAGCCCAGGAGTTTGAGAGGAGCCTGGGCAACATAGCGAAGTCCCGTCTCTACAAAAAATGTAAAAATTAGCTGGACGTGGTGGTGGTGCGCCTGTGGCCCCAGCTGAGGTGGCTGAGGTGGGAGGATAGCTTCAGCCTGGGAGGCAGAGGTTCCAGTGAGCCGAGGTTGCGCCACTGCACTCCAGCCTGGGTGACAGAGTGAGACCCTGTCTCTAGAAAGAAAAAAAAAAAAGGAACTGTATGAGAGGAAATTCGTGTTGATTTGACCCACTAAGTGTGTGGTAACTTGTTACAGCAGCATTAACAATTAAGAAACTAGCACAGCAACCATTTGGTTTTCTTCTGTTGATTCAATTGCAGAAAAGTATAACAACTTTTACTCAAACTAACACTTATAGTACACACCCATTTGTAAAAATTGCTTTTGTTTCTTTCTGTCTCTCAACCCAGTGTTCTTGCCTTCTTTTATTTTTGGCTCCAGTGTTCTTTTTTTGTTTTTTGGTCCAGTTTTTTTTTTTTTTTTTTCCTCCAGTGTTCTTGCCTTCTATCTGTGTATGTGGAGAGAGCATGGTGTGAACGTTGGTTATTTGTTGGTAGTGGGATTTGGAGTGTTTTTTCTTTGAGTTTACATCTTTGTGGCTGGGCGCAGTGGCTCATGCCTGTAATCCCAGCTCTTTGGGAGGCCAAGGTGGGGCAGATAACCTGAGGTCAGGAGTTTGAGACCAGCCTGACCAACATGGTGAAACCCCGTCTCTACGAAAAATACAAAAATTAGGCTGGGTGCGGTGGCTCACGCCTGTAATCCAAGCACTCTGGGAGGCTGAGGCGGGTGGATCACCTGGGGTCAGGAGTTCGAGACCAGTGTGACCAATACGGTAAAACCCGGTCTCTACTAAAAAAATACAAAAAAACTAGCCAGGCATGGTGGTGTGCACCTCTAATGCCAGCTACTCAGGAGGCTGAGGCAGGAGAATTGCTTCAACCCGGGAGGCAGAGGTTGCGATGAGCCAAGATCACGCCACTGCACTCCAGCCTGGGTGACAGAGCGGGACTCTGTCTCAAAAAAAAAAAATTAGCCAAGCGTGGTGGCGGGCGCCTGTAATCCCAGCTACTAGGGAGGCTGAGGCAGGAGAATTTCTTGTGGGAGGCGGAGGTTGCAGTGAGCAGAGATCACGCCACTTCACTCCAGCAGCCTAAATGACAGAGTGAGACTCCATCTCAACAACAACAACAACAACAAATTGTTATTTTTTTCCCAAAACAATGAGGTCATGATTATGTATTTTCATTGACAAAGCGTGTGTTGCTACCCATGGCCACCACTGAGTGAGCAACCTGCCCATACCTGATGAGCTCTTCCCAAAGCAAACCAACACAGCCCAGATGCAGCCAGCTGCCTCCTACTCTTTCCCCATCTCACGCAAATAGATAACATTCATCTCTGGCTGTTATAGACTGAATTTTGTCCCCCTCCAATTCATATGTTAAAGCCCCTAGTACCTCAGAATGTGAGTGTATTTGGAGATAGGGCCTTTAAAGAGGTGATTACGTTAAAATGAGGTTGGCAGGGTGGGCTGCAATTCAATCTGTCTTGTGGCCCTTGTAAGGAGAGGAGATTAGGACACAAACATGGGTGTACAAGGAGGAAGGACCGTGCGGAGACACAGGGAAGAGGTGGCCGTCTACAAACCAAGGAGACGGGCTTCAGAAGAAACCAACCCTGCTGACACCTTGATCTTTGATTTCCAGCCTCCAGACTGTGAGAAAATAAACTTTGTTGTTTAAGCCACCCAGTCTGTGGTATTCTGTTATGGAACTCTTAGCAAGCGAATACTGGCATTATCACCTATTTTGCTCCAAAGAATCAATTTTTGGCCGGGCGCAATGGCTCGTGCCAATAATCCCAGCACTTTGGGAGGCAGATGTGGGAGGATCTCTTGAGGCCAGGGGTTTGAGACCAGCCCGGCCAACATGGCAAAACCCTGTCTTTACCAAAAATAGAAAAAAATTAGCCGGGCATGGTGGCACACGCTTGTAAAAAGTAATAATAATAATAATAAATAAAAACATTAAAATGTGTTCTATTCTGAGACAGCTGATTTAATTAGTCAAAGATACTTCATTTTCACTGTCTTGTAATCTCCCAACAAACTTGTAACCCTGTGACAAGTCAGAATGGCACTTATGATTCCCCACTGGGCAGAAGGAAAACTGAGTCCCGTGGAGGACACATGACTTGGTCAAAGCTACATAGCCAGAAT
This sequence comes from Pongo pygmaeus, assembly GCF_028885625.2. Lineage (NCBI taxonomy): Eukaryota > Metazoa > Chordata > Mammalia > Primates > Hominidae > Pongo > Pongo pygmaeus. The sequence goes on along the minus strand of NC_072396.2, from coordinate 49,634,558 downwards.
TCAGATTTTCAGACTCCAATCCTGAAGCCTTGAGATCAGGAAGATGTGGAAAGGGAGCCAGGAATTCGGTCTTCTCATCTCTGACATAGTCCATCAAACTGCAGTCTTCTGGAAGAATCACATTGGTGTTTGGTCCAGATCTCTAAGATGGCCCCATCCTATCCTTCATAGAGCATTTTATAAGTAATGAAAAGCATACAAGACATTTGTTTAAAAGTTGCTAATGGCCGGGCGTGGTGGCTCACGCCTGTAATCCCAGCACTTTGGGAGGCCAAGGCGGGCGGATCATGAGGTCAGGAGTTCGTGACCAGTCTGGCCAACATGGTGAAACCCTGTCTCTATTAAAAACACAAAAAAAATTAGCCAGACATGGTGGTGCATGCTTGTAATCCCAGCTACTCAGGAGGCTGAGGCAGGAATTGCTTGAACCAGGGAGGTGGAGGTTGCTGTGAGCCGATATCGTGCCACTGCCCTCCGGCCTGGGCGACAGAGCAAGACTCTGTCTAAAAAAAAAAGTTGCTAATATTAGTTTTATATATTTTTGCCCTCCCCCCTTCTTTTACAGACAAGGTCTTCTCTGTCACCCAGGCTGGAGTGCAGCACTGAAATCATAGCTCACTATAGACTTGAACCCCTGGGCTCAAGTAACAAAAACCATAGAAGACATTTGTTTAACAGTTCCTAATTTTAATTTTACAGATACAAGACCAAACCGGACCCTTCCTGGCTCTTTCCATTAACTCAAGGTTAACAGATGTGTTATTTAAACATCCCTACTAATGGGAATATGGATTGATTTTAATTTTTTAAATTTCTAATTTTAAAAAATTTTTGTGGAGACAGGGTCTTGCTATGTTGCCCAGGCTGGTCTCGAACTCCTGGGTTCAAGTGATCCTCCTGCTTTAGCCTCCCAAAGTGCTGGGATTACAGGTGTGAGCCACCATGCCTGGCCTCAGTTTTTATTTATTTATTTATTTTTATTTTTTCGAGACAGAGTCTCACTCTGTCGCCCAGGCTGGAGTGCAGTGGTGCGATCACGGATCACTATAACCTCCGCCTCCCAGGTTCAAGCAATTCTCCTGCCTCAGCTTCCTGAATAGCTGGGACTACAGGCTCATCCCACCATGCCTGGCTAATTTTTGTGTTTTTAGTAGAGATGGGGTTTCAACATGTTCACCAGGCTGGTCTTGAACTCCTGGCCTCAGGAGATCCGCCCCTCGGCCTCCCAAAGTGCTGGGATTACAGGTGTGAGACCAGCCTGGCTAACATGGTGAAACCCCACCTCTACAAAAAATAAAAAAATTAGCCTGGCGTGGTGACGCACGCCTGTAGTCCCAGCTACTCAGGAGGTTGAGGCAGGAGAATCACTTGAACCTAGGAGGCAGAGGTTGCAGTGAGCTGAGATCATACCACTGCACTCCAGCCTAGGCAAGTGAGACTCTGTCAAAAAAACAAAAAAAGAAAAAGAAAGAAAGAAAGAAAGAGAAAATATTCACCAATCGCACCTGGGCTGTACAGCCAGGTGAGAGCTCAGAGGACACGCAGGGCCCTGGGACATCAGGGGAGGTATAAGTGGTTGGAATGGGGGCAGGCCCTATGGAGAAGGGATCAGGACTTGACTGCGAGCCACTGCTCATGTAGGGCATGAAGAATGTGGGAGCTTACTCGGGAGGCTAAGGTGGGAGGATTGCTTGAGCCTGGGAAGTCAAGAATGCAGTGAGCTGATATCGCACCACTGCACTCTAGCCTAAGCGACAGCAAGACTGTCTCTCTAAAAAAAAAAAAAAAAAAAAAAAAAAAAAGTGGGAACTAGTGACAACTCCCGAGCTGGCATGTGAGTAACACTCACCCCCATCTCTCCCTGACCTTTCTAGGTTTGCAGACAGCCCAGTTGACAGGGGAAGGTAAAGAAAGAGGTGGAGATGGAATTAGGGGGTGGCTGCTACCTAAACGGTGTTGCGATCTCGGCTCACTGTGACCTCCGCCTCCCAGGTTCAAGTGATTCTCCTGCCTCTCAGCCTCCCGAGTAGCTGGGATTACAGGCGTGTGCTACCATGCCTGGCCAATTTTTGTATTTTAGTAGAGACGGGGTTTCGCCGTGTTGGCCAGGCTGGTTTGGGACACCTGACCTCAAGCGATCCTTCCACCTTGGCCTACCAAATTGCTGGGATTACAGGTGTGAGCCACCGCATCCGGCCCCATTTGAAATTATTTAGGAAAATTTAAAGATATGCATCCCTGGTGACCCAGAAATTCCATCCCTCCATGTACACTAAGAGAAGGGACAAGCAAATCAGGAAATATACTCAATTATCACTAGGTGATATACGCTCAGTCCTGAAACTCAGCCAATTAGCAATGGCCCCCGTGAAAGTCAGCCAATCAGTGACAGCCCCACCCTTCTAGACAATAGCCAATCAGCGAGCAATCCTTCCTGTCGCCGCCATTTTAAAGTCGCGCCTCTATAGCAGCCTTACTGCCGTGAGTAGAGGAACATGCTAGAAAGCCCCATGGCCTGCCTCTCAAAGCTCCCGCTTCTCAACGTGTGCCCATCACTGAAGACCTGGCTTCCCAAAACTTCCCCAAAGGTCTGGCTTTGTTCTGGAATATATCGTCTGACAAGTACAGCTGTCCCTCACAAGTAAGCACAAAATTGGCTTTATTTGCATTGAATATCCAGTACAATTTGTGGTAAATTCACGAGTTCTTAGGATTTGTTTGTGCATAACGACGTGTAACAGAGCACTGTGAGATGATCACATTCAATCTTTTCAGTTCTTGGGGTTGCTAGGATCTGTTTTTTGTGTTTATTTAACTCTCAAACTGCTAAAATGTAGGTATAAATTTCGTGATAAATTTTCTGAACAGTAGACATTTATTAACGAGAAAAAAGTCCTTTTGAAGCTCTTTGAGTACTATCCAATGGTTCATTCAACATCAAAAATAGTAGAAAGTTAGATACAAACCAATACAGTCTAGTTAAGTATAAAGGACATACGATTTCCTCAACTCACGCCAAAGAAACTGATAAAATAATAAATTTTTGGCCAGGCGGGGTGGCTCACACCTGTAATCCCAGCATTCTGGGAGGCCGAGGTGGGATCACTTGAGCTCAGGAGCTCCAGACCAGCCTGGTTACCATAGTGAAACCTCGTCTCTCCAAAAATACAAAAAATTAGCCGGGTGTGGTGGTGCACACCTGTATTCCCAGCTACTTGGGAGGCTGAGGTGGGAGAATCGCTTGAGTGCAGGAGGTCGACGGTGCAGTGAGTCATGATCACGCCGTTGCACTCCAGCCTGGGCAACAGAGCAAGATCCTGTCTCTAAATAAATAAATAAGAATTTTTTTTTTTGAAAAGAAAAAGACCTGTTAATTAGGCTATTTCGACTAAAATCCCTTTCCGTTGAGATTTCAGAAAGAATAGAAACTTTGCGGAGACTCTTATTAAATTTGGATCTTATGAGAAAAATGTGCTGCTTTTGGTGCTAGAGACTTTGAATTTTATTGTTTTTTTCCAGGAACTGGCATTTGGTTCCATTAATTTTCCCTTCCCCTTTCCCCTTTCGAGTCTCACTCTGTTGCCCAGGCTGGAGTGCAGTGGCACTGTGTTAGCTCACTGCAACCTCCGTCTCCTGCATTCAAGCAGTTCTCCTGCCTCAGCCTCCTGAGTAGCTGGGATTACAGGCACCCACCACCACACCCAGCTAATTTTTACATTTTTAGTAGAGATAGGGTTTCACCATATTGGCCAGGCTGGTCTCGAACTCCTGACCTCAGGTGATCTGCCCATCTCGGTGTCCCAAAGTGCTGGGATTACAGGTGTGAGCCACGGTGCCCGGCCTCCACTGATTTTCTCTATTGTTTTTGCTTTCATTTTCATTGATTTCTGCTCTTATATTTTTATTTTTTATTGATTTTGAGACAGGATCTGACTCTGCCACCCAGACTGGTGTGCAGTGACACAATCTTGGTTCACTGCAACCTCTGCCTCCCAGGCTCAAGTGATCCCCCCTGCTCAGCCTCCCTGGTAGCTAGGCTACAGGCACATGCCACCATGCCTGGCTAATTTTTTTTTTTTTTTTTTTGAGACGAAGTCTTGCTCTGCCTCCCAGGCTGGAGTGCAGTGGCCCAATCTTAGCTCACTGCAACCTCTGCCTCCCAGGCTCAGGCAATTCTCGCGCCTCAGCCTCTCGAGTAGCTGGGACTACAGGCATGTGCCACCACACCCGGCTAATTTTTTGTATTTTTTTTTCTTTTTTTTGAGATGGAGTCTCACTGTTGTTGAGTCCAGACTGGAGTGCAACGGCGTGATCTCAGCTCACTGCAACCTTTGCCTCCCAGGTTCCAGCAATTCTCCTGCCTCAGCCTCCTGAGTAGCTGAGATTATAGGTGTCAGTTTTTTGTATTTTTAGTAGAGACGGGTTTTCACCATGTTGGCCAGGCTGGTCTCCAATGTCTGACCTCTGGTGATTCGCCCACATTGGCCTCCCAAAGCGCTGGGATTACAGTTGTGCACCACAGTGCCCGGCCTGGCCGCCCTTATCTTTATTATTTTATTCCTTCAGGTGTAATTTTTAAACTTTCCTAAATTGGAAATTCAGATAATTGATTTGAGACCTTTCTTTTCTCATGTAAGCATTTTAATGCCATCAATTTTCTTCTGATCACTACTCTAGCTGTATCCCATAGATTTTAATTTGTTGTGTTTTCATTTGTTTCAATTCGCAGTAGTCCTTTAATTTCCCTTTGGATTTTCTCTTTGGCTCATGGGTTAAAGTGTTTTGTGGCTGGGTGGGGTGGCTCATGCCTGTAATCCTAGCACTTTGGGAGGCTGAGGCAGGTGGATCACCTGAGGTCAAGAGTTTGAGACCAGCCTGGCCAACATGGTGAAACCTTGCCTCTACTAAAAATACAAAAACTAGGCAGATGTGGTGGCAGGCGCCTGTAATCCCAGCTATTGGGGAGGCTGAGGCAGGAGAATTGCTTGAACCCAGGAGGCGGAGGTTGCAGTGAGCCGAGATCATGCCACTGCACTCCAGCCTGGGCAACAGGCAAAAACTCTGTCTCAAAAAAAGAAAAAAAAGTGTTTTGTTTAATTTACAAGTATTTTTGGATTTTTCAGATACATTTCTGTTATTGATTTCTAGTTTAATTCCATTATGGTAAAAGAATATATTTTCTGTGATTTCTGAGCTGTTTGTGTATAAGATCTCAGAACACTTTTCAGGGCTGGTTCTCAGGTTATGAGGCCATTCTTTGAGCATTTTTTTCCCACTTGCTTTGCCTCCATTAACAGCATGTCTTTTAGGTGGTCTCTCCAGGCAGTACAGGTGTGTCACCTTCATTTTGTTTGTGTCCAGGCCTCTGAATTGTTTTGTGGTCTATGTGGAGTTATGTGGTCTCATGGTGGGCACGGTGGCTCACGCCTGTAATCCCAGTACATTGGAAGGCCCAGGCCAGTGGATCGCTTGAGCCTAGGATTCGAGACCAGCCTAGGCAACATGGTGAAACCCCGTCTCTAGAAAAAAATACAAAAATTAGTCGGGTGTGGTGGCCTGCTCCAGTAGTCTCAGCTACTGGGGAGGTTGAGGTGGGAGGATTGCTTGAGCTGGGGAGGCGGAGGTTGCAGTGAGTTGTGATCACGCCACTGCACCCCAGCCTGGGTGACAGAGTGAGACCCTGCAAAAAGAGTATGTGGTCTCTGTCCAGATTTAATCTATATCCCAGGTGGTGAGGTCTCTGAGCTGTTTTGGAGTCTGTGTCCAGGGTATGAGGTATGTAAAGTGTTTGAGATTTGTTTTCCCAGCGTGCAATGTCCCTGAGGTGTTTCAGCCTTTGTGTCCCAGGGTATGAGGTCTCTGAAATGTTTGTAGGATTTTGTGATGAGGATGAGACCTATGAAATGACTGGGAATCTATTAAGATATGTTTCATTATTGAGTTCTCTAATTTTGTTTTGTGGTCTGTGTTCAGTGTGAGTTCCCTGAACTGTTTTGGACTCTGTATCCCATGGTGTGAGATCTCTGAGCTCTTCTGTGCTCTGTGTGCGATGATGTGAAGTCCCTGAGCTATCTGGGTGTTTCCAGAAATGAGGTCTCATTCTGTTTCACAGCCAGCTGGTACTCTATGGTATAATCGCCTTTAAGCATTTGCCGTTTTTACCTTAGTTGTTTGCTCCTCCCATTCTTGTGCACACAGGACTGTGCACGTATGTATGATTATTTCCTTAGAACATACTTAAAAGTGAAACTGCCAGGCCAAAGGAGTCATTTATTCAACAAATCCCCTTTTGAGCACCTACTGTGTGCAGGGCAGTTTCAGGCGGAGACTTTGGGGGTCTAGAAATACACATATCCCTCCCTACCTTCGTGGTGGTGACATTCCAGTAAGGAGGGATGTTTGCTTTTTATTTTGATAAATGCTGCCACACAAAGGCACACTTCCATCAGTGGCCTCAGGGGAATGAATGCCTATTAATGGGCGGTGGCTCTGCAGCAAGGGTTTGGACGCCTGGGCCTTTGCTCTCAAACGAATCATCAGGGTATGGGGCAGGGACAGTGCTCTGGGGGACGTGGGTGGGGGGAGACAGGGCTGGAACGTGGGCAGGAGGAAGGCATGAAAGAGAGAGTCCATTTAGTTGTTTTGCGGTGAACTGAAGATTGATTCACTTGACACTGACATGAAAGAGTCCTTGTCGCACACACAAGGAAAGCGTGAGCGGTGGGAATGAAGGGTTAACGACTAGACTGTGCAGCTCCAGGACCATACCACTACGGTCATGGGAGGTACCACAGGGGAGGGGTCGTGTATTTCGGAAGATACCATTGTACTAGTGGAGACACGAAAGGTCTCCTCATCCTGCGAGTGGATCGGCCTCCACCCCAGACCGAGGAGAGAATGGCTTTGCCTGGACCGACCCCCGCGCCGGGCGGACCTGATCTTCGGCCTAAAGCGTCCACCTGTCTGGAAGCCGCCACCACCAAGCTTTTATTAATATATCCGTTCCCGCCGGGTTGGCTATACAGATGCGAATCAACTCCGGGGGTGGGGTGAGGAGGAAGGCCGCGGAGCGGTGATTGCTTCCTGGACGAGTTGCGTAGGGCGGGACAAAGTCCTGCCCTGAGCTCTGATTGGTTACCGCGAGACTGCCTACCTAAGCTCTTCCAGGGTACCGAGGTTTTCCGGAATCACTAAGAGGCTACAAGCCGGGTCCTTCGGCTCCGCGCTCCTATTGGCTGCTGTTTCGGCGCAAGCGCTTTGGCTCCTGGGTTGGCGTTCAGGGTTGCCGAGGCAGGGCTTTGGCTACTGGAGATCGTAGGTTCGAATCCCGTCTGGGAACTTCAACTTGTGCACCTGTAAAAGAAGCTGGCATTATTGGCTTGTACTCAAGGGCTAGCACAGAGTGTGTCGGGTAATCTTTTCCATTTTCTTTTACCTATTCTTTTTTTAAGCAATGCCTATTGCATCCCATTATATTGATTTCAGGACCCACTCACCGTTCACAACAGTACTAAGAAAAACTCTTCTCCAGGGTCCCTGGCATTTGTCTTTCAGGCTACCTGTAGGTCTGAGTCCAACAGATAAGATTCAAGGTGATCTCATGATCCTCCTCCAGGCCAGCTGCCATCTCCCAGAAGAGGGTGATTTGGAGGCTTCCCTCAGGACCAGGCCTGACTAGGAATGTGATGGGGTGGGCCATAAGTGACTAAAGAGAGATGCATGGTTTCATGCTCTGGGATGCTGAAGAGCTTGTGGCAATTACAAGGAGAATTTTGGAGGGGGGGGCCAAGACTTAAAAGAGTACGCTTTTAAATGATGGGATTTTAAACATCAGACGGGGGGGTGTTTGGCTGGTGAGGTAGGTAGGTAGTAGGAAGAAAGTGATTCTCAAGTCAAGTCAGCTCATCATAGAGTAGTTATTACACTCTGCAGTTTGGAGGACTGTGTGCAGGATGTGAAGTCTGATTTGTTTTGGAATCTCAGTTCAGGGTATGACTTATAAAAAGACTGTGAAGTCTCTTTGCTGTTTGAAAATCTGTGTCTCAGAGGTTTAGGTGTTTGAGATCTTTGTGGGTCTCTGTCCCAGGGTTGGTTTCTTTTTTCTTTCTTCTCTTTTTTTTTTTTCTTGTTTTTCTTTTCTGTTTTTCTGTTTACGTTGGTCCAGGATGTCCCAAGGTTTCTAAGCTGTTTATGGATCTTTGTCCCCGGATGTGCAGGGTTTTTTTTTCTTTTCTTTGTGTGTCTTTACTTTGATTTATTTATTTTTGAGACAGGATCTTGCTCTGTCACCCAGGCTGGAGTGCAGTGGTGTGATCTCGGCTCACTGCAGCCTCAACTTGCCAATCTCAGGTGATTCTTCCACCTCAGCCTCCTGAGTAGCTGGGACTACAGACACGTGCCACCACAGCCAGTTAACTTTCTTTATTTTTTGTGGAGGTGGGATTTTACTATGTTGCCCAGGCCTTTTTGTATGTTTTTAGGGGCAGGGTCTCTCTCTGTTGCCCAGGCTGGAGTGCAGTGGTGCAGTCATGGCTCACTTCAGCCTCGACCTCTGGCTCAAACAATCCTCCCACCTTAGCCTCCTGAGTAGCTGGGACCACAGGCGCGTAACACCACGCCTGGCCCGGCTATTTTTTTTTTCTTGTAGGCTGGGCACGGTGGCTCACACCTGTAATCCCAGCACTTTGGGAGGCCAAAGTGGGTGGATCACTTGAGCCCAGGAGTTCGAGACCAGCCTGGCCAACATGGTGAAACCCTATCTCTACAAAAAAAAAAAAAAAAAAAAAAAAAAAATTAGCCGGGTATGGTGGCACGTGTCTGTTGTCCCAGCTACTCAGGAGGTCAAGGCTGCAGTGAACTGTGATCACACCACAGCACTCCAGCCTGGGCAACAGAGCAAGACCCTGTCCCAGAATAATTTTTTTTTTGTGGAGACAGGGTCTCCCTCTGTTTCCTAGGCTGGTCTCAAACTCCTGGGCTCACATGATACTCCTGACTCAGCCTCTCAAAGTGTTGGGATTACAGATGTGAGCCACCACACTCAGCCTTTTTATTTTTCTTAAAATTGATTTTCATTTTTCTTTTATTGGCATTTCTGTGACTGCTAGAAGGGCTTAACATTGTTTTCTGTGCTTGTTGGCAAGATGTATCTAAGTTTTGTTTTGAGACAGGGTCTCACTATGTTGCCCAGGCTGCGTACAGTGGCATGCACATGGCTCACTGCAGCCTCGACCTCCTGGGCTCAAGCAGTCCTCCCACCTCGGCCTCCTGATCTTGAGTAGCTGAGACCACAGGCATGTGCCACCACACTCCACTAATTTTTTTATTTTTTGTAAAGACCACGTCTCACCATGTTGCCCAGGCTGGTCACGAACTCCTGGACTCAGGGGATCCTCCTCTCTTACACTCCCACAGTGTTGGGATTACAGGCATGAGCCACTGCACTTGGCCTTATTTAAGTTTTCTAAATTCCCTTTTACGTCCTGTGATCATTTTTGTTAAAATTTTTATTTTATTTTATTTTTTGGACACAGGGTCTTGCTTTGTCACCCAGGCTGGAGTGCACTGGCGTGATCATGGTTCACTGCAGCATCAACCTCCTGGGCTCAAGCAATCCTCCCACCTCAGCCTCCCAAGTAGCTGGGAATACAGGTGTGTACCACCAACCTTGGCTAATTTTTGTATTTTTATAGAGAAGGGGTTTCACCATATTTCCCAGGCCGGTCTCCAACTTCTGAGCTCAAGCAATCTACCCACCTCAGCCTCTGAAAGTGTTGGGATTACAGATGTGAGCCACTGTGTCCAGCCTTTAACATTTTTTAAATTTTAAAAGCATTTTAGACTTACAAAAAATTATAAAAATAGTACAGAGAGTTCTTGTATACTCTTTTTCCCCTAATGTTAACTTATATAATCTTAGTACAATTTTTAAAATCAGGAAATGAATGACACTGTTATTTATGAGCTGTTGTTCACTGGTTTGTGTCCAGGGTGTGAAATATCCGAGCTCTTTGGATCCAGAGCTCTCTTGGGTTTTGTGTCCCATGATGTGATGTCTCTGAACATTTGGTGTACGTTTTTAGATGCTAGGTCTTTCATCATCTTGGTAGTCTTTGTCCCAGAGTATGATGTCTTTGACCTGTTAGTAGTCTCTTTAGGCTTGTCTTCTCTGGGCTGTATGGGCTTCCACGTTCAAGGTGTGAGGTTTCTGAGCACTTTGAAGGACTATGTTCAAAGATGTGTATACTGTCAGCTGGTTTTTATTGTCTTCTATCAGAGATTATGAGGTCAGTAAATACTTTTAGGTTCTGTATCCAGGGCAGGGTTCCTCAGCCTTGGGACTATTGACATTTTGGACCAGAAAATTCTTTGTTATGGAGGGCTGTTCTGTGCATTGTAGGGTCTATTGTATTTGTTTACTAGGGCTGCTGTCATGACAAAGTACCACAATCTGGGTAGCTTAAATAGCAGAAATGTATTGTCTCACAATTCTGGAGGCTGGAAGTGTGAGATCAAGGTGTTGGTAGGGTTGGTTCCTTTGGGGTCTGTGAGGGGAATGTGTGCCCTGCATCTTTCCTAGCTTCTCATGCCTGCTGGCAATCTTTGCTGTTCCCTGGCTTCTGCTGCATCACCTCATCTCTGCTTTCATCTTTACCTCGCATTCTCCCTGTGTGTCTGTGTCCAAATTTCCCCTTTGTATAAAGACACCAGTGGCACAGGATTAGGGGCCCACTCTACTCCAGTATGATCTCTAACTTAACTAATTACATCTGCAACAACCCTATTTCCAAATAAGGTCACATTCTGAGGTACTGGGGTTTAGAACTTCAACGTAGGAATTTTGAGGGGACATAATTTCACCCATAAGAGACGTTTAGCATGAGAGAAAAAGGGAGGGAAGAAGGGAGCAGCCCCTGACACCCAGAAGCAGGCCTGGCCCCCATAGGTAGGCCATGTTATTCTCCTAACAGACATGAACAATCTCACAGAATACCAGTGTCAGGTAAGGTTAGTCTGAGACCATGATAAAATCGACAGAACTTGGCCGGATGAGGTGGCTCACGCCTGTAATCCTAGCACTTTGGGGGGTTGAGGTGGGCAGATCGCTTGAGCTCAGGAGTTCGAGACCAGCCTGGACAACATGGTGAAACCCCGTCTCTACAAAAAATACAAAAATTAGTCGGGCATGGTGGTGGGTGCCTGTAATCCCAGCTACTTGAGGGACTGAGGCTGGAGGATTGCTTGAACCCAGAAATTTGAGGTTGCAGTGAGCCGAGATCATGCCACGCTGCACTACAGCCTGGGGATAAAGTGAGATCTTGTCTCAAAAAAATAATAAAATAGGCCGGATGCAGTGGCTTACACCTGTAATCCCAGCACTTTGGCAGGCCGAGGTGGGCAGATCACGAGGTCAGGAGATCAAGACCATCCTGGCTAACACGGTGAAATCCCGCCTCTACTAAAAATACAAAAAATTAGCCGGGTGTGGTAGCGGGCAACTGTAGTCCCAGCTACTCGGGAGGCTGAGGCAGGAGAATGGCGTGAACCCGGGAGGCAGAGCTTGCAGTGAGCCAAGATCGCGCCACTGCACTCCAGCCTGGGTGACAGAGCGAGATTCCGTCTCAAAAAAATAAAAAAATAAAAAAATAATAAAATAGAGCACAGCCACTTTATAATGTTGTCTAAGCACAAACAAAAATAAGGATTCACTGTGTTGCCCATAAAATACCAAACATTCTCCTCTCGGTTAAAATGAGTGACTGTCACTTCCTTACCAATGACAGCGTTAGCCTCACTCTAGTCTGCCCTCCCTATAGATAAGATTTATTGAAATACCCAATTGTAAAATTGCTCTTGTTTTCTGATAGCATCTAATCTAGAGTGAGCCCCCACTTCCTTAGACCCGCCCCCCAAATCACTCAATCAAACCCCACCACCCCACACTTCCCCGTGGAGTGCATTCTCCCTCACTGCAGTGAGTAATCATCCCAACTTGTTCGACTACAGGTATGTTCTTGGGTGGGGCGGGGGTCTTTGGCTAAAGGACACTGGCAAGCAGTATCCCTGGCTTCAACTTACAGATGACAGTAGCACCCCCGCAACACACATTTGTGACAGCCAAAATGTCCTTAGATATTGCCAAATGTTCTTTGCGGGGCAGAATCGCCTCTGGTTGAGAACCACTGGTCTGTAGGGTATGAAGTGTTTGAACAATTTGGGGGTCTTTGTCTGAGGTTTATGTTCTCTGAGAGGTGTTTGGGTCTATGTCTCAGAGTGTGAGGTCTGTGGTCTGTCTTGTGGTTTCTGTTCCAAGGTTTGAAAGCTCTGAGCTCTTTCGGGGTGCTATATCAGGAATTAGTGACCTTTTCACATACCAAATCCAGACATGAGGTATGTGTGGCATCCCCCTTTCCCTCTGCCTGGACCATATGCCAGTTCAGAAAGGCAGTGAGGGTTGGGTGTGGTGGCTCACGCCTATAATCCTAGCATTTGGGAGGCCAAAGTGGGTGGATCACTTGAGGTCAGGAGTTTGAGACCAGCCTGGCCAACATGGCAAAACCCAGTCTCTACTAAAAATACAAAAATTAGCCGGGTATGGTGGTGCATGCCTGTAATCCCAGCTACTTGGGAGGCTGAGGTTGCAGTGAGCCGAGATTGCACCACTGCACTCCTGGGCGACAGAGCAAGACTCTGTCTCCAAAATAAAGAAAAAGAAAAAGAAAAAGAAAGATGGTGAGAAGTAGGAGCCCCACAATTGGTTGGGAACTCCTCCACTACACATTAGGATCGGGATTCACAGCAATCCCAGCCTCTTTGTTTAGACCAGCAGGCTTCCCTGGGCCACATTGGAAGAATAATTGTCTTGGGCCACACATAAAATATGCTAACACTAACGATAGCTGATGAGCTAAAAAAAAAAAAAAAAATCACCAAAACATCTCTTAATGTTTTAAGAAAGTTTACGAATTTGTGTTGGGCCACATTCAAAGCCGTCCTGGGCTGCATGTGGCTCGTGGACCTTGGGTTGGACGAGCTTGGCCTAGACCATAAAGTATAAATTACCAACTTCCTTCAGAACCTATCTCGCCCTCTGTTCTGGAGGGCACAGTCTCCCTTGACACTGTTTGTGGAGATTGTGTTGTAGGGAGATGTTTGTTCTGTGTCTCCTGACATCAGCCACTGAGTGGGGACCCCCATCTCTCAGGATGGGCGTTGCTCAGATGGATGTTGGAGTCCATCTCCCCTTAGGCTTTGATCACACTGATGATAACCCAGAACACATGGACTTTGGAGCCTGATAGACCCACTTTCAAGGCCTGGAACCCCCAAGTCCTGGTTGGATAGTAGGAGAGTCTAGCGTTCTGGATCATCTCTCTAAACCTTGAGCTGCTGAGGTTTTTACACGACTCATAAGAATCAGCAGGACAATGCACAGTCCACACACACTCTCCTGATTTCAGTCCCTTCCCCCTAATCCCACACCCCTTCTGAAAGCAGAATTCAGGGCTAGGGGAAGGGAAGCAAGCAATCCATATAAATGCCAGGGGCCAGTGTGGGCTTGGGACTGTCTCAGTTGGAACTTAGGAATCATGTGCACTTGTTGTTTAATGTAAATATATGTTGGGTTTAAGAAAGAGTAAACACTCCCCAGAATTGTGTCTTCATCTCTAGTAAATCCACAGTTTTACTTCAGTTGTTCTCTTGAGAACATGCATAATAGATTGTGCACCATGAGGCAAGGATGCACAGTGAGAAAAAACTTTGTTCCTCTTCTGAAAACTGTGCTTATGAGACAGGTTTATACATTTATGTGAGAGGCAGGGTATGAGCTCCAGAGAAAGACTTTAGGGGAGGTTGCAGGGCCCCAGTAGCTCAAAGTAGTCTCAAGAGAAATAAAAAATAGTTTGGACTAAATGAAAATCAAAATAAAACTTACCAAATCTGTGGGATGCAGCAAAGCAGTACTTACCTAGAGGGAAATTTAAAACGCACTATGGCTTCTGCTGTGCTTTTTCTTGGATCACTGACTCTAGTAGAAGCCAGCCATCATTCGAGGATGCTCAAGCAGCCAAAAGCCGGTAAATTTGGGGGTTATTTTTTATGTGGCAATAGATAACTCATAAGAGGTGTTTCTGAGCTCTTTGATGGTCTGTCTGGAGTTCGAGACTTTGGAGCTTTTTCGTGGTCTGTATCCATGCCATGATGTCTGGGTCTTCTGGGCATTCTGTGTTTTGCATTTTTAAGTGACCTTTTGGGGTTCTCTCTCTAGGTTTTTAGATCTCCGAATTATTTGGGAATCTATGTCCCAAAGCATTGGGATTCTGGGCTGTTTTTTTCTGTTCATATTCAGAACGTGATCAAGTCCAGAATTTGAATTATCTGAGCTCTCTGGCAGTCTGTTCTGGGTATGAGGTCACTGGGGTGTTTGGCAGTCTGTGTCCCAGGTTTCATATCCATGAACTCTTTGGAGGACGGTGTATTGTTTCTGTTTATTCTTTGAGGTGTATGGATTTCTAAGTCCCAGGAAGAGACATCACCAAGGTGACTGGAGTCTGCATCCAGAATACTAGGTGTCAGCTGTTTGGGCCACTGAGTCCCTGGATATCAAGTCTTTAATGTGTTTGAGAGCCAGTGTCCTGACTTTGATATTTCTGAGTTTGAGGGCAGAGGGAATCAGTACTCTGCACTGTTTATGAGTATATATCTCAGGATGTAAGGCTCCCAAACTGTTTGTGAGTATCCCTGACATTTATGTCACAGTATATGAGATCTCTGTTCATGGGTGTATATACCAGGATGTAAGGTATCTGAGCCCTTTGATCGTGTGTGTGCAAAGTTGTGGGGTCTCTAATCTGTTTGAGTCTATATTTCCCAGAATAAGAGATTTCTGATTTTTTTGTGGGTATATATTCCAAGATGTGAGTTCTGTGATCCATTTGGAAGTATATTTGAGGTTTCCGTTCTGTTTGTGGGTATATGTCCAATGGTGTAAGGTTTCCGATGTGCTTGTGAGTATTCATCCCAGGGTATGAGGCCTCTGATCTGCTTGTCATTATACAATGACAAGATGTGAGGTCTCTCTTCATGAGTGCATGTCAAGGGTGTGAGGTCTCTGATCTGTTTTTGGTTTTATGTCCCGGAATGTTAGATCTCTGATCTCTTTGTGGGTGTATGTGCCAAGGTGTGAGTCTCAGCTCTTTGTGGCTATATTTCCCTAGATGTTATATTTCTGAGCTTTTCTGGTTGTATTTTTTTAGGGATGTCAGTACTTTAATCTGTTTATTTGGTGTGTGTTGGAGAATATGAGGACTATTCTGTCTGAGGGTGTATGTCCTAGGGCATGAGCTCTCTGCTGTGACTGTGGGTGTACATCTCTGGGTATGAGGTCTCCAAAATGTTTGTGGGTATATTTCCCAGGATGTGAGTTCCCTGAGCTCCTAGTGGGTGCATGTAAGGTCTCAGATCTGTTTATCCCTGTATATGTCCCTGTATATGTGAAGTGTCAAGGGTATGAAGTCTCTGATATTTTTGTGGCTATATGTTCCAGGATATGAGGTTTCTAATCTGTTTGGGGGTGGATTGCTCAGAGTGAGTTCTCAAGTATGTTTGTGGTTATATGAGCTAGGATTTAAGTATCTGATCTTTTTGGGTGTGTAAGTCCCATGGTGTGAAGTCTCTGAGCTCTTTGATGGTATATATGCAGAGGTGTGAGGTGTCTGATTTGTTTGGTGGTATATTTCCCAGGATGTGAGGTCTCTGATCCATTTGTTGCTGTATACTAGTATGTGATTTTCATTGGTGTATGTCAAAGTCAGTTTGTTAGTGTATTTCTCAGGATATGAGGTCTCTGGTCTGTTTCGGGATGTATGTTCCCAAGTAAGAAGTCTCTGATCCATGTGCCCACATATGTCTCTGTATGTAAGGTCTCTGATCTGTTCATGGGTACGCTGAGTTTGAGATCTTTCATCTCGTTGCAGGACAGGCAAGCCCCAAAGTTGAGGCTTAGCCCAGGAGGGTTCTTGGCTTTGCCTAGGAAGGAATTCAAGAGTGAGCTGGTGGTGGTAAATAGCAGCTTTTATTGAAGCGGCAGTGTATAGCAGGAGCAGATGTGCTGCTCCTTGCAGAGAAGGGCTACCCATGGGCAGTATGCCCAAAGTAGCAGCTCAGAGGCAGTTCTGCAGTCATATTTATGCCCACTTTTAGTTACATGCAAATTAAGGGATGGTTTATGCAGAAATTTTAGGTATCTGGGCTATTTCTGCAAGTATGTCCCAGGATGTGAGGTTGAGGTCTCTGATATGTTTGTAGATGTATTTACTAGAATAGAAGATCTCTGACATGTTTGTGGATGTATGTCCTAGTGTGTGAGGTCACTGATCTGATCTGTGTTTGTGCATGTATGTCCCAGGATTTTAGGTCTGTGATGTGTTTGTCATTGTAATTATCAGTATGTGAAGCATCTTTCATGGGTATATGCTAAGAATAGAAGTTCTCTGATATGGTTGTGATTGTATGAACCTAGGTATGAGTTCTCTTATCTGTTTGTGGAGTATGTCCCACAGTGAGAGGTTCCTGAGCTGGTTGGGGGTTTATTTACTAGGATATAAGGCTTATGACCTTTTTCTTGTTGTGTGTGAGGTCCGTGGCTATCATTGTATCATTGTGTATCCTGGTATGTGAGATCTTTTTCATGGGTGCATGTAAAAAATGTAAGGTCTCTGATCTATTTGTGATTATATGTCCCTGCATATTAGGTCTCTGATCAGTTTGTGGATTTAATTCCTAGAGTTTGGCACCATCAATCTGTTTGCAGGTGTATGTCCCATGATGTAATGTCTCTGATCTTTTCGAGGATGTGTGAGGTATTTCATCTGTTCCTCAGTGTATTTCCAAACGTGAGGTCTCTCAACTATGTGACGGTGTATGTTCTATGATTTGAGGCCCCTATTTTTTTTTTTACAGGTTTATTCCCAAGGATATGAACTCTCCTGTCTCTTTTGGGTGCTATGTCACAATTTGAGAGGACTGATTCATTTCTGAGTTGATTTCCCAGTATGTGAAGTCTCTGATCTGTTTGTGGTATATACTGCAGGATTTAATTTTTATTTATTTATTTTTTTTTAAGATGGCGTCTCGCTCTGTCGCCCAGGCTGGAGTGCAGTGGCACGATCTCAACTCACTGCAGCCTCTGCCTTCCGGGTTCAAGCGATTCTCCTGCCTCAGCCTCCTGAGTAGCTGGGATTACAAGCATGCACCACCACGCCTGGCCAATTTTTGTATTGTTAGTAGAGATGGGCATGTTTGTGCACGTTGACCAGGCTGGTCTTGAGCTCCTGATCTCAAGTAGTCTTCCTGCCTCAGATTCCCCTTTAAAATGCTGGGACTACAGGTGTGAGCCACCGCACCCAGCCTTAGTTCTTTATGCATATACATACCAAACTTTGAGGACTCTCACATGTTTCTATATATGTTCTGGATGTATCTAATATAATATGTTTAGTTGTGAATGTCCAGGGTGTGGGGTTTCAAAGAGCCCGTAGTGAGTGTATATCTTTTGGTCTGAATCCTCTGATCTCTTTGTGGGTGGTACATGTGGGTACCTGTTCCTGGATATGAGCTCTATGATCTCTTTGTGGGTGTATGTCACAGGTTATGAGATCTATGATCTATTTCTGACTTTTTTTCATAGCATGTCTGGTTTCTGATGTGCTTGTAAATGTATGTTGCAGAATTTAGGATCCCTGGTCATATATAGTCTCTGATGTGTTTTGGAGTATATCCCATAATATGAGCTCCCTTATCTCTTTGTTGGTGTATGTCTCAGAGTGTGAGGTCTCTGATATCTTTTTTTTTTTTTTTTGAGACACAGTCTTGATCTGTCACCCAGGCTGGAGTGCAGTGGCACGATCTCAGCTCACTGCAACCTCCACCTCCCGGATTCTAGTGATTCTCCTGCCTCAGCCTCCCAAGTAGCTGGGACTACAGGTGCCCGCCACCATGCCTGGCTAATTTTTGCATTTTTAGTAGAGGCGGGGTTTCACCATGTTGGCCAGGCTGATCTTCAACTCCTGACCTCAAATGATCCACCCACCTCGGCCTCCCAAAGTTCTGGGATTACAGGCATGAGCCACCACGCCCGGCTGTCTCTGGTATCTTTATGAGTATATGTTGCCGGGTTGGAGGCCTGTGGTCTCTGTGTGGTTACATGTCTAAGTTATGAGGTCTCTAATCTGTTTGCTGATGTATATCCCTGATCTTTTTTTTTGTAGGTATATGCCTAATGGTGTGAAGATGCTGATCTGTTTTCTGGTAAATGAACCGGGTTGAGATAAGTCAGACATCCTTGAAGGAGTTTTTTCAGGGTGCGAGTTCCCTAATGTTTCCGAATACATATCCTAGGATGTGATGTCCCAGGGCTATTTGTGGATATATATCCCAGGTGTGAGTTTTCTCAGCCATTTATGGGTGTACATCCCAGGTTGGTAGATATCTTAGGCTTTTGGCATTATTTACAAGCATATGAGATTTCTGATTTGTATGCTCATATACATAACAGATTGCAAGGCGTATTATTTGTTAAAGTGTATACATCCAGGGTATGAGGTTTCTGAGCTCTTTGTTGGTGTATACCTCAGGGTCGAGGCCTTTGATCTGTTTACAGGTATGTGTCCCAGGATCGTAGCTCTCTCATCTCTTTGTGGGTGTGTACCCCAAGATGTCAAGTATTTTTAATTATTCTGAGTGTATTTACCAGGATGTGAGATCACTAACATGTTGTGGGTTCTTGTTGCAGGATTTTAGACCTGATCCATTTTGGTTATATTTCTCAGATGAAGTCTCTGATCTATTTGTGTGTGTATGTTACAGTATGTGAGTTTAAAAAAAAAAACCTCGGCTGGGCATGGTGGCTCACACCTATAATCCGAGCACTTTGGGAGGCTGAGGTAGAAGGATCACTTGAGCCCAGGAGTTTGAGACCAGCCTGGGCAACATAGTGAGACCCCATCTGTACAAAAAATAAAAAATTAGCCAGGCTTGGTGGCGCACCTGTAGTCCCAGCTATTGGGGAGGCTAAGGCAAGAGGATCCGCCTGAGCCCGGGAGTTCGAGGCTGCAGTGAGTCTTTATCATGCCACTGCACTCCAGCCTGGGTAACAGAGTGAGACCCTGTCTGAAAAAAAAGAAAATCTCTTTTGCTTGCTTATCAAGGGTATGAGGTCTGTTCTGTTTGTGGGTGTATGTCCCAATTTGTGATATCCCAGAACTGTTTGTGGGTGTATGTCCCAGAACACGTGTGTGCCTGCTCTCTTTAGATGTATGTCTCAAGGTAGGAGGTGTGTGATCACTTTCTAGATGTATAACTCAGGATGAGGTATGTGAGCTGTTTGTGGTGTGTGTCCCAGCATTTCAGGTCTCTGAGCTTTCTGGAAGTGTGTGAAGTCTCCCATTGTTTGTGCATGTATGTTTTTGTTGTGTTGACTTAAGGCCCCCGAAGATGCCCATGTCCTAATCTTTGGAAACTGTGATGTGACCTTACATGCTAAAAGGTACCTTGCAAACAGCATGGATGGAGCTGGAGGCCATTATCCTAAGTAAAATGACTCAAACAGAAAGTCAAAAACTGCATATTCTCACTTATAAGTGGGAACTAAACAACGGGTGCACATGGACATACAGAGTAGAATAGACACCGGAGACTCCAAAAGATGTGAGGGTGGGAGAGGGGTGAGGGATGAAATACTACCTATTGTATACAGAGTACATTATTCAGGTGGTAGGTACACTAAAAGCCCAGACTTCACCACTACACAAGATAGCCACATAACATAACTGTACTTGTACACCTAAATCTATAAAAATTTATATCTAAATATATAAAAATTTAAGTGCTTGCTTCAGCAGCACATATACTAAAATTAGAATGATACACAGAAGATTAGTAGGGCCCCTGTGCAAGGATGACATGCAAATTCGTGAAGTGTTCCAGAAACTTTTTTTAAGACTAAATTATTTTTAAAATGTTTATTAAAAACATTTTTGAAAGGCCAGGCGCAGTGGCTCATGCCTGTATTCCCAGCACTTAGGGAGGCTGAGGTGTGAGGATCACTTGAGGTCAGGAGTTCGAGACCAGCCTGGCCAACATGATGAAACCCTGTCTCTACAAAAAAAACAAAAATTAGATGGGCATGGTGGTGCACGCCTATAATCCCAGCCACTCGGGAGGCTGAAGCAGGAGAGAGAATCGCTTGAACCCGGGAAGTGGAGGTTGCCGTGAGCGGAGATGGTGCCACTGCACTCCAACCTGGGTGACAGAGAGAGACTCCATCTCAAAAAAAAAAAATTTTTTTTTAAAGGGTACCTTGCAGATTAAATTAAGCATCTTGAGATCGGGAGATTTTCTTGGATTTTCACTGAATATAATGACACAGACTGAGTCAGAGACAGTGATATGATGACACAAGTGTTGTGGGTGTGGGTTCCAGCTCATGAAGTCCTTGCGCTGTTTATGGGAGTATATCCCAGGAGGTGAAATCTCTAATTGTTTGTGCACACCAATCTGTGGTTGGCTGAATAAAGCATCCCTCAAAGATGTCCAGTGAAAGAGATATGACCAGGGAGCCCTAAATGATAGAAGGGAATGTGATGGTGGAAGCGGAGTCAAAGAAGGAGATGCCACGACAGAGGCAGACATCAGAGAGCAATTTGAAGATGAACTGCTGTCGGCTGTGAAGGTGGAGAAAGGGGGAAGGGATGAAGGACTGCAGGCAGCTCTAGAACCCAGAAAAGGCAAAGAAACGTGCTCTTCCTTAGAGTCTCCAGAAAGAAGACAGCTCTGTTGACACCTGACTTTAGTACCCTAAGGCCCATTCTTGGGTTTCTGCCCTACACAGATGTAATATAATAAATAAATTTGTGTTTTTCACAGCACTAGGATTGTGGTGATTTGTTACAACAATAAGAAATGAATACTGTGTCCCAGGTGCATGATGTCTCTGTCTGGTTGTTAGTGAACATCCCAAGATGTGAATCCCCAATCTGTTTGTGAGTGCGTGTCTTTTATTTATTTATTTGTTTATTTTTGAGATGGAGTCTTGCTCTGTCGCCCAGGTTGGAGTGCAGTGGCACGATCTTGGCTCACTGCAACCTCCGCCTCCTGGGTTCAAGTGATTCTTCTGCCTCAGCTTCCCCAGTAGCTGGGATTACAGGCATGTGCCACCACGCCTGGCTAATTTTTGTATTTTTAGTAGAGACAGGGTTTCACCATGTTGGTCAGGCTGGTCTCGAACTCCTGACCTCAGGTGATCCACCTGCCTCGGCCTCCCAAAGTGCTGAGATTACAGGCGTGAGGCACCACGCCCCGCCGAGTGCGTGTCTTATGTGGCAGATCTTTCATCTGTGTGTGGGTGTATGAACCAGGGAGGAGGTCTCTGACCTGTCTGAGGGTGTCTATCCCTCAGTTTGTGTTCTCTGAGGTTTCTGCGGGTATATGTCTCAGGATATGAGGTCTCTGACCTGTTTGGGGGCGAATGTCCTAGGATGTGAGGTCTCTTGGCTGATTTGGGGTGTATGTTCCAGTAAGTGAGATCTCTGAGGTAATAGTAATAATATATATAATAACATATATAATATATAATGTATATGTTCACAATATTTATAATTGTGAATTTTAATTATTATATGATTATATTATATCATAATATATCAATATATTAATGTATAAGCATATGTTAAGTATATATTATATATACATAATAGTATATATAATATGTTAACATATATTAACATGAACAGATAACTATATAGTATATATTATATTTATATATAATATACCATAATATATTATATATTGTATTATATTGTGTAGTAACAATATATATTATATTATGGTATATTTCACAATATACCATTCACAATAAATATTGTGAATATATTATGCATGGCTTGAGGTCTCTGATATTTTTGTGGGTTTATATCCCAAGGATATGAACTCTGAATTCTCTGTGGGTGTATTCTGAAGATGTCAGGTGTATACTCAGTCTCTGGCTGTTTGTTCTAGAATGTGAGATCTCTTCTTTGATTGTGGGTGTGTGTTACAGGTTGAGATCTCTGTTCTGTTTGTGGATGTCTTGGAGTGTGAGGTCTCTGATCTGTTTGTGAGTAATGTATTGCAGGAATTGTAGTCTCTCATCTCCTTGTGGGTGTATTTCTCAGATGAGACCTCCATTCTGCTTTTGCCTTTATATTGCAGTATTTAAGTTTCTAATCTCCTCATGTGTGTTTGTCAAGGGTGTGAAGTATCTTCTGTTTGTCCCAGAGTGTGAAGTCCCCACCCTCTTTGTGGGTATATGACAGAGAACATGTGCTTCACTTCTTTCTTGGATGCATGTCCAAAGGTGGGAGGAAGTCTCTGATCCCTTTGGAATTATATAACATAGGAGGTGGAGTCTTTGAGTTGCTTATGTGTGGATACCTCAGCAGATGATGTTTTTCATTGCTTGTAGATGTATATCTTAGGTTGGTGGAGTGAAGGTCCCCAAAAGATGTCCACATCCTTATATCCCTGGAATGTGTGACTGTGACCTTACATGTTAAAGGGTCCTTGCAAATGTGATTAAGTAATCATCTTGAGATGCGGGGACGGTTCTGGATTTCCCAGGTGAGCCCAGTGTAATCACAAGGGTCCTTAGAGGAGAGAGGCTGGACAGTCCGAGTCAGAGAAGCAGATGTGATGCCAGAAGCAGACGTCAGAGAGATAGAGATTTGAAGATGAAATGCTCCTAGCTTTGAAGGTGGAGGAAGGGGCCACAAGCCAAGGAACGCAAGCAGCTCTAGAAACTGGAAAAGGCAAGGGCACAGATTCTCCCTTAGAGCCTCCAGGAGTAATGCAGCTCTGCTGACACTGTGATTTTAGCCCTTTAGAACCCATTTTTTTCTTCTGACCTGCAGAAAAGGAAGATAATAAATGTGTGTTGTTTTATGACATTATGATTACGATTTGTTACACATTGATCTCTGTTTATTGGTACACATCCCAGGATGTGAACTCCATGATCTGTTTGTGAGTGTATGTCTGATGGTGGAAGTCTCTGATCTGTGTGCAGGTGTATGAACCACATTGAGAGGTCTCTGAATGTTGAGGGCGTGTGTCCCAGAATCCGTGGTCTCTGAGCTGTTTGTGTGTGCATGTATTAGGATGTGACATCTTTGAGCTGATTTTTGGGAGTACATTCCAGTAGGTGAAGTCTTTGAGATATTTAAGGATTATGTTCCAGGTTGTTAGGTCTGTCATCTGTTTGGGGGGTATTTCCTGTGACATGAGGTTTCTGATTTGTTTGGTTACATATGTACCAGGATGTTAGGTTATTAGGTGTCTGGTCTGTTTAGGTTTATTTGTCTAGGGTGTGAGATTTCTGAGCTCTTTGTGGGTGTATGTCTCAGGATTGAGGCCACTGATCTGCTTACTGGTAAAGAAATGTCCCAGTATATGAGCTCTCTGATCTGCTCGTGGTTCTGTGTTATGAGATGTCGGGTCTATTTCTGGTGTTTTCCTAACCTGTGAGGTCTCTGACTTCATTGGAGTTGTACATTGAAGGATTTGAGATCTCTGTTTGTGGGTGTGTGTCTCAGGAGTGTATGGTCTCTGCATTGCTTGTGGAGTATATTCCAGGATGTGAACTTTCTGATCAGTTTGTTATATATGACTCAGGGCCTGAGGTTTCTGATCTGTTTGTGGATTGTGTTGCAGAGTTTGATGTCTGTGGTCTCTTTATGGGTTCATGTACAGGTTGTAAGGCCTCTACTCTGTTTGTGGGTGCATATCCCAGGATTTCACCTCCCTGACCTGTTTGATGCTGAATGGCACATAATCTGAGGGCTCTGCACTATTTTTGGTATTTGAGGTCTCTGATCTGTTTGTGGTTACGTGTCCATGTTGTGAGGTCTGTTATCTATTTGTCAGTATATGTGCCAGGATGTGAACTCCCTGATATACACATAGGGGTGTATCTGATGTGAATTCTGTGATCTATTTGCAGGAGAATGAACGAGGGTGGAAGGTCTTTAACCTCTTTGAGGGTATGTGTCCCAGATTATGAATTCTCTGGTCTGTTTCTGGATTCATGTCCTAGGATGAGTGATCTCTGATCTAGTTGAGTATGTGTGTCCAGGGAAGAAAGTTTGTGAACCCTTTGTGGTTTCAGGTCCCGTGGCCTGAAGCCTTTGATGTTCGTGGATACATGTCCAGGTTGTTATGTCTCTGATCTGTTGGTATATGTCTCAGGATGTGAATTCCCTGATCTGTTTGTGGGTGGTGTCTGATGGTGTGAAATGTCTGATGTGTTCGCTGGTGAATGAACCACTGTGTGAAGTCTTTGACCTTTGTTGAGGGTTTTAACATAGGATCTGAATTTTCTGATCTATTTGTAAAAGCATGCCCTACGAGATGTTTGATCTTTGAGCTCTTTATGGATGTACCTCCCAGGATGTGAGTTCTCTAAGCTGTTGGGGCATACATGTTCTAATGTTGTAGGTTATCAGATCTCTGAAGTTTTTTTTTAGTTATATTTCCAAGCATATGTGATTTATATGCTGACATATATATTCATATATATATGTAACAATATAGCTGTCCCTCAGTATCTGTGGGTTGGAGGAATTGGTTCCAGGACCCCTGTGGATACTAAAATCCATGAATGCTCAAGTCCCTTATATAAAATGGTATGGTATTTGCATGTAACCTATGTAAATTCTTCTGTATACTTTAGATAATCTCAAGATTTCTTATAATACCTGATATAATGCTACGTAAGTAGTTGTTATACTACATTGTTTTTATTTGTATTATTTTTACTATGTTTTTAAATTATTTTTTTCCTCAATGTTTTTTATCCAGAGTTGGTTGAATCTGAGGGCTGATAGTAGATATAACATATATATTGTATGTGTGTGTGTGTGTGTGTATAATATATATACCTGATTTGTTGAGGTGTGTATGTGTCCAAGCTGTGAAGTTATTGAGCTATTTGTGGTTATTTCCCTTGGTTTGAAAACCTCTGACCTGTTTGGGAGTATGTCTCAGAATATAAGCTCTCTAATCTCTTTATGGGTGTATGTTGCAAGATTTCAGGTCTGTGATCTATTTCTGGCTCTTTTCCCTAGCATGTGAGGTCTGTGGCTTGATTATGGGTGCGTATTGCAGGATTGAGACCTCTGATTTGTTTATGGGTATCTATCTCAGGTTGTGAGGTCTCTGATCTGTTTGTGGCTTTATGTCTCAAGATGTCAGGTCTGTATACCTATTCTGCATATATATCCTGCAGGTAAGGTCTCTAGGCTGTTTGTAGTTTCATGTTGCAGGATTCAAGGTCTCTGATCTCTTTTTGGTTGTGTTTCTTACATGAAGTCTGTGATCTGTTTGCTGGTGAATGTCACAGTATGTGTCTCTTTTGTGTGTATTTGTCAAGGATGTGAGGTGTAATTCAACATGTCCCGGATTGTAAGGTACCTAACCTGTTAGTGGGTTTATGCCTGAGAATGTTTCTTTCTGCAGTGTGTGTGTGTGTGTGTATGTCCCAGGTTTGGAGATTTGATCTGTTGGGGGTGCATTTTGCAGCATGTGGGGCCCCTGATATCTTCGTGGGTATATATCCTATCATGTCAGGTCCATGTTCTCTTTGAGTGTGTATGTCCCAGATGGTGAGTTCTCTTATGTGTTTGTGAGTTTAATTCCAAGTGATTGAAGACTCTGAGTATTTTTTGGTATATGTCCCAGAATGTGTCTCTGCTCTTTTTGGATGTTTGTTAGAGAGTGGAGGTGTCTGATCTATTTGGAAGTGTATGACTCAGGATGTAAAGTCTGTGAATTGTTTGTGTGTGTATGTAGGTCTCTGGTAGCTAATGGTACCCCAAAGATGTGCACTTCCTAATCCCTGAAACCTACAATTATGCTAATTTACATGGAAAGGGGGACTTTGCAGAGGTGATTGTGAGGGACTTTGCAGAGGTGACTTTGTGGAAGTTAAGCATCCTGAGATGGGGATGCTTATCCTAGATTAACTGGGCAGGCCCAATGTAATCACAGGTGTCCTTATATGAGGGAGGCGTGAAGGCAAGAGTCAGAGAGGGCTATGTAGTGATGGAAGTAGAGAAAAGATGATGGACAACATATACAGAGATCAAAGAGAGCTAGAGATAGATTGATACAAGGAGAGACAGAGATGGGGGAGGAGGAAGAAAGGGGGGTGGGGAGAGAGAGAGAGAGAGAGAGAGAGAGAGAAAGATTTGAAGGTGAAACAGACCTCTGGCTTTGAAGATGGAGGAAGGGGCCATGAGCTCAGAAATGTAGGCAGCCTACAGAGATTGGATTCTCTGGCCAGGCGTGGTGGCCCACGCCTGTAATCCCAGTACTTTAGGAGGCCGAGGTGGGCGGATCACGAGGTCAGGAGATCGAGACCATCCTGGCCGACATGGTGAAAACCCGTCTCTACTAAAAATACAAAAATTAGCTGGGCATGGTGGTGGGTGCCTGTAATCCCAGCTACTCAGGAGGCTGAGGCAGTAGAATCACTTGAATCAGGGAGTCGGAGGTTGCAGTGAACCAAGATCGCGCCACCACACTCTAGCCTGGCGACAGAGCAAGACTCTGTCTCAAAAAAAAAAAAAAAAAAAAGGAAAAGAAAGAAAGAAAAAGAAAAAAGAAATTGGATTCTCCCCAAGGAACTCCAGAAAGAAGTCAGCTCTGTCAACACCTTGACTTTTACCCTGTAAGACTCTTTGTCGGAAATGTAAGATCATAAGTTTTTTTTTTTGTTTTTTTTTTTTTTTGAGACAGAGTCTCACTCTGTCGTCTAGGTTGGAGTGCAGTGGTGCCATCTTGGCTCACTGCAACCTCTGCCTCCCAGGCTCAAGCGATTCTCGTACCTCAGCCTCCCGAGTAGCTGGGACTACAGGCGCCCGCCACCACTGCCGGCTTATTTTTGTATTTTTAGTAGAGACGAGGTTTTGCCATGTTGGCCAGGCTGGTCT
The DNA here is from genome assembly GCF_028885625.2 of Pongo pygmaeus. NCBI lineage: Eukaryota > Metazoa > Chordata > Mammalia > Primates > Hominidae > Pongo > Pongo pygmaeus. The sequence goes on along the minus strand of NC_072396.2, from coordinate 49,607,535 downwards.
CGAACTCCTGGGCTCAAGGGATCCGCCTACCTCAGCCTCCCAAAAGGCTGGGATTACAGGTATGAGCCACCCCTAGCTGAGATAATAAATTTGCATTGTTTTATGACAAAAAGCTTTTAGTGATTTGTTTCAGCAGCAATAGAAAATCAATAGTGTGTCAGGTTGTGCTGTCTCTATCTGGTTGTCAGGATGTGAACTCCATGATCTATTTGTGAGGGTGTGTGTCTGATAGTGGAGGTCGCTGATTTCTGTGCAGGTCTCTGATCTGATGATCTATTTGATGGTGTGTGTCCCAGAATTTGTGCTCTCAGCTTTTGTGGAGGAGCGTATGTTCTAGGATGGGACATCTCCAATCTGATTTTGTGTACATGTGCCAGCGTGTGAGTTCTCTGATCTGTTGAGGTGTGTATGTCTAGGGTGTAAGGATTCCAAGCTCTGTGTGAGTATATTTCCTTTTGCTTGAAATTCTTGCCTTGTTTCTGGGTTTATGTCCCAAGATGTGAGACTCCCTGATTTGTCTGTCTCTGTGTCATGGTGTGAAGCCTCTGGTATGTCTGCTGGTGAATGAAGCAGAAAGTGAGGTCTCTCACCTCTTTTTTTTGTTTGTTTTTGAGATGGAGTCTCACTCTGTTGCCCAGGCTGGAGTGCAATAGTGTGATCTTGGCTCACTGCAACTGCTGCCTCCCAGGTTCAAGCAATTCTCCTGCCTCAGCCTCCCAAGTGGCTGGGACCACAGGCCCGTGCCACCATGCCTGGCTAATTTTTGTATTTTTAGTAGAGATGAGGTTTCGCCATGTTGACCAGGCTGGTCTCGAACTCCTGACCTCAGGTGATTCGCCCACCTTGGCCTCCCAAAGTGCTGGGATTATAGGCGTGAGCTACCGCGCCCAGCCTCTCACCTCTTTGAGAGGGTTCTCTCAGGAAGTGAGTTATCTGATCTGATTCTGAATGCTTGGCCTAGGATATGAGGTCTTTGATCTGTTTGTGGGTATATATCCCTGGCATGAATTTTCTGAGCTGTTTTGCCAATATTTGGGGGTACTTATGATACGCATATAAAGTTTCTGGTTTGTGTGCTGGTATTTATAGTAGAAGTCAGGTTTTGTTGTGGTACATGTATCCACAATGTGGTTTTGGAGCACTCTGTGGGAGACCTCTGATCCCCTCTTGGGTCTGTACCCAAAGACAGCAGGTCTCTGTACTTCTTCAGGAGTAATTTCTGCATATGAGGACTGTGACCTGGTGTTTCATGTCGTGGTATTAGAGGTCTCTGGTGTGGTTTCTGGTTGTGTTTCTCAGATAGGTTCTCAGATAGGTCTCTGATCCATTTGTGCGTGTGTGTCATAGTATGTGAGTGTGTCATCTCCTCAGGGTGTTTATAGAGGGTGTGAATCCCATTCTTTTTGTGGTTTTATGTCCAGTTTGTGAGGTTCCTGGCCTGTCTGTGGGTGTCTGTCAGTGAATGTGTTTTTTTGTGTTCTTTGTGTCTGTGTCTCAGAGTCAGAGATCTGGTATGTTCGAGGGTGTTTGTCCCAGAATGTGGGGTCCCTGATCTCTTTGCTAGTGTATATCCCAGCGTGTCAGGTTCCGGTTCTCTTTGAGAATGTACTTGGCAGAGTGTGGTTCTCTTATGTCTTTGTGGGTTTAATCCCCAGGGTGTGAGGACTATGAGCATCATTTGGCGTATGCCCCAGAGTGTGTGGCTCTCTGATCTTTTTGGATCGATGTCCAGGAGTGGGAGTTCTCCAATCCCTTTGGAGGTCTATGACTCCAGCTGTGAGATCTGTGAGCAGTTCATGGGTGAAAGTCCCGGGATGTGAGGGTTCTCTTTGTGCATGTGTGTTCTGTTTCATCAGATAATAGATCCCCAAATATGTCCTCACCTCATTCATGGAGCTTGTTAATATGTTGTCTTATCTGGAAAGGGGGCTTTGCAAATACATATTAGGTAAGCATCCTGAGATGAGGGCAGTTATCCTGGACAATCCAGGTGGGCCCACTGTCATCACAAGAGTCTTTATATGAGGAAGGTAGGACCTTCAGGGTCTGAGAAGACTGTGTGTGTCACATCAGAGAGGACCATGTGACAACAGAAGTAGAGTCACAGAAGGTGATGCGATGACAGAAGCAGAGGTCACAGAGAGAAATTTGAAGCCAAAACTCTTGAATCATCTGATCTCTTGGGAGTTATGCTGTAAGATGTCATGTCTACCATCTGTTTCTGGGTGTGTTCTTCAGCACATGAAGTGTGACTGGATTATGGTTGTATACTGCAGGATTTGAAGTCTCTGATCTGTTTGTTTTTGTATGCTCCAGGATGTGAGAGCTCTGAGCCATTTGTCCATGTACGTTGCTGGAGTGGAGGTCTCTGATCTGTGTGGGTGCATGTCCACGTTGAGGTCTCTAATCCTTTTGTCAGTGTATATCCCATGATGTGAGCCCTCTGATCTGTTTGCAACTATATTCGCAAGATGTCAGTTATCTGTATGTTTCTGGGTATGAGTGTGTCTCGAGGTCTGTTATCTGTATTCTCTTTATGGGTGTGACCTCCCCTAGATGTGAGGTCTCTGATTTGTCATTGTATGTTCCAGGATGCAAGATTTGTGAATGGTTTGTGGGTGTGTTTTGCAGGATTTTATGTCTGTGATCTATTTGAGGTTGTGTGTCATAGGATGTGAGGTTTCTGATCTTTTTCTGGGCAAATTTCCTAGCATGTGAGGTCTGTGAACATTTTTTCAGTGTCCCAGGCTATGTTATCTCTGATCTCTTCACATGTATTGCCAAGTGTTTAATGTCTCTGATTTGTTATTTGTTTCTTGCTGTTTGTTCCAGAACATGAAATCCCAAACTGTCTGTGGATATGTGTCCCAGGGTGTGTGGTCTCTGATCTGTTTGTGGGTTTGTATATCCCAGTGTTTCATTACTGTCTGTGGATTTATTTCCCAGGATTTTTTAGTGTATTTCCTGGGATGTGCATTTCTCTGGTCTTTCTCAATGTATATCCCACGATGGACAGTATCTGTTCCCTTTGTGGGTGTATATCCCTTGGTTTATGATCTCTGATCCTTTGTGGGTTTATATTTTAGGATATGAAGTCTCTATTGTGACTGTGGGTGTGTGTCCCAAGATGTAAATTCTCTGGCCTCTTTTTGGGTTTATGTTCCAGGATGACAGGCCGTCCATCTAGCTCTATGTGTATTTCTAGCCTCTATGTGTATTTCTAGTCTATTACCTATTTGTGGGTGTAAGTCCAAGGGTATGAATTCTCTGATCTCTTTGAGGGTCAGCGTAACAGAATGTCAAGTCTGGTTTGGTTATGGGTGTATGTCAAGATATGAGCTCTCTGATCTCCTTGTGGTTGTATGTCTCAGGATGTGAGGGTTCTGAGCTGTTCCTGTATGTTTGTCAACAGTGCGTAATCTCTGATCTGTTTGTGGCTCTGTGTCCCAGGTTGTGAGGTTCTGACCTGTCTTTATTTCTTTGTCCCAGCACGCGAGATCTCTGAGGTGTTTGGGTTTATGTCCCAGGAATTGAGTCTCTGGTCTCTTTGTGAGTGTGTGCCTCAAGTAATATGTGAGGTCCCTGATGTAGTCTTTGGTTTATTTCCTAAGGTGTGAGTGCTCTGATCTATTCATGGGTATATGTCCTGGCATGTGAAGTGTCTGGTATTTTTATGTGTATATGTCTCAGGGACTGAGTTCTGTGATCTGTTTGTGGGTATAAGGCCCCAGATGTTAGTTCTCTGAAATATTTGTGGGTGTATATCTCAGCTTGTGTGGTTTTTTATCTTTCTGTGAGCATGTCACAGGATGTGAGGTCCCCGTTCTTTTTGGGTGTGTGTTTCCTAGAATTTGGATTTTCTGAGCTGTGTGTGTGTGTGTGTGTGTGTGTGTGTGTGTGTGTGTGTGTGTGTGTGTGTGTGTGTGTGTGTGTGTGTGTGTGTGTGTGTGTGTGTGTGTGTGTGTGTGTGTGTGCGCGCGCGCGCGCACATGTCACAGGGTTGAGGTCCCTGGTCTGTTTGTTGGTGTATGTCCAGGATGTGAGGTCTCTGATCTCTTTGGGTGTGTACGTCCCACAATTTGAGGCCTCTGAATTAGTTGATACTCTGCATCCAGCATATTAATTCTCTGAATTGTATTTTGGGGTCTATACCCTAAGTCTCAGAAGGATTCTGAATCCTGAATTCGAGGGTTCTGCACTTTTTCTGGTCTACATTCCAGGGGGGTGAGTTCATTGGGCTGTTTTGCGGACTGTGTTTACCTTGTGAGGTCTCTGAGCTGTTTGTCCACTGGTGTCCTAGGATACATGGTCCCTGAGCTCTTTTGGTTTCAAAGTCCCTTGACCTGTTTGGGATATATTTTCAGGCGTGAAGTCTCTGTTCCTTTTCAGAGGGCTCAGTCCCGGGTTTGATATATCTGACTCATTAGGGGTTTGTTCCAGGGTTAAGGTCTCTGAGCTTTTAATGGGGGTGTGTGCGCCAGTGAGTGAGTTTTCTGAGTTGTTTGAAGGTCTATAGGTGTGAAATTTCTTAACTCTCTGGTGGTTCCTGTGCAGAGTATGATGTCTCTGAACTATTTAGCAGTCTCTCTTTTCAGGTGTGAGGTGTTTGTACCCTTGTATGAGAACTCTGATGTATTTGAGTATCACCGCCAAACTGTTTTGAGCCAATGTCCCAACGAATGAGTTCTCTGTGATGCCGTGGGTTTTGTCTTAGGGTTGATTTTTCTGAGCAGTTTCAGGATCTGTTTCCAGAGTCTGATGTCTTTGTACTAATGTCTTTTTACTGTTTCAAGCCTCTGGAGTGCTTCACCCTCTGTATCCCAAAGTGTCAGATCTCTGATCTCTGTATTCCTTGGTGTTGAGGTCCCTCAACTGTTATGTTTCCAAGAGTGAGACAGTTCCTGTTGGGGGAGTCTAAGTCCGGGGTATGAGGTCTGTGACTTATTAGGGGTCTGGTTCTAGGGTTTAGGGTCTCTGAGCAGTTTGGTGTTCTGTTACCAGTTTCTGACGTCTCTCTAGTGTTTGGGAGTCTATGCCCAGGTTGTATGTCACTGGGTCACTGGGCTGTTAAGGGGTCTGTATCCTAGGGTGTAAAGTTTGTCAACTGAGCATTTTTGCATGGTCTGTCTGCTGTGTGAGGTCTCTGGCATGTTTGTGGGTTTACTTTTCAGGTTGTGAGGTTAACTCTTTGAGGGTTTGTGTCCCATAATGTGAGGTGCTTGAGCTGTGCGGGCATACTTAGCCAGGATGTGATATCTCTGAACTATTTTCATGTCTGTCTCCCAGGTTAGAAGTTCTCTGAGTCATTTGGGAGCCTGTGTCCACAATGTGAGGTCCTAAGCCGTTTTGGGTCTGTGTTCCAGTTATGAAGTCTCTCTACTGTTTGTGGCCAACTTTGCACAAAGGTTTCAAAGCTGTTTGGTGATCTGTGTCCATGACTGTCAGCCATCTGAAATCTTTCTGGATAAGGACAAAGGGCAAGTTCCATGAATGGTTTTGAGGACTGAGTCTAGGGTGTGATATTCCTTAAGCATTTAGAGGTCTGCGTTTAGAGTGGGAAGACTCCGAACTGTTTGGGGGTCTGAGCCTAGGATATGAGGTTTCTAAGCTGTTTGGGGTCCGTGTCCAGGGGGTGTGATCTCAGTTCCTCAGGGTTTTTGTCATAGGGTGTGAAGTCTTTAAGCTCTATAGAGGGTTTGTGTCCACACTTTCAGGTCTGTGGGGCCTCTGAGCTGTTTGGGGATCTGTCTCGGTGTATAAAGGCTGTGAGCTATTTTGGGGAACTCTATGTCCAGTATATGACATCTCCGAACAGGAATCTGTGTCCAGGGTGTGAGCCTCTGAGTAGTTTTCAGGCCTGTGTTCCAGCGTATGTGATTTTAGGGCTCTCTAGCATTGTGTCCATGGTGTGAGGTCTCTGGGCTGTCTGGTGGTCTGAGAAGAGGGTGTGAGGTCTCTGAACTGTTGGTCCATTTTTGTACCAGTTTGTGAGTTCTCTGAGAAACTGGTGAATCTTTATCCCTGATTGTGAAGTCCCTGAGTTTCCCAGAGGTCTATAATCAGATTTCCAGGTCTCTGAGCTCTTTGGGTACGGGGTAACAAAGTGTGAAGTCTCTGAAGTGTTTGGTATTGTCTGTTATCAATAGAATAGAAATATATTGATTCCTAGGCTGCCTTGGCTTTGAACTGTTGAGGGGTCTGTGTCAGAAGGCGTGAGGTCATGTTTGAGCTGTAAACAGATTTGTTTCCTAGGTATGAGTCCTGTGAGCAGGGTCTGTTTCCAGGCTGTGAGATCTCTAAGCTCCTGGGGTCTGCTTCAAAGACTTGAGTCTGAGTTGTTTGTGGCACTATATGCACGTGTAAGGTCTCTGGGATATTTACTTGTCTGTTTTCTAGGGTGTCTCTGAGCAATCTGTGGGTCTCTATCCAAGGTATGAGGTTTCAGAACCATTTAAGGATCTGTTTTCAGAGGGCGAGGTATCTCAGGTGTTTGGGCAGTCTGTGTCCAGGGTGTGCCAGCTCAGTTGTTTGGGGGTCTGTCCCAGGATACTAAGTCTCTGAGTGGTTTGGAAGGTCAATGATCAGGGTGTGGAGCCTCCAAATAGTTTGGGTAGTGACATCTCAAGTTGTAAGGTCTTTGAGATGGTTGTGCATCTCTGTCATCAAAGGAAAGTTCTCTGATGTGTTTGAGGTCTGAATCCCAGTATATGAGGCAATATGTGAGGTCTAAGAGCGGTTTAAGGGTCTGTAGCCCATAGTTTCAGTGAAGCCTGTTACTTGCGGTGTGTCCAGTTATGAGAGCTCTGAGATATATGTAGGTGTGTATCCCAGGGTATGAGGTTTCTGAGAAGTTTGGGGTCAATACTCTGGGTATATGGTCTATAAGGCCTTATACCCTAGGTGCCCTGTGTATGTCCTGGGTACCCTGTGTATGAGGTCTCTGGGCTTTTGGGATCCTGTCACCTCTGTATGAGGTCTTTGAAATATTTGGGTATCTGTGTCACAGCACGTGAGGTCTCTGAGCAAAAACAAAGAGCACTGGCTCCCTTTCAGGTTGAGAGATGATGAAAATGAATAAGTATATCTGAAATGTGGTCTTCGTTCTCCACTTTATACCCTGGCACCGTATTAGGTGCTCAATAAATATTTGCAGAAAAAGTTTCCCCAGCACACACAAACTTTTCATTTTGAATGCTGGAGGCAGATTTTGGGTTCAAAGCCTTTAAGAGCAGGGAAGGTCCAGCTAGAATATTATCACATTTTAACCTTTCCATTGATGTATTTCTCTAGTTATTTTTGTTTGCTTATGGCAAGTGATTATGGTTTTTCCATTTAGACAGCAGCGAATTTGGTTTTCTCCCTCCCCACTTTGCTCCACTCCTCCTACCCTCCCCCCCACCCCCCCAGTGCCGTATAGTCCCTGAGGCCTGGGCACTTAGTCAGGCACGGGGTGGCAGGGTCTCAGCCAGATACTACCAGTCATGGCTGGTCACCATCAATCATGGCCAGTCAAGACTGGTCAAAGCTGGTTATGGCTAGTCTAAGTTGGTCAAAGCCAATCACGGCCAGTCAAGACCAGTTACCAGAGATCATGGCTGGTCAAGGCCAGAAACCACTGGTCATGGCTGGTCAGGATGGGTCAAAGCCAGTCATGGCCAGTCCAAACTAGTCAATTACAGTCACAGCCAGTCACAGCTGGTCCAGGTTAGTCACAGCAGGCCAAGACCAGTCAAGGCTGGTCAAAGCTGGTCAAAACCAATCCATTTCAGTCCCTGCTAGTCCAGGCCAATCCAAGCCAGTTCAGGCTGATCACAGCAAGTTTAAGCAGTCAAAACTGGTCAATCCCAGTCCAAGCCAGTCCTGATTGGTCAAGACAAGTCGAGGCCAGTCACGGCTAGCTACCACCAGTCACAGCTAGTCATGACAAGTCAAAGTCAGCCAACACAGGTCAAGATCGGTCAAGTCCAGTCAAAACCAGTTATGGCCAGTCTAAACCAGTCAATTTAATTGCATTGTTTTGAGACAGGGTTTGGCTCTTTTCTGGAGACAGACAGGCTGGAGTGCAGTGGTGAGATCTCAGCTCACTGCAACCTCCACCTCCCAGGCTCAAGCAATCTTCCCACCTCAGGCTCCTGAGTAGCTGGGACTACAGGCACATGCCCCCACACCTGGCCAATTTTTAAATTTTTAGCAGAGACGTGGTTTCACCACGTTGCCCATGCTGGTCTCGAACTCCTGAGCTCAAGCGATCTGCCTGCCTCAGCCTCCCAAAGTGCTTGGATTAAAGATGTGAGCCACTACACCCAGCCTTAAGTGCATTTTAAAGTTTAAGTATAAAACAAACTTATTTTAGGTCAAGATGTTATATAGATGATGGTGTAAGTGATATGCTGTGGGGGCTGTAATTGTGAGGATTAGAGTCAAATGGCTGAGGTTTGAGGAACATGTTCCTGGGCAAACCCAGCTCTCAGCCTCTATCCCCTCAACCCCCACCCACACAAGCACCTCACATCTTGGTTTGTTCAGTCGACAGTTCATTTTATTGATGCCCACTCCAGGCTGCATAGGGTCGAGGGATGTACAAGAGGAGAACCAGATTCAGTCCATGCCTGGAGGTTAGTCTGGGGGGCCGGCGGGATGGACACACAGACAGACACATAGATCTGGCATCTGATAGCAGGGCATACAGTCTCATGTAGGGGCACTCTGGGCACAGGTAGTCAGGAAGGACTTCCTAGAGAAGTCCTCACAGGGGGTGGGGGAGCAAGGAGCAAGGCAGCCATCAGAACCTTCGCCTTTTGTACATTTGTAGGCAGGTGACTTTTGAGACCAGTGGACCCAGGGTGAGCGCAAAGGGCTAGGGTCTGGGAATGGCAGGCAGCAAGGGCTTCCCTCTCGCCTCGTCATCCCATAGTGGGGAAGCCATCTCCCCCACCCCCAATTCTTGGCCTGTACTTTGCCTTCTGCCACATGGGCCCTTTCCTGGCATCCACCTCCGTGGTTTTCAAGGCTTCCCTGAGACAATCCACGTGGACCAGGTGCTCTACCCAGTGCCTGGCACCTCATCACCACCCCATCAATGCACATTCTTGTCCTAAGTGCTATCTACGGACTATCTAGATCTTGGTTCCAGCTCTGAGTGGTGTCAGTGGTCATGACACCCCAGGTCAGGGCCCCCAGCAACCGCAGAGCTCCCAAGAGCCCTAGGTACCTTCACTGCACTGTGAAGGCAGAGCTTGGTCCCAGCCCACCTCCAGGGCTGGCCAGCTCTGCACTGCCTTCCTCTCACTGCTCAGTGGGCCATGGACACCCACTTCCCTTCCAGTGGCATGTGGGCATCCACTTCTCAGATATGCAGCCCTGAAGAAGAGACCCTACAGCTCTTAGGGCCAACACTAGCCAGCACTGTAAGCACGAGCAGAAACCAGCCTCAGCCCGTAGCCCAGGGACCCCCTTTCTTTCACTAGTACAAAGTTTCTGTGGTTGGGGAACCAGCTTCATGTCGGGCTAGGCACTCTGGCTTCTGATGTCTGCCTGCTCTGGGGTTGCTTCCCCATACCTTTGGGGCAGCAGGGAGGAGGCCTGCAGCAGACCCCTCAAGCTCCAGGCAGAAGCAGGTGCAAAAACAAATATATTCTGGGGCTGGGCTGGGACTCACCCTTGGACCTCCTTAATAGGCCATGAATCCCAACGACAGAGAGTCTTGATGTTGAAAAACTATTCCTGAAGGTGGGTGGGAGTTTGTAAGTGCAACCCACAGATGGGGCTGGGACAGGGAAAGGGGACTCCTGGAGTCGGTCCTCACCACAGCCACAGCCCTGAACGTAGAGCAGGTAGGAGCAGGTGGGGGCAGGTGGAGGCAGGCGAGACCCTGGCAGTCATTCTCGACAGGAGGGCAGCGGTGGGGGAGGTGCATGTAGCTTCAGGCCCCCTCAGTCAGTCTGGCCTCAGACTTCTAAGGGCTAGAAGAGGTATTTGCGGCAGGACTCAGTCCCACACTTGCATTCAATACGGACCCGCTTCTTAGGGGAGCCAGGGAGCCCAGCCAAGCCAAAGTTGGAGTCCATGCGGGTGCTCTCCATGTCCACGGGGTCCACTGTGGAGTCACAGCCAGGGAGGAGAGGAGGGAAGGAGGCAGGGAGGGAGGGGGAGAAGGAGGGAGGGAGGAAGGCAGGGAAGGAGGCAGGGGACTTGTTAGAAGGCCTGGATGAAGGGTCCCACTACCCTTTATACCATGAGACCAAGGATCTTCGGGGCTGGGAGCAACTCTGGGATTTGAGTTGGGAGGAGATCTTAGGGTTGGTGGTTTGGGGCTGGGGCCAGGGCTCAGCACTGGAGGTTGTTCAGGCCAGGGGTTGAGGAATGCTGGGGGAGGCAGGGAGCCTTCAAGGAACCAGGAAGGTCGTTTTAGGTGCGGGCGTGGGGGGGCAGGGGCAGGAATAGAGGGCCACCTGGGCATCCAGAGGTACATCTGAACTCTCCTGCCAAAGACCTGCCCGTGAGGGTCTCAGAGGTGGCTAGCTTATCAAGGAGGGGACTGGCTGGTGGCCACAAGGGTGTCCAGAGGCTTGGGATGAAGAAGGCCAAAGGGAGCTAGGAGTGGGGAGGGGCTGGGGGATGAGGGAAACTCAGTCAAGACTGGAGTCAGGAGTTTCTTAACTCTCTAGGAATCTTGGGAGAAGTTGGTATGAATGCCTCAGGGTTAGGGTTCAGGGGCTGGGAATGAGGGGACTCGATGGGTTGGCAGGGGTCTAGTAGTCCGAATGGGGGACTGGGAGTCAGGAAGAGCATCTTAAAGCTCCCGGTAAAGAATTTTCCTTGGTTCTCTGAGTGACTGGTGTGCCTTCGGGAGGGGTCCTTGTGTCCCAAGTCACAGTGCGCCCCTGCCCCCAGTCCCTTGCCACCCCCACCTTGCATGTTGTAATCAAAGGTGAGCTCCTCGCCTGCCCGGATGGTTCTTGTGGCAAAGAAAGCGATGCGGGGCAGCCGCTCGTCAAGGTTGTCTATGAAGACGTTGTACACCTGCAGGTTGGGGTCACACTGGGCAAGAAAGAACAGTTGGGAGAGTGAGGAGGGGCCCCAGCCTGCCCCTCTTGACCCCCTGCCCGCCTGCCGGGGGTACCCACACTGTGGTTCACAAAGTGGGAGATGTTGCCATAGTAGGCGGCATCCACGGTGTACACGTCCTCCACGTAGTCCAGGTCAAAGAGGTAGGTGGCGCCCTGACGGTCGTAGATCTGGCCCCGCCGCTCTGCCTCCTCTGAGGTAATGATCTAGGGAAAGGGCCATGGGTAAGGGGAGATTGGCCGCGAAGGCTCAGGAAAGCCAGCACTGCTCCTGACCTCTGAAGGACAGGGAGCAGGAGGCACCCCTGCCCGTGGACACACATGGACAGTGACGCAGAGAGTCTGTCGGCCCTTCTTGAGGAGCTGAGCCTCAGCTGGCAACTGCCTGGCCCGCCTCAGGCCTCTGGCTAGCAGGAGGAGTCCCTGGAGGTGAGCACAGGCTGGCCTGGCCGCAGGGCCCAACTGGGGCCACGCGAGCACCTCCTGCCACCACCCAGCAAGAGCTGCCCAAGAACCCCTGGAGCCTCCAGTGCCTTGGGACGGAGCAGGAAGGTGATCAGGAGAGACCAAAGCAAGGGCAAGAAAGGAAGTGACCCAGGGTGCCACAGGGAGAGATACTTACTGATCCAGGCAAGGGAGCCTGAGCCCGTGCAGGACCCAGCAGGGAGGGCGTGGAGAGAGGGGAAGAAGAAACCCAGGCCATGGGGAAAGGGGGCAAGGGCCTCAGACAAGAGAGGTGGAGGCAGAGGCAGAGGGAGGCCCAGGTTCAGAGAGCCAGAAAGAGGCTGAGGCCACACACTTCAGAGACAGCAGCAGAGAAGGAAGAAAGATGAAGGGAGAGCACAGTGAGAGAAGCTCTCCCTCGGCCCAGGGCTGCGCGGTGCCAGCTGGTGCTTCAGACGGCAGTGGGTGCCTCCTCCCCAGCTGGTTCCCTACCTGTCCTAGGAAACGGGAAGCTTTGCTGCCGTCCCAGCCCCAGCCTGTCCTTGCCTCCCAATCCACCCCAACAAATCTCTCCTCTCCGGCCCCATGGCCCCTCTTCCCTGAGGCCAGCAACGGCAGCCTCCTGGCAATCCCCAAGCGTAGCTGACCAGGCCCTTCCTTGGATGGGGGTCCCACTGTACCTCAGCCAAGGACAGTGCACAGCACACAGGAAGACACATGGGGACTGCTGTTTACTTTGATTCTGCTTCCTGGCTTAGCAGCCTGTCCTCTGTCCAAGTGGCGGCCCTCCAGGTAGCTCCAGTACTCCCCCGCCACACTTCTTCCTTCCCCTCTCTTCTCCAGAGACCCCTCTCGGGCTTCCTTCCTTGCTCACCCTCATGTGGGCCGGTGACCATGCCCTTCTGACTTGGGAATCCATCTCCTTAGCCAGGATGGCCACACTGGTGTTCTCCCTGGCTGTCCCCTCAAGGCTGTGTTCCATGCCAAAGGCTAACAATGCCTTGAGGAAACCAAGATTTACCCTGCCTCGGGCCACACTACCCACTGCCCCGTGCTCCAGTTCTGCTCCTTGAGGAACCTGGCTCCCTTGCCAGGGTTTTTATTGAGGACTTCCTTGTGTCCAGTCCCAGCATGCAGGGCTCACGGTCTGATCAGGGAGACACAGGGACCAGGCCCGGTCCCCATTCTCAGGGGTCACAGGTGGGTAGGGGATACACAGGAACCAGGATTGGTCCCTGCCCTCAAGAGGTCAAAGTCTGGTCACAGAGAGACAGATTCAGACACCCACAGTGTAAGACTGTGATCAGGAAAACAGTGCTTAGGGCTTGAGGGGGAATGGAGAAGAGACAGATTCTCTAAAACGAGCTGCAGATCATAAAAGGACTTTACCACCTGGTGGAAGAGTGGGGACTCTCTCCTAAGGGCCACAACATGAGGGTGGAATATGTCAAGATCAGTCTCCCTTCACCTCCTGGAGAACACACAGTCTTTCTTCCTTGTGGCATCAGCTCAAACAGATGGGACCTCTCTGGGCAGCCTTCCAAGCTTCCCGTTCCTCCCCTACCTCAAAAGCTGGCCACTTGTCTGATCAAGTCCTGGGATCAAAGGGCAGCCTCTCCCAGGCTCACGGGCCTAGTGGGTGGGGTATAAGCCATCTTTTTCACCGTAGGCCCTCCTTGAGCCAGGAGGAGTGTGCACATCCTTCCTGGTCTCCATCTTCATGCCTATTCTGCCACTACCTGCTCTCCCAGTCTCACCAGGAGTGAGTCATACTGCAGGCCCTCCAGGGCACAAACACTTCCTGGTTCCTTCTCGTCTTCTTTTCAGTCCCATTCTCTAATGATTGGTCAACCCTGAAAGCTTGGGAACAGATGAGCCTGTCTCTGCTCCCTAACAGCTCTCCAGAATGAACGGAAAAGGCAGGCTGTAAGCTGGCAGTTCTGAGAGGGTGCTGACGTGAATGGGAACTAGAAGACTTGGAGTCAGCTGCTGCTCTGCCCCCTCCTGGATATGGGATCCTGAATGTTCTCTCTGTGCCTGTTTCCTCAGCTAAAAAAAAAAAAACAAAAAAAACAAAAAAAACTACAGCCTGGCAGGGTACCAGTTTTAGACATTATTTGGGCCTTTATTTTTTTATCCATTGTACTACTTTTGTGATTTTAATCAAGTTATTCCACCTCTCTGGGCCTCAGTTTTCTCATCTGCAGAATGGGAATGACAGTGACAAAATCCCAACCTGACAGGGGCTGTTGTAAAGATCCATACAAGATCATGGACGTGAAAGGTGTTCCTGTTTCTGATAGGAGAGTGAGCAATGTTAGGAGTGGTTATGAGGACCAGTTATAAATGTAAGGCACACCCTTAATTTTATGTGCCCTTTACCAAGAAAGGAAAAACTGCTGTTAATTATAAATGATACACCATGATTTAATTAAGACATCTTCATTTCCGAATGTTAAAATAGGAAGAAAATGCATGTTTTAGAATGGATAAAATAGGCTGGCATTGTCTTTTGGGTGAGGATGGGAATGTTCTGCAGGAACGTGAAAGTTCTGACCCAATGTGGGAGGCTGCAAAGGAGGGAAGGGCAGCTCCCTTGGAGGGAGCTCTTGGTACAGACTGTCAGTACATGTCCCAGCTGAAGAAGGACAGTAGATAGCATGGTGTGCAGATAGGCCCTTGATTCCGTAACACCCTGGCAGCATCTGGGACGGCACTACAGAATCAAGTAAATTAGAACTGCTGCAATGAAATGTATGACTATTACCCCAAGTAGGATAAATAAAGACTACAAATAGGACCCTATCCGGTCAGGCTGGGTCCTGTAGCCAGATGGGTTACAAAAAAACTTGGTCTTCCAGACATTTTGGATTTGCTGAAGTTTGGACTATGCTGATAACGTTTGTATCAAACTTACTGTGTACTGAACACTGTTCAAGTGCTTTTTCCAAGTGCTTGATACATAGTAACTCATTTAATTTTTGTAACAAGTGTGTGAGGTGAGTGCTATTATTGTTCCCATTTTGCAGAGTAGTAAATGCAGGCACAGAGTTTAGTGATTGCTGATGAGTAGTGGAGATGGGATTCAGCCTCGGGCAGTCAGGATCCAGAGTCCACCCTCCTAACCATTTGCTATACTGTCTCTTCAGAGGGGGATGCGGGAAGATGAGTTTGGCTCTTTCCAGAGGCCTGTGGCACCATCAGGAGGACCCATGGGTCTGAGGGTGCTGGAGGGCGGTCAGGAAATAGTGCAGCAAGAATGTGTGGAGAGCAGGAAGGGTGAGGACAGGGCTGAGAGGATCCCTGGGAGGATTAAAGACACTAAGGAAGAGCAGCCAGAAAAGTCTCAGGCCCAGGAGGGTCTGAGGCTGCCCTTGGGGTGTAGTCTTCCTCCTCGACTGTCAGGACCCTGTGTGGTAGACAGTGTTTCCTCCAGATGCCAGTACAGTGAGGCTGAGATACTTCCTGCTCTGTGCAGCCCCTAGGACGGTGGACTGTCGGGGTCCTGTGGGGTCTGGACATCTCCTCCAGAGAGTTTGGATTCCTTCAACCTCTGGACACTTCCTACAGAGTGTCAGGACACTGAGGGCATGGACACTTTCCCCGATACTGTCAGAGTGCCCTTGGGTGTAGACTAGATCTCCAGGCTGTCCGGATCCCTCTGGGGTGAGGATACTTCTTTTTCCTGTCATGACAACATGGGTGTGAACACTTCCTAAGTCAGACCACCAGGTCCTCTAGAGTGTGGAGAGCACAAGCTCTTCCTCCAGGTCACTGGGGTCACTGTGGGACATGGACTTCCTGCAGATTATCAGGACTCCTTCCCCCTCCCACTGTCAGGAGCCCTCAGGGTGTGGACACCTCCCCCCTCCTCCTTCCAGATGGCCAGGTCCTGTGGCATGTAGACATCTCCTCCAGCAGGCCAGCAGGGTTATCTGGACAGGGTGTGGCTGGTCTCTTTGCCCAGACTGTCAGGGTCCTCTGTGGTGTAGATTGTTCTACCCAAGATTGTCTCTGTCCCTGTCGGATGTGACCCTCTCTACAGTTTCTCAGGGCAGGAGCCTCTCCTTATCATCAGTATCAGTGCTACAGTGTGGACACCCTCATGTGAGTGTTCCTCAGGCCAGTTTCTGTCACTTTCCAACTATATCACACCCCTAAGGGACCTATGGCTATATATAGAGGTATCTGGGGTTGTCACTATGACAGGACACACTCATGGATTTAAATGGTCAAGGTCCAGGGATGCTAAATGTCCCCCAATGCATGAGACAGTTCTACATAACAAAAAATCATCTCATCCCAAATGCTAACTGCATCCCATCTTAGAATGTGACATTTTTCTGTTGTAGATACTTGCTAGTTATCTAGTTGCTAGTTATGGCTGTGCTTTAGCCTTGTGCAGCTGGGCATATGGCTAAAGCACATCCCGTTGCCTCTCTTGCGTGGAGGTAAGGCCAGTGACTCAGTTCCAGCCAGTGGAGCATGGGCAGAAGTGATGGGTGCTGCATCTAGGCCTGGCCCACTAGGATGGGCCCCTTCTATCCCCCACTTGGCCCGCCTGCCTGGCAATGCTGAGGATCTAGTGGTGACTCCAAGGCTTCAAGGCACAGCAAAGGCACAGGAGGGAAAGAGCCTAGGTGTCCCAGTTGCTGTGTGAAAGGATACCCACTGAAACCCCCCCAATGGACTGTTCCATGAGCAAGCAAACTTGTAATGTGCAAAGTCACTAAGATGAGGGGGTTGTTTTTACAATGGCTGGCTTGCCTAATACACTCGGCCTTCCCCAGTGTCCTGAAAGTCTAAAGGAGTTAGCCAACCTTTGTCTAAGGCATGTCTCATCCTACTCCAGACTGCGTTCCTTCTGTGCAGGCTAGTAAAACAATGCTCCTCAGGCAGATACTGCTTGGTGATAAGATGGGCCCTTGTGAAATGAGAAGAGGAAGTGCCTTTCCAGCTGATGCAGCCCTATGCCAGACCACATGGCCTGTTACAAGGAATGCTAAGGCTGCCTGGATCTCAGCTCCCACTTTTCTTCTTTGCTAAGTACCCTGATAAAGTCAATCCAGTGCAGAAGTATTTCGGTGTTCCTGTAACCACCAGCATGGCCATGCTGGTGTGTACCAGCTTGGAATACTAGCCCCTGCCCAATGTCCCTGTGACACTCAGATCAGTCTCCCAGGCCTTTCTCATAGGGAAAGCAGGGAGTTTCAGACACACAGTGAGGAGAGCTGGGTGTACACTACGAACACAGGGTGGGAAGAGCTGCATACACACACACCGGGTCCCATCTCCCTACCTCTCCCACGTACTCCATGACAAAGCTGTTCTTGCGAATCTTCTCCAGGGTGCGGACGCCCCAGCCGCGCCCATCATCCGTGCGGAAGATGCAGAGGTCATATCGGATGCCCTTCTGTACCACGCGATTTGGGCAGTCATAGCCGCAGCGGCAGCGGGAGTTGCACTCGTAGATGGGCAGCCCGGCTCGAAGCCGCACCTGGCCCTGGTCATTATAGGCAAACTTGTGCAGTGACGCCCCCGGGCAGCAGCCTCCAGTGGGTGCCCACAGACAGTCCTGGCACTCGCAGCCCACAGCCACCTGGTTGAGGGTGATGCCCTCACCAACACGGTACTCATTGATGTACACGAAGGCCCGCGGAGGGCCGTCCAGGTCCACCTCATTCTCTACAGTGATGCGTCCCAGATGGCTGCGCTTGGCATTGAGCTCCTGCTCCCAACGACGGAGTGCCCGCCTCTGCTTGGCCTTCTGCACCAGGTAGTTGGCCAAGCTTGGGTCCAGGTGCCGGGGGGTCTTTGACCGGTGGTGCCGCCGGAGCAGCTCCCTTTCTAAGTCCTTGTGGAACTGCTTGAGGATACGCACACACTTGAGATTCTGCCGTGGCTCCCAGGTGCTCTCTGAGTCTGGATATCCACGCCATTTCACCAGGTAATATTCCTGTTCCTGTTGGGGGTGGGTAGGGGGACGGGGGTACCGTAAGTGGTGAGATCTTTGGGCCAGCCTTCATGGGGCTTCCATCCCAAAGCTGATGGGTAACACCTACCCCACCCCACCCCTTTTCTGGAATGACTTCATGCGGTGGTTAAAAAGCATGGGCTCTAGAGTGAGGATTACTAGGTTCAAATCCTCCTCTCCCCCTTACTGTCTGTCCAAACTGTTCCAACTTTTAATTAATCTCCCAAACCCACTCCCCTCCTTGGTCTTCCCCATCATCAGCTCCCTCCCTTCTAGCTGTTCAGACCAGAACTCCTGGAGTCCTCCTTGACTCCTCTTTTGTTCACACTTCCGACACCCACCCTCCACACATCCCGTTAGCCACACCTTCAAAATACGTCCAGTGACAAACCATCGTCACTGCCACCACCATGGCTCACCTGGACCCTGACAAGTCCTTGCCTGTTCTAGGCAGCTTACATGTATTATTAACTAACTTAATCATCACAACTCCACATGAGGTAGATGATCCTAGTTATCCCTCTTTTACGACAAGGAAAATGAAGTACTGAGGGTTTGGGTAGGTAGCCTGGGGTAACACAACCAGGACTGGAACCCAAGCATGCTGACTCCAGTTTGTTCTCCTAATCATCCTGCCACTCTCCCTTCTGGCAATAACTGTCCCCATTTCACAGTTGTTAGGGGATTAAATGAGTTTCCGAGAGGAAACGCCTGGCACACTGAAAGTGCTCAATAGCCATTAGCTATTGACATTTCCACTCCAGGGTTCAGCATCTCAATCTTTGCAATTACTTTGTATTCCTAGAGAGATGGGAAGAGATTTATTTGGGAATTCATTCCGGCTCCTGCCCAGAAAGCTACTTAGTTTCCCTATCTGTAACATAGGGATAAAAGGGTCTGTTCATCCTGTTTTTTCAGGGTCAGAGGAGAAAATTCCCTTTGGAAACAGATGTGGGCAGTTGGGGACAAGAGGGCAGGACACTAACTTCCTTGTGACCTGTCCCCTCCCAGGCATGGTCACCCCAGACTCACGCGGATCTTTTTGTAATCGCACAGGTACTCGACTTCAAAGTCATAGAGGTTCCTCTTAGAGATACCGAGGGCAGGGCAGGAGAGCTTGGCCAGGCGGCACAGGTCCTGCAGCTGATTCCAAGAAGACTTGCAACACACGCTGCAGCCTGGATCAAGCGGGGCAGAAAGAACTATTACTGGGCAGCCTGACTAGGCCAGGAGTCAAAAGGGACCCCAAATCCTCCCTGGGACATCCCAAAGACTGCCTAAGAGTCAGGGAAATTTAATCCACAGGCCTTCCCCAGTGCTGAGACTGTTCTACAACAGAAATGTGCTTTGAACCCCAGTGCTCACTGCCCAAAGCTGCCCCTGGAGCAGCAGACCTCTAAGAGGGGTTTGCAACATGAATTGTCCTAAAGGAATCTATTTCCAGAGCTTCAAACTCCATGTCCTTCCTAAAACTGCCTGCAAACCTGCTTTGGGTTCAGGACCTGATCACCCCTCTCTCCACTTTGCAAAAGAAAGAGAACAACCCCCCATCTCAGTAGGATGCAATGCCCCGAGGTGGGGCGGATGGGAGGACAAGATTAAAACCTCCAGGGCACCAAACAAAGGCGTAACTGGAAAGACTGGTCTTTAATCCCTTATCTCAAACTCCTGGGCCAGATGTGTTCTGGAATTCAAAATTTTTTAGATTTTACAAGACTAGTTCTAGGATATCCCATACATCACCTAACACCCCCAGCATGGCCAGGGGACATCAAGCTATAATCAAATGCATTAACTGTCCTACAGCAAAAGTATGAATTTCCCACATTAAATAGGAGAAAGAGAGATATAAAATAGCCTCACAGAAGAGTTCCACTTTATAATCTACTTTTGCCATAAATGGTGCCAAATTTAAGAGAAGGATTTCAGTTTTCAGGGCTTTTTAGATTTCGGAATTATGAGCAAGAGATTGTGGAATGATACTACATTACAGGAAGGCTCCTTAAATGATCAATCTGGGTGCCTTAAATCCACAAGGTGTATTTTTTCACACTGCATTTTGACTTTCTGTCTCATCCATCTTTCTGTGAAGAGTAAAGCTCATCCAAAGGGTTATGCTCTGAATTTATACGCAAAGCAGTACAGATTAGTGACACTGATTATTTTAAATATACCTGGTATATTTCTGGGGCTGCCAAAATTTTGTAAGACACACGGATTTTAAAAAACAGATTTCTTTCTGATTCAAGGCACATTCTTAATCAATGTGCTTTAGAAGCCATTTTATCAAATCATGTCTCAAAACATTCCAAGAGTAGTCAGTCCTCATCCTATATCATCTTTTTAAAATGTTTAATATTTTCTGCCTCCCATTGCAAAAATCACACTTAAACTCTAGATGTCAACCTAAAAACGTACAAGAGCTTTTCAAAATTATTTCGTGTGCAAGTCCTAGCCCCCCTACTTAGGTAAGACCAAGTGGAGACTGAGCCCGCCTGTGCCCACGCTTTCCTCTCCCTACAGCCTGTCCTCGCAAACCCCTTCCTTCACTTGCATTTGAAACCCCACTTAAGTGGTCCCAATTAACACCTCCAGCTGCTGGCTCCGGAACTGGCCACAGGTGGACTCTCCTGAACCCCTCAGAGGTCCCCCCACTTGTGGAACCCATCCTCCCTGTGGCTTTCGTCACATAGAGGGGCCCCCCAACATAACTGAGTCACCCCTCTTTCCCTGCACATGGGGGAGTCCAGCTGTCCTTATTAGGAAGGCCCCATTTCCCTCTTCTGGGGGATCCTCTATTCCAAACCCTTCCCCCATCACGCCGAGAGGCGATACGTTCCCCCAGAAGAGTTCCCTGTCCCCGCACTCTGAAGGGGGGGGTCTGTCCCCCTTATCTTCCCTCCCCTTCCGGCGTCTCGCGTGGACACCGAATGGGTAACGGTCACCGGGGGCCGATTTTCCCGCGCGCGGGCGCGGCCTCCCCGACAAGCCCCCGCGCGTGCGCGCGCCGGTCCGGCCGCGATCTGCAGCGCGCGCCCCCCTCCTGCGTCCCCACTTAGCCCCAGGCCCGCTGCGTTCCGAGGCGCGCGCCCCCTCCCCTGAGCCCCGCCCAGCCCCGCGCACCAGGCCCGCGCTCCCCGAGCCCCATCCTTTCCGCGCCGAGCTTCCGGCTCCCGGCGCCGGGGCCTCGGACGCCGGGGCCCCGAGCCGGCGACGCCACCCCTCCAGCCCACCCGGCCCGGCAAGCGGGCCCGCGTCTCTGCCTCCACTGCTTCACCTTTTAAATTTTCCGCCATCTTTCCCCACGGCTAACGACATTCGGGCCTACCCGGCCTCGCGAGAAGAGCGCTCGCGCGGGCGTGGCCGGGAACGCGCAGCCTATTGGCCGCGGCTCGCGACTCGCAGCACCCGCGCGGACCAACCGGAGAGCCGTGACCGAACCCCTCCCTGCCGTCCGGCTCGGTCCCGGAGGCGGGTGCTCGCCGCGCTTTCCCAGAGTGCGTCTGGGCGGCGGCGGCAGCGGGAGCGACAGCGGCGGTAGCTAAAGTTGCCCGAGGCCCTGCCGGTGCGCTGGTCTGTCTGTCACACTGCTAGCCAATCACGTTATCAGCCAGTCGCAGTGGCTCCTCAGTCCTGTCATACTCCCTGTTATCACCGTCAGTCAGCCCGTCGTCTCATTTTAACCCCAGGCAGGCCGGGGCTCCCAGGTGGACTAGTGCCACATCCAACCTCTCAGGCGGTCACCCCAGACAGGTGCCTAGTCAGACTCCCGGCCCCCTCCACACTTCCGGGCAGTCAATACTGGCTTCCATTTGTGCCCTGGCCAGCGGCAACTCCCTGGAGGCAGGCAGACAGCACTGTTAGCCAGCCAGCCTTATCATTCCCTAAGACCATCCTGTCCTCACGTCGTCAGCAGATCAGTCAGTCCTCCTCTCCACCCACCATAGCCCTGGGACCAGCTGCGATTCTCCCTGGCTAAATCCTCTCATAGACTGCAACATCCAGCCATGCCCCCAGGCGGGCTGTGATTAGGTCGGGACAAGCTGTCACTGTCAGCATCTAATACAGCCCTGTCGGGCACTATCAGTTGGTCACTGTCTTTCCCTCAGATTACTTCTCATTCACACCACGATCAGTCACAACACCCAGCTAGGCCCTCAAAGCAAATAGTCACAGCAACTAGAGGTACGATTAAGCCTCCACACCACCTGTCAGTGGGTCAGCCAGTCTGTCATTTCTCAGGCGACTCATCCCCACCATTGGTCAGTCAGTCTCCTCTGATGCGTTGAAGCTGAGATTCTATCAGGGCAGACAGTCCGTAACCACGTACAGCCATCGAGTCAGACAGCTATGCCGATTTTGCTCCTGGCCAGCTGGCCTGTGACTCGTTCAATCCGCCCCTCGTCACATCGTCAGTCATTCTCAGCATCCGACTGACCGCACCGTCTGTCAGGTGATCAGTCAGTCAGAGCACCCAGCCAGGCCCTCCAGCATGCTGTGATTCGAGCAGCGTGGATAGTTGATCACCAGATACAGCTGCCTAGCAAGCAGCCACGGATCTGTTGATCAGTCAGCCTGAAGTTTCCCCAGGTGGCCCTCCTTTACACGGTGCCCGACAGTATAACATCTAGACATTCCCCCAGGCCAGCTGTGATTCCTGACAATAGTCATTCACAACATCCGGCCACCCAGGCAGGCAGTAGCACCACGGGCCATCAGTCAGCCAGCCTGCAAGGTCCTCAGGAGGCTGCCTGTCTTTTCCACTGTCAGGCTACCAGCCCCAGCCAGTCCTAGGCAGGCTGTCATTCAGTTAGATGTTCAGGAAACTGCGCCGTCACGTCCTCAAATTGCCCCTTCTCCCTGTCACTCCATGAGTTCTGTAGTCAACCAAACAGTTACACAGTTAACCAAACGGATATTCTGTCTGCCTGCCAGTCCAGCTGTGAGCTCATTAAGAAGTGACTGGCTGGTCTGAGGTTCCGTCAGCCCTAGCTTGCCCTGAGTGGGACAGACAGGAGGGAAAGTCCCACCATGCATCCCCTTCCCTCCCTTATTCCTTCTCAAGCAGAGTCAGATGCTCATCCTCATGTACCCCCAGTCTCCTCGGGCAGCAGGGCTCTCCCACTCCCGGGTGTCCAGGAGACCTGTCCAACCCACAAGAGTGATTTAAGACAGGACCTCTGCCTGTCTGGATCTGAGGGGGAGACAAAAGGGTCTGTCGCCAGTAGTGCCCCCAAACACTACAAAGTGGTGGGCAAAAGCCTGGATTCTGGAGCCTGACTACCTGGACTCATATCCAGGCTCTGCCATTTACTAAATTACTTGATCTTAGGCAGTTTCTTCAACTGGTCTGTAAAACCTCCAGTAAGTGACCTTGGGGTGGGTGTCTCCTGCTCATCTGGAAAGTTAATCATTCTGGACTAGCACTTTTTCAGGAGACCTCAGAAGTTAAGAGGCCATCTTATTGCTACCGTGTCCCACTCCCAGCCATTTGTCTGTTCATTCAGCATTAATTTAATGATTACTGCATTGCCCAGTGCCGGAGCCAATATAAGGTTTTATTCATTGCAAGCTTCACAGGTTTGACCTATTGTAATGTAAACCTCAGATTGGAGTGTAACACAAATACAGAAGGGTACACAGACCAGGGGTGAACACTGTAATGAGTTTTCACAAGCAGACCTACATGTGGAACCAGAATGCAGGCTGAGCAACCATTTAGCCAGATCTCAGAAGCATTTAATTGTTTTGTATAAATTTATTGGGTACAAATGTAATTTTTTTTTTTTTTTTTGAGACAGAGTCTCACTCTGTCGCCCAGGCTGGAGTGCAGTGGCGTGATCTCGGTTCACTGCAACCTCTGCCTCCCGGGTTCAAGTGATTTTCCTGCCTCTGCCTCCTGAGTAGGTGGGATTACAGGCATGTGCCACCACACCTGGCTAATTTTTGTATTTTTAGTAGAGATGATGGGGTTTCACCACGTTGGCCAGGCTGGTCTCAAACTCCTGGCCTCCAGTGATCCACCTGCCTTGGTCTCCCAAAGTGCTCGGATTACAGACGTGAGCCACCATGCCAGGCCACAAGTGTAATTTTGTTACACGGATACATTGTGTAGTGGTGAAGTCAGGCATTTTACTGTGTCCATCATCTGAATAATGTACATTGGCCTCCCAAAGTGCTAGGATTACAGGCATGAGCCACAGCGCCAGGCCACAAGTGTAATTTTTTTACATGGATACATTGTGTAGTGGTGAAGTCAGGCATTTTACTGTATCCATCAACTGAATAATGTGCATTGGCTTCCCAAAGTGCTGGGATTGCAGGCATGAGCCACAGCGCCGGGCCACAAGTGTAATTTTGTTACACGGATACATTGTGTAGTGGTAAAGTCAGACATTTTACTGCATCCATAGCCTGCATAATGCACATTGTACTCGTTAAGTAATTTCCTCATCATCTACTTCCTTCCCACCTCCCCACCCTTCCAAGTTTCTGTTGTTTATCATTCCACATGCTATGTCCATGTATACACATTATTTAGCTCCCACTTACAAGTGAAAAGATTCAGTATTTGTCTTTCTGTTTCTGAGTTGTTTCACTCAAATTAATGGCCTTCAGTTTCATCCATGTTGCTGCAAAAGACATGATTTCATTGTTTTTTATGGCCGAATAGTATTCCATTGTGTGTACCACATTTTTTTTTTTTTTAGACGGAGTCTCGCCCTGTTGCCCAGGCTGGAGTGCAGTAGCGTGATCTCAGCTCACCGCAACTCTGCCTCCCGGGTTCAAGCAATTCCCCTGTCTCAGCCTCCTGAGTAGCTGGGACTACAGGCATGTGCCACCACGCCCGGCTAATTTTTTGTATTTTTAGTAGAGATGAGGTTTCACCATGTTAGCCACGATGGTCTCTATTTCTTGACTTCATGATCCACCCATCTCGGCCTCCCGAAGTGCTGGGATTACAGGCATGAGCCACCGCGCCCGGCCAACCAGAACACTGGATTTCTAAGATTTCTGTGGGGGACTGGGAGTAGGGATAAATGATACTGATGGATCCTTCCTAGACTCGGTGCCCATCTGGGGACCTGATCAGGGTGGGGTGGGGAGTGGTGTTGTGGGGTAAAGAATAATGAATTAAAGGAAATCTGAGACTCCCTCCTTCTCTAGCTTGGGGGAGTTCCCCTTTCCACCTAAAAATTCTTCCATTGCTCTTGCAGACAGAAGAAGCCTGCCCTCTCTGGAGTCTCCCTCACCTTTATCTTCCTCCCCACTACCTTTCTCCTTTTCTCCTCCTCTAAAGGTAGGATGTCTGAGATCTCGAATTCACCAGATTTCAGAAATTGGAAGGGGCAGGGAGCTCAATTCTAGGCTTTGATGTGCAACAGTTTCTAATTATGCCCTTGGAAATAGCTGTAAACGCCAAGGACGCTTTTGAGTTACTCCTTTGTTTCTGGGAGAGCAAGTCCTGGAGGAGGCAGAGAGGTGACTCAGTGGGATCTCAGTTGGAAATCAGTTACCTCCATTGTATAGATGAGGAAACCAAAGCTCAGAGGTGAGGCATCTTTCCCGAGTTCTAGAGCAGATCTGTCTGATTATTAAGTCTTTGCCTTTTCCATTGCAATTGGCCAGTGCTTGATTTGAACTGGGAACTGGGCAGAGCCAAATTTTAAAAATGAGGGGGATCCTGCCCATCAAGATCCTGGTGTGTGAGTTGTTATGGGCATGGAGAATGGGGAGGTCTGCTCATTGAGTATGCTGCTCTTAATCTAGTATTGTGTTGATTGAATGATTTCTTTTTTTGAGATGGAGTCTCGCTCTGTTGCCCAGGCTAGAGTGCAGTGGCACGATCTCGGCTCACTGCAACCTCCGCCTCCCGGGTTCAAGCAGTTCTCGTGCCTCAGCCCCCATTAGGAGCTGGGATTACAGGTGTGCACCACCATACCCAGCTAATTTTTGTATTTTTTAGTAGAGACAGGGTTTCACCATGTTGCCCAGGCTGGTCTCGAACTCCTGACTTCAGGTGATCCGCCCACCTCGGCCTCCCAAAGTGCTGGAATTACAGGCATGAGCCACTGCACCCAGCCGATTGAATGATTTTTTAAAAAAATAATTAAATGCATGACATCTGGCCTCATGCCAAGCCTTTTCTCACCTCAGGGCCTTTGCACTGGCTGCTCCCTCAGCCTGGAACCCCTTTTCCCCAAATATTAACTGGGCCGACATTTCTCTCTCTTTAGGTCCAGCACCACCATCACCTACTCCAAGTGACCTTCCCTGACTGCTCCATCTGAATGTTGTTTCATCTGTATCTCTGCCTTACCACTCCACAGCATTTATCATGATCTGCAACTATCTTTTATTTCTGTTTGATTTCTTGTTTCTTGTCTGTCTCTTCCCCTAGAATGTGGATTTCACCCCCTAAGGGCAGGAATTCTTGTCTATTTTTTTTCCACTTCTTGATTCCTAGCCCCTAAAATAGTACCTGGCAATAAATGTTGAAAGACAGAGGGGCAGAAGGAAACAAAGAAATACAGGCTAAATGACTGAGGGAATAAATGAATGAATGAATATATACATGTAAGGCTAAATAAATAAAATGGGATAAATGAATAAAAGGGACTTGGGGGAAAGGGACCCCATTCCCACATTTGGAATGTAAACAGACTGAGATTTATAGAGAGACAGAAAGACAATTCTTTTATTTTTCTTTAAAAATCCTTGAGTGAAGAGAACTGAGAATTTTTGTATAAAAAGGGCCTTGGGATTGTTGGGTGAGTGTGAGGACCAGGCAGGGATAACAGCATTGGAGGAGTTGGTGGGGAAGAAATGGGGGTTGGGGGCCTGGAAGAGGAGAGTGGAGGGTGGGCACAGAGCAGGTGGAGGGGGAGCCATGTCCTGCGGGGAGGAGCACAGGGCAGCAAGTAACTCAGCCATTCAGTCATCCCATTCATCATCTTCATCTTCATCGCCAGCCTGGTCCTCCCCTTCGTCTGGAGGGAAAAAGAAGGATAAGATGCCCTGGGAGGTTGGTGGGGGGCTTCATAGGGCCTGGGAGGTGAGGACTGGACCCTGGAGTTCTGAGGTCTCATGCTAGAGGAGGGCAAGTTAGAGTTTCCATTTGGGACAAGAGAGGGATTATAGTTGGGGTCTGAGTTCTAGTTGGAGTTGAAGTTTATGTTGTCAAAAATGTGGTTAGTCGAGA
The DNA here is from genome assembly GCF_028885625.2 of Pongo pygmaeus. NCBI lineage: Eukaryota > Metazoa > Chordata > Mammalia > Primates > Hominidae > Pongo > Pongo pygmaeus. The sequence goes on along the minus strand of NC_072396.2, from coordinate 49,580,849 downwards.
TATTGTCAAACAAAGGGTTAATGTTAACCTATTTATCACATAATAGGTTGAATTTAAATAATATCAGCAAAGGTGTGATAATATATTATTGCTTCCTGTCTGGTTAACGCTAATATTTTTGACACATAATGGGGTTAATGACAATAACATCAAAATTAGCTGGGCGTAGTGGCGCGCCTGTAGTCCCAGCTACTCAGGAGGCTGAGGCAGGAGAATCACTTGAACCCAGGAGACAGATGCTGCAGTTAGCCAAGATCGCGCCACTGCACTCCAGCCTGGGTGACAGAGCAAGACTCCGTCTCAAAAGAAAAAAAAATCGTTGTCGAAAGATGAAGTTCCTATAGTAGGTTGATACTAATATTTGCATCATATAATGGATTAGTGACAGTATTGCTGACAGATTAAGAGAGTAATAGTAACATTATTATAAAAAGATTAGGTTAACAGCCAGTCCTGGTGGCTCATGCCTGTAATCCCAGCACTCTGGGAGGCTGAGGCGGGGCAGATCGCTTGAGCCCTGGAGTTGCAGAGCAGCCTGGGCAACATCAGAGTAGTGAGAGCTTGGTAGTGAGAGCTCATCACTACCAAAAAAACACCAAAAATTAGCCAGGTATGGTGGCACACACCTGTAGTCCCAGCTACTTTGGGAGCTGAGGCGGGAGGATCGCTTGAGCCTGGGAGGTTGAGGCTGCAGTGAGCCATGATTGCACCATTGTACTCCAGCCTGGGACACAGAGCGAGACTCTGTTTCAAAAAAATTTTTTAAAAGATTAAATTAGGTTATGTCATAATGAGTTAATGTAATCTGTTAATACATGGAATTAAAATTAATATTATTGTCAACAATAGTGTTCTTCATAATATTGTCATCACATAATGGGTTAATTTTTTTTTTTTTTTTTTTGAGATAGGATCTCTGTCACTCAGGCTGGAGTGCAGTGGCACAATCATGGATCACTGCTGCCTTGACCTCCCAGGGTCAAGCAATCCTCCCACCTCAGCCTCCCAAGTAGGTGGGACCACAGGCACACACCACTATGCTCGACTACCTTTTTTTCAATTTAGTTTTTATGGAAACGAGGTCTCACTATATTGCCCAGGCTGGTCTCGAACTCCTGGGCTCAAGTGATCCTCCTGCCTTGGCCTCCCAAAATTCCTGGATTACAGGCATGAGCCACCGCACCCGGCCAGCTGATGTTAATAGTACTGAACATGTGGGAATGACATTAATATTGTGGACACACCCTGGCATTAATGTTAATATTACTGTCAAAGTTGGAGTTAATTATATTATTGTCACATAATGACTTAATGTTAACATTGTCAAAAAGGAGGCTGACACAAGATTCATGTTAATGCTGTCAAACAGATGGGGCTGATGTCACTATTTGTGGTGACTGCTGGGATTGTTTTGAGGCCAGTGCTAGCCCTGGGAGCCAGGTTTGAGGCCCTGGCAGGATCAGCTCACCGGAGGAGTGGATGGCTCTGCTTCTCTTCTGCATCACGTGCATCAGGGCCCCCACCAGTCCCTCTGAGCTCTGAGGTGGTGAGCTCTCTGGGGCCCCAGGGGTCTGCAGCAGGCAGGGATCAGCACAGAGGGCTCAGGGCCTGGGAAAGGAGCATTTCTCCCCACCCCTCCATCAATATTTTCTCTCCCACACACTCCAGTCCCCTTCAAGGCTTCCCACCAACCTTTCAACCCTATCACTGAATCCCTAAGGCCTGGCACTCTCCTCAGTCCTGGCCTCAGCCCCCCAGTATCCTGACTTAGACGGGACACCCCAGAGTCCCAGACCCCCAATCCTCCATCCTGCCTGTCCTCACCTTGTTCAGCTGAATTCCCTGCCGAATTTGATCCAAAAGCGCTCCCCGACCCCCACCAGGGGCCAGGCCCCCAGCAGGCACCAGAGCAGGAGGGAGTGGGGGAGGGGCTGGTCCATTCCCGGAGCTGGGCGGCGGTGGCGGTGGTGGCGGTGGTGGTGGCATGGGTGGCCCACCAGCTCCAGGGGGTGGAGGGGGCAGTGGTCCAGAACGTCCAGTAGCTGGAGGGGGTGGTGGTGGAGGGCCCCCTCGGCCTGGGGGTGGGGGTCCCCGGGGTGTTGGTGGGGGTGGGGCAACCCCCAAAGGTACAGGGGGCAGTGGACCAGAACGACCCTTGTTACCCCCCACAATAGGAGGCCGGGGGGGCTGGTTCCCTCCTCGAGATGGCGGTGGGGGCGGCGGAAGTGGCTCTGTGGAGGGGGTATAACACATAGCTGTAACTCTCATTGATTTCTTCTGAACCTCAGTTTTGCTCATTTGTAAAATGGGTACCCCCACTGACCAACTCCTTACTGAAGCAGTATAGGTGCTCCCATAAGGACTGAGTGACTTAGTGAATCTCTTAGCTATGAGCTGCTAGGGCTAGAGAAGGGAGCATATGGAAGCAGGGGCTCACCCTGGCGCCTCATCTCCTGCCGCACAGCCTCCAGCCCACCCTGGTCCTCAATGAAGTCGTAGATAAGTTTAGAGGTCTCGGCGTCGGTGAGCTGGGCCTCGCTGATTCCTGCCCTGGAGAACAGACTCCGCAGATCTGGGTCGAGGTTGTTCACCTGCCCAGGAGGAAAAAGGCCAGGGGCGGGAGTAGAGGAATGAGGCGAGGAAAGAAGTGACATGGATTGTCGTTAGGTCCATCCCAGCAAGGGATCTGAGAGGGGTGTGGGAAGGGCATGGTCTGGGGGTGGGGTCTCAGCAGTGGTCTTTGGAAGGGTGGGTGGAAGTTTAGTAGAGTCCAAGAGTCTCTGAAGTTACTCACGTCAAATCCATTCTGGGGGTCCCACCCCACGTGGCTGACATGCCTGGGAGAGGTGAAGAGACTCCAGTGAATCCTCACTGCCCTTCCTTCCCTCTCTTCATAGTGAAACCCTCTTGCCCTCTCCTGCCCAAAGAGACTCTGAGGGGCCAGAATTAATGAATGGGACTGAATGAGTGAATGAGTATAGGCAGGAGTTATGGAATTAGAAGGGCTCCATAGTTTGTGGTGTTGATCCATCCACCCATCCCTCTTTCCCCATCTATTCACCCATGCATTTGTTCACCTATTCATTCACATTCATCTGTTGGACTACTGATCTGTCCATACATCTGTCTCTGCAACTATCTGCCCACATATGTCTGTTCACCAATTTGTCCACCAGTCTGTCCTCACACACACTTGTCCATCTACCCATCCACCTACCCATGTGCCTACCTTTCCATCTATCCATCCACTCATTTTTCTACCCATGCAACCACACACTTCTGTTCACTTATCCATTGAACTGTCCATTCATCCATATATCTGTCCACCTGTCCATCCCCATCCACCTTGTCTGTGAGCCAATCAGCCTGCATATCAATCTGTCCACAGACCTATCCACTCACCCATCCATCTATCCACGCACCTCCTGTCAACCCATCCACCCATAAATTTGTCCGTCCAACCACTTATCCATTCATTCTTCAACCCATTCATTCATCCATTCATTTATCCATCCATCCACCCATCCGCTCACCCACCTACCCACCAGCCCTTCTCATCCATCATCTACCTCATCTATCTACCCATTCATTCACCTGCCCACCCACCTGCTCTCCTAACAGCCCACCCAGAGTGGGCCCAGGGTGAGGCAAGTCAGGTGCCTAGGGTGCAAAATTTAAGTGAGTCACTCACTCTCAGAGTCAGGAATTACAGTTTCATGCCTCTGAGAGTGAGTGCCTCCTTAAATTTTGTACCCTTGGTGCCTTATTTACCTCTCCCTAGACCCAGCCCCACACCTCCTACCTATCCAACCACCCATTTACCCACTCAGCCACCCAGCCATCTGCCCATCCTTCCATCCACTCAGCTGTCCACTTGTTCATGTGCCCCTCTGCCCCCAGGAATCTGTGGGTCCACTGGGGAGTGGTTCTCACTTGAATCCACTGGGTGCACCAATATCAGCTTTGCTGATCTTCTTCTTCCCTGAGCGTTTCTTATCAGCTGGGCTAGGTCCAGGTGCTGGGAGCCCACGGTATCGTGAACTCGTGATGTCAGGGTTCTGGATGTCCACTGTCGCCAGCCCCAGGGAGAGCGGACCGACTGGAGGGCCTGTGGGGAAAATAGGGTGGTTGGCCCATTGACCCACTTACCAACCAACCAAAGCACAGGGGCAAGAAACGGAAGCCTTGGGGGAAATCTGTGTGTGTGTTGGATGGTCATGGAGGTAGTGGGTGAAGGGTTCAAGTAGGGTCTATGGAGAAGTGGGTGGATCCCACAAACCATTCATACATTCACTGATTCATTCATGTTTTCATTCCCGCATGCTTTATCATTCACTGGCTCATTGACTAATGAATTTGTTAAAATATTCATTTACTCATTTATTCATTCAATCATGCTTTCTTCACTGACTGAAATTTGTCATTTAGTTGTTTATTCACTGTTCATTCATTCACTCATTGATTAATTTACTCAGTCATCCATCTACCTTTTCATTCATTTATCCACATACCCATTCACCTATGCATCTATCTACTTAGACTTTCATCCTCCTGTCAATTCATCCCTCCACTCAGCCATCTACCACCAATCCATCCACCCATCATCCATCAGCCCACACATCCATGCACCCGCTCGTCCATCCACATACCTATCCATCTACCCATCCATTCACCCACTTACGCACCCATCCAACTCCTCATTCCGCCATCCACTCTTCCCCATCCATCCAGAGACAGGGAAGAATCAACACGCACCTCCTTGGTCTCCACCTGGGTGCGGGGGCAGGGGTGGGAGCCCTCCTCTTCTCTCTGGGAAGATGGAATGTGTAGAGAGCTATCACAACCCTGCCACAGGTTCCTGGGCTAGCCCCTTATTACCCCTACTTGCATCAGAGGACTCACCTTCATTGGCTGGTGTTGGTGGTGGGGGTAGCTGGCGTCTGTCTGTGGATAGATGGATTGGGAGCCAGGACCATGAGAGGGGACTTTTCTAGTTCCCCATGCTTGCACTCACCTCTGCCCAACTTCCTTTCCTCCCCTGTGGCCTCCTCACCTCCACTTTGCCTCTGATTCCTTTTTTGTATCTTCTCTTGCACCAGGGCCCGGAAGGCCTGAGCCTCATCCTCGTCTGCAAAGTTCAGCCCCGCTTGGCAGTCCTGCACATACCTTGGGGTCAGCCGCCTCCCAGGTCCCCCGCAACTTTCCCATCTCCTCTCCACACCCCAAGTGAGGCCCGAGGGCTGGTTGGTCACTTACATCTCCAGCAAAGGTGTGGAAGAAGGGAGTGGGGGTGGAGTAGACAAGCTGTGAGTACAGCTCCTGTTCCCAGAGCAGCCGACCAGCCTGGAGAGGTGTAGGGTGGGAGGCACAGTGGCACTGAGGCACGCCGGGGGTGGCAGGCTTTTGTTAGCTGGGCAGGGAGCAGGGTGTCTGGATTTGGGGGCCTCATAGTCTGGTTTGGAGATTTTCAGCTCAGCACCAGAGAGTTGGGGTCTAAGAGTGTGGATTGTGGGGTATAGTCTGGGAGCCATACACTTTTGTGAGAGGTTTGGATTTGGGGTTCGGGGCCCTAGATCTGGGACTTGGGGGCTTGAATTTCATAATTTAGGACTCTAGTCTTAGGAAGTTGAGGCTCATTCATAGATTCAATCCATGCCCTTCCCCGCCACCCCAGCCCCAATTCATGACAGGTAGGATTCTAGTATTTGGGAGCTGGAGTTGAGATTTGAAGTTCAGACACATAGACTTGGGAGTTTCGCGGGGAGTCGAGCTAAAGTAAGTGCAATTTGGGGTTTGTGGAGAGAGTTATGGTTTAGGAGTTTGGTGAATATTTGATAGCCTTGGGATCTGGAAGTTATTCTGGGTCCATCTTTATGGGTTTAAAAGGATGAATTTGGGGCTTAAACCTAGAAAGTTCAGGTCAGGGGATTGTGCTTTTTGCTTAAGAACTACCTCGGTATTTGAGTGTGCAGGAATTTTAATATGGGAATTCTGGGGTCTGTGCTGTGGATTTAGAAGGACAGATTTGGAGTTCAGGGATCAATGGAATATTCAACTTTGGGTTTTGTTGAACAGATTTATGACTTAGGAGCTTGGGAAACATCTGGGGTTCAGGAGTTTTGATGAGAGATTCCTGGGATGCAAAATGTTGAGTTTAGAATAGATTTGAAGTTCAGGTACAAATACAGTGCTCATTTATTGGAATTTGTGGAAAAGATTAGGCTTAGGCAGCAGACTAATACTGGGGGCTTTAGAGGTCTTGATATGGAGACTGGGGCCAGTCATTGCAGACTTAGAAAGGCAAGCCAGAGTTTGCCATCTGGATGAGTCTTTGGTTCTGGGGCTCAGGGATTCACTGATCAGGTCTGAGGTCTTGAAGCTATGGACACATATGGACACAGATCTGGGTTTGCGGGTTGAGAACTGGCTTGCAAGTCCAGTCGGGGGTGGGGGGGGGTCACCTGAAGGCCGTAAAGGCGGATGAAGTAGGACTTCTGGGGGTTATCCTTCACGAAGCACACAGCCCCACAATGCTCCTTGGTCCAGTGCTCAGCTCCAGGGGGCAGCGCCAGGTACAGCTGAACAACTGCAGTGGCCAGTGTCTGGGAGGGGAAAGCAGGGGTCAGTGGAGTCTGGTCAGGGGTAGCCACAAGGTCTTGGAGCCAGACCTGGTCCTTCCTGCCTCGTGACAGTCATGGGCCCGAAGGAAGAGCTGCAGCCAGAGGGAAGGCAAGTAGACATTGAGATCTTCCTGGGAAGGGTGGATGATGACGGGAGATTCTAGGAGAGGAGATGATGGAGAGGGAAAGGAGGAGCTGGAGGAGGGGAAGAGAGAGAAGGAGGAGAGGAAGAGGAAGAAACGGTGGGGACGGGGCGGGGGCAGGAGATCCCCAGCTCACCAAGCATTTTCGTCCAAGCATCTCGAAGAGTCGCTGGTTCTCGTGGTCCTGGAGAAGGGTGGAGGGTATGTTCTGCTGAACCGCTGGTGCTCCTCGGCCCCCGGGCCTTCCTCCCATTGGGCCCCCACTCATGGTGCTTTCTGCCCTTGTCTTCTCTGGCGAAGCTCTGGGTGCAGGGTAAGAAGAGGAACTTCCGCAATGAGCAGCAAGGGAACAGGAAATGCAAAAAACCACAAGGGACAAGGGAAACAAGTCCTCCAGGGGCCCCTTGGTGGGCCTGGCCTCCTCGTTAGGCTGAGCTTGGGCCCTCCGCCATCAGATTGGAACCCTCCTCCACTTGACTGCTTAGACCCATCTTTTGGATCAGCTTGGGTCCTCTTCCCCCTTTCTTACTCTCTCGGGCCCATCTCCTTCTGACTGGCTCAGACCCTCCTCCCTCTGGCTGGCAGCGAGAGCTTAGCCATCAGCAGCACATCTGTGTGCAGGGCTCCCTGTGGCAAGGAGTAGCCATGGGCCTGGGTGGCCTCCTTCCTAAAGTACCCAGGTAGCCTGAGGCTGAGGCCCGAGGTCCCTAGTCCTGAAGGGTTACTACACTAAAACTTTTCCTTTTGGCTGGGGACAGTAGCTCACACCTGTAATCCCAGCACTTTGGGAGGCCGAGACGAGCGGATCACTTGAGGTCAGGAGTTCAAGACCAGCCTGGGCAACATGGCAAAACCCCATTTCCACTAAAAAATACAAAAATTAGCCAGGCATGGTGGCACACACCTGTAGTCCTAGCTGCTCAGGAGGCTGAGGCAGGAGAATCGCTTGAACCCAGGAGGCGGAGGTTGCAGTGAGCTGAGATTGCGCCACTGCACTCCAGCCTGGATGATGACAGAGCAAGACCCTTGTCTCAAAAACAGCAACAACAGCACAACAAAAACCCGTTTCCTTTTAATTACAGAGTGAGCCCCTGTGATCCACGCCTATCCTGAGTGCTTAGACACTGCCATATGATGCATGCGCCTCTGGTCCACTTCTCCATCCCTTACCCTTGCCTCCCCGCAGCTCCCAAATTACTTTCTGCTCGTCATACTTTTTTTTTGAGATGGAGTCTCACTCTGTCCCAGGCTGGAGTGCAGTGGCACGATCTCGGCTCACTGCAACCTCTGCCTCCCGGGTTCAAGTGATTCTCCTGCCTCAGCCTGCCAAGTAGCTGGGACTACAGGCACACGCCACCACGCCCAGCTAATTTTTTTGTATTTTTAGTAGAGACAGGGTTTCACCATGTTGGCCAGGATGGTCTCGATCTCTCGACCTCATAATCCACCTGCCTCGGCCTCCCAAAGTGCTGGAATTACAGGTGTGAGCCACCGTGCCCAGCACATCCCTTTTTTAAAGAAAGGAACTTTATATCATATATGAATGCCTGAACAACATCTTGTTTAGTTTTCATTGCCCTTGAAGTTTGTAAAAGCACATAATCTTCAAAGGCTTGCTTTCTCCCCACTGGACATCCTAGTTTTATCTTAACACTCACATAGCACTTAACGTGTATGCCAGGCACTGTTCTGACCCCTTTGCCTGGAGTGCGAGCCAGGTAGGCCAGGTGTGAGTGCATGGTCTTGTCCCTCCACACCTTCGCTCTTGGCTGTTGCTATGATTCCTGTTTGCCTATAGTGGTAGCTGTTCATTTATTTCCACTGCCATACAGCATTCCGTGGTGTGCATGTGCAGCCTGGGTGTCCATATTCTCCTGTAACAGGCCTTTGGGCTGTTTCTGGTTCTTGCTGTTGGGAGCAACACTGCAGTGTTCACTGCCGCACGTGTCTCCTGGTCCACATAGGCACGCAGACTCTCAGACGGGAATCTGAGGGCTGTAGGGTTTGCATGTCTCTAACTTATCCAGAGGATGCCAGACTATTTCCACAAGTGAATGCTAGCTCAGTCCCCGGGCCTCCCCAGGCCTCAGTTTCCCCATGTATGAGGTAGGCCATTTGGGGACTTGAAGCTCTCAGATAAAGGAACAGCAGTTTGGGGGAGCTGAGCAGGTCTGAGGTGTGACTGACATTCCCAGGTACCTGAAGGAGGAACGGCACATCTCCAGGTGGGACCTGCAGTCCTTCCTGGAAACTTCCATGGCTCCCCACACGTGCAGGTTCAAAGCCTCTCTCCTGAACCTAGATTCAGAGCCCCTTCTGCAGTGGCAGTTCCAACCTCCCTCCCGTGTCCCCACTCACAGCTAAGTTTCGGGCCTGGAGCACCTCCAACCTGCTGATCAGGGCAAGCCCCGATGTGGCCTTCAAGGCCATTGCACGTGTTCATTGTGACACTGCTCACTAAGCAGTCACTGTGTGCTAGGCGTATCTCCAGTATTTGGACAGATGACACAAAACGGGTATTGAAGGATTGAATGAGGGTTCAATAATGATATCCAATTTGATTCAGTGGTTCCAGAGGTTTTTCTAAGTGCTTTCCATTTATTAACTCATTTCACATTCACAGATGACCCCACAAAGTAAGCACTACTGGCCAGGCACGGTGGCTTACGCCTGTAATCCCAGCACTTTGGGAGGCCGAGGCAGCCAGATCACGAGGTCAGGAGTTCGAGACCAGCCTGACCAACATGATGAAACCCCGTCTCTACTAAAAATACAAAAATTACCCTGGTGTGGTGGTGCACACCTGTAATCCCAGCTACTCAGGAGGCTGAGGCAGGAGAATCACTTGAACCCGGGAGGCGGAGGTTGCAGTGAGCTGAGATCGTGCCATTGCACTTCAGCCTGGGTGACAAGAGCAAGACTCCATCTCAAAAAAAAAAAAAAAAAAGTAAGCACTACTGTTATCCCCTTTGTATTGACTGGGAAGCTGAGGCCCAGAGGAGCTTGGGTGCCTTGCCCAAGGTCACACAGCTTGTGAGTGGTGGAGCTGAGGAAAATTATGAGAGAAATTGTTGTTCCCAAGCTGTGAGGTGCCACATGGAGAGTAAGATAAAATTTTTCTGCTCCTTTGTGTCTTTTGTTCTCCACCTTTCTACTTCTTTCTCTGCCTCCAGAACTGTCCCCTTGAATAGGGGATGCTAAGCCTCTGATATATTTGCTGGTTGTTGTTGTTTTTAATGTGAAAGCAAGTTTATTAAGAAAGTAAAGGAATAAAGAATGGCTACTCCATAGGCAGAGCAGCAGCTTGGGCTGCTGGACTAAGGATACTTACAGTTATTTCTTAATTATATGCTAAACAAGGGGTGGATTATTCATGAGTTTTCCAGGAAAGGGGTGGGCAATTCCAGGAACTGAAGATTCCTCCCCTTTTTAGACCATATAGGGTGACTTCTTGATGTTGCCATGGCACTGTCATGGCGCTGGTGGGAGTGTTTCTTAGCATGCTAGTGCATCACAATTAGTGTATAATGAGCAGTTAGGAAGACCAGAGGTCACTTTCATTGCTGTCCTGGTTTTGGTGGCTTTTAGCCAGCTTCTTTACTGCAACCTGTTTTATCAGCAAGGTCTTTGTGACCTGTATCTTGTGCTGACCTCCTATCTCATCCTGGGAGTGCAGCCCAGTAAGTCTCAGCCTCATTTTACTCAGCCCCTATTCAAGATGGAATCACTCTGGTTCAAACGCCTCTGACATATTTGCCCTTCCCTTTTATAAGGAAACCCTTAATCCTAAGGATTTAGAGGGAGGAAGATTCATCTTCTGTAACTTCTTCAGGCAGAATAGGGGCGATGATATTCCTACCTATTAGGGTCTCTTGTATTCAGGGTAGAAGGGAGCTCAGTCATAACTGAGCCACTCATAACTGAGCTCCAACGAAAGGTGATGTCCATCCCTCTTGTTTCTTCTGAGGAGCCATCACAGGTCACTGATTGGTTCACAGGAATAAGCAGGGTCAGTCCAAAGTCGGCCAATCAGTGCTGCAGTCTTTTTCCTTTGGGTCGAGGGTCTCCTCAGTATCATCCCTTCGTGGTTCGCCAGGAAGATGTTACCAGAAAGGGGTCCTGATCCAGACCCAAGAGAGGGTTTTTGGATCTCACACAAGAAAGAATTCGGGGGCAACTCCATAGAATAAAGTGAAAGCAAATGTATTAAGAAAGTAAAGGAATTAAAAATGGCTACTCCATAGGCAGAGCAGCTGCTGGTTGTTTTATTTAACTATTTATTTATTTATTTTTGAGACAAAGTCTCACTCTGCTGCCTAGGCTGAAGTGCAGTGGTGCAATCACGGCTCAATGCAGCCTCGACCTCCTGGGCTCAAGGGATCCTCCTGCCTCAGCCTCTCAAGTAGCTGGGACTACAGGTGTGCACCACCATGCCTCGCTAATTTTCATATTTTTTGTAGAGATGGGGTCTCACTATGTTGCCCAGCCTGGTCTGAATCTCTTGGGCTCAAGCAGTCTGCCCTCCTGCACCTCCCAAAGTGCTGGGATTACAGGTGTGAGCCACAACAGCCTTGCTGGTTGTGCTGGTTGTTTTATAAATTAACATTTAAAGGTGGATATTTCGTTACCAAGGTATGAGAATGAATTTTTTAGTTGTATATTTCCTGTTCTTATTTCTAAGTAGCAGACAAGTGTAAAATGTATATTTTTCTCTAAAAAACAAAACAAAACAAAACAAACCTGAAGCAGGCCGGGCGTGGTGGCTCACCCCTGTAATCCAGCACTTTGGGAGGCCAAGACAGGTGGATCGCTTGAGCCCAGGAGTTTGAGACCAGCCTGGGCAACATAGCAAAACCCCATCTCTACAAAAAGTTTTTTAAAAATTAGCTGGGTGTGGTGGCATATGCCTGTAGTTGGGGAGGCTGAGGCGGGATGATTGCTTGAGCCTAGGAAATCGAGGCTGCAGTGAGCTGTGATTGTGTCAGTGCACTCTAGCCTGGGCAACAGAACAAGACCTCGGCTGTTAAAAAAAAAAGAAAGAAAGAAAAACTTAAAGCAGATTTTTGTTATTTTAGTCCCTAATAGAATGAGTTTTCCCATTATAGACTATAGTGATTTACTAATCATTTTAGTATCACTTTTCATATTCATATTTTTTGATTACTCCATTGACTGGCATCAATAATTTGGAGCTGGTTTATTACTTTTATATGTATCCACAAACTCTTCTTAAAAAAAAATTTAAATTTTTTTCACTCTGTTCTTCTAGTCTGATGTTCTCATCAACTCTTGCTGTTCTGCACTGGATGCCAGTACTTGGTGAGGTGATGACCTCAAAGATAATTTGCTCTCCTGGGCCTTCAAATAGACTTAAAAACAAAAACAGGAACTTTAATCCAGCTTTTCTGGTTGCTCTCAGCAGGAGAGTTTGGTCTAATGCAAGCCAGTTCACACAGCTGGAAGCAGAAGTGTTAATTTACTTCACAGTAATACAGCAAACACCAGGAACCCCCAAGAACCAGGATGGACCCCATCACCTTCCCGTCCAACCCCCAGGGGCACCAGATGAATCACCTCCTGTTTATATCTTGTTCTTATTTTGCTTCTTGTTGGGAAGATATTGACTACAAGATCCTGACCACCACACCCCAAGCCCAGAGTAGGTAATAAAACATGGGGGTGTCTTCCACACCTGGGCCACCACTGATTGAATCCATGCAGGAGACCTAGGCATGGGGAGGGTCCAACTGCTGTCCTTTAAAACCAAACTGAGGCCAAGATGGCAAAATTTACGTTGCTATATCTTCCTTCTCCCCTCACCGTACTGTCTTCATGGTCCTCTGTACCACTGACTGCGGGGTGCTTCCTGGGACAGGCCTGACCTAAGGAAATATCATTTCCCAACCCTCAGACCCAATGCTCCCTTTTAATAAGAAACATTTTGGGAGGCCTCCTTTTACCATCCTGAAATGACATTCACATTCATGTACATTACAAGTCTTGCTGGTGTGGGACTGCCCCCCAGCACCAGACCTCTGCCCATTCAATGCCAAAGCACCGTCAAGGAGGAATTCCCAAAACACACCCCGAGGGCAGGCAGGAACAGGACCCTTGTCTGTCTGGTTCAGTGCGGTATCCCCACCACCTAGCACAAGACCCTGCATGCGCTAAGTAAATAATTGCACAGTCTGGATAGCTATGCTGTGATTTACTGCCCTCTTCCAACAAGGCTTCCCTCTCTTCTGTTCACTGCCCCTGCCTGGGGAACCAGGGAAGAAAAACAACTCAGGGTGCACAGGGGTCAGATCCCTCCCACAGAGAGTTCTACACAGTTCACTGATGCTGTGGGCAAATGGATGCTTCAGGGGCCCTCAGTCCTGCTGGGGGCGGAATGAGGACAGGGTGAGCACAGAAAGCAGAGACATCTATAGAGTCAATGACGCAGTGGTCAGAACACAGAGTCCAGAGTGCACAGCCTGACCCTGGCCCTGGCTCTGCTCAGCTGTGTGCCTTCTGGTAACCTCTGCAGGGCCTCAGGTCTCTCATCCAGAACGCGAAGATGATAATAGTAGTTAAGGTTGTTGTGAAGATGCAGTGAGATGATTTGTGTAAAGTGATCAGGAGAGCTTGGCACGTGTTATAATTATTCATTACTGTTGCTGTTTCTATGAAATAGCTGAGTAACTTGGATCAATGAACTATCATCCCTGACGCCTAGATTCCCCCCTCCCTCAAGCGCCTCCTCACCTTTCTCCCTCAGACTTCCAGGTTCCACCACCATTGGTGGATGGTCAGGAAGCCAGTACGCGCGACCTGCCTTTTCTTTCCCCTGCTGCAAAGCCCATCTCAGAGCTCCCTTCTGTGGGGCTCAGCCAGACACCCCCAGGGCTGGGACAGGCTCCTGGAGCCCTCCCCGCCAACCAGAGGCCCCGCCCTACTCTCCGCACCTGCACAGGAAAACCCTGGGCCAGCCAGGGAACCAGAAGTCTCCTCCCAGTCCCTACCTTGCCCTCACCCTCAGCCACCACCAACTCCCTCTGGGCGGGCGCGTCCTACCTCCCTGCACCTCAGTCTGTGTGACCCCAGGAGTGCCCACTCCCCAATGTGTGTGCCCTTGTGGGTGTCCAGAGCCTTGTCTGTGTGACCCTAGGGGTGTCTACAGCCCTGTGGGTGGACCTGGCAGCGTGCACTCCCCAGCGTGTGCGACTCTAGGAGCCCGCAGCCCGCAATGGCTGGGCATGGACGCGCGCACGGAAGCGTCCACCTGGGGCCGCACCACTGGGGAGGGGCGGCCAACCCGGGCGCACCGTTTTGTGTTGTGGGAGGAAGGAGCCCCCTTCCCCCGCGCGGGGTCGGGTCGGCCAGTCCTGGTCCCGTCCTACCGGTTCCCCTGCCCCGGGCGGCCCTTGGCCGCGTTGCCCTCTCTTCCTTTGACTTAGTCTTGACCCGGCCCTCCCGCACCCGAGCTGGCAATTGGCTCAGGGCCGGGGGGGAGGGGGCGTGGGGGGCTGTGAGCTCTGATTGGTCGATGACGGAAGTCGGGTCCCTGTGCTTCTCGGTAGCGTCCCGGGCCCGCCTCCGCCCTTGCGCGCCGGGCTCCCATTGGTCGCCGCTCTGGGGCATGCGCAGTGGCTGCCAGTCCGGAGCCCGGGCTCCAGGAAAGCAGTGCTTTTGCGGTTCCGGTTGCTGGTTCCCACAGCTGAGTCGTGTGTTGTTCGCCCGTGAAGGGGCAGGACAGGGTGCGCGCTGGCGGAGGTTAGTGAGGTCACATACCGGGCCGTGGCGCCTGGTGCGCTGGGTGTCTCCACCGCAACCTTGGTAGCAAATCCAGCGGGGTTCTCTGTCTGGGCACCATGGTTCTTGCGTTCATTTACTGTCCAGTTTCTCATTCCGAAAAGTGTGGCTGTGAGTTTGATCTGCAGGAGTAGGACGGGGCACAGGGGGTGTCTAGTCCTCCTCGCACCATAAATCGCAGAGCGAGCCCCCTGTGGTCGCTGGATACAGTATACCAAAGTTAAATTAATTGTACTCCTTCTCACAAGTCGGTCCAACGTTCGCAGCAGTGAAAAAGCCCTACGTGCCAGGGCCTTTGGCGAAGCATTTGTAAGGGAATAAACACTTTCCTCAGTTTTCCAGGCGCAAACTGATGGTTTTGGAGCATTAAGGTCTGGTCGGCTGGGGCAGGATGGCTGCGTTGACATGTCTTATTTACCACATCGTAGGTGAGGTAGCCACTTACCTCTTTACAGGTTGAAATTTTTAAAAAATTATGTAAGTTGAAATAGAAGTATATATTACAAGCATTATGAAAGTATATAACAAGGCTGGGCGCAGAGGCTGACGCCTGTAATCCCAGCACTTTGGGAGGCTGAAGTAGGCAGATCACTTGAAGCCAGGAGTTCGAGACCAGCCTGGCCAACATGGTGAAACCCTGTCTCTACTAAAAATACGAAAATTAGCCGGGCATGGTGGTGCACGCCTGTAGTCCCAGCTACTCGGAAGGCCGGGGCAGGAGAATCACTTGAACGCGGGTTGCGAAGGTTGCAGTGAGCCGAGATTGCGCCACTGCACTCCAGCCTGGGTGACACAGCAAGACTGTGTCTCACAAATAAATAAAGTATGTAACAGTATGTATAAATGTATGATTTATAGAGATGGAGCAGAGGGGACCCAGTTCATTGCCCTGAGGTAAGTCACATGGTGAAGGGAAGGGGGACTGTTGATTTTTTAACTTGGTGCCCAAAATGTTAGGAAGACTGACCCCTAAGGCATCTGCCTTCACCAACTGGGACAAATTTCCCTTAATTAGCTTGGAAACGCAAAGCGCCCAGTGCTGCCTCCACTGCTGAAAACACACACTGATCTTTGTATCAGGTCTTGTCCCGAGGAAGATCGTGTGCAGAGGGTTAGAGAGCTGGGTACAACACATCAAAGGTTCAGATAAAGTGTGAGCATTTAGTCATCACTGAATGTTTCTGAGGGTGGCTGGCCTTGTAACATGCATACTTCACTTTAGTACCTCTGCGCAGGCGCCATAGGAGGTGAGGGGTGCATTGTTTTTCTTTGGGATCTTGCCCTGATGGTTATAATATGGTATAGTCAAACAGAATAAACTATATAACCTCTTTTAGAGAAACACGAACAAAAGCAATACAATTAAAGAAGGCAAGAGGGAAGAAAAGAAAATCTTTAGCTTATGAATAAAATAAAAAGCCTGTTTGAATAGAATAAAATGCTAAAAAGAATCCCACATTCCAATAAATACAGCTTGCCTTATAAATCAGTAGCCATTTAAATAGTAAGAATTTTATCACCATCATCAACCCCATTTTAGACCTTTATTATGGCAACTTGAAGAGAAAGAGTTTTTTTGGTGGAGGTTGGTTGGGGGAGGAGACTAAGTTTGGCAACTTAGGGAAAAATGCAGTATGTGTGTTTATAATCTTATGATCAATTGAGTTTTCAGAAGATTAGGTGATAAATATGTACATATACATAGTGTTAGCATAGTATGTGTGAGTGAGGTAAGTTGCTCATGGAAGCTTTAAAAAGTTATTAACTGGCTGGGCGCAGTGGCTCATGCCTATAATCCCAGCACTTTGGGAGGCCAGGGTGGGCAAATCACCTGAGGTCAGGAGTTCAAGACCAGCCTGGCCAAGATGGTGAAACCCCGTCTCTACTAAAAATACAAAAATTAGCCAGGCGTGGTGGCGAGCACCTGTAATTCTAGGTACTTGGGAGGCTGAGGTAGGATAATTGCTTGAACCCGGGAGGCGGAGTTTGCAGTGAGCAGAGATTGCGCCATTGCACTGTAGCCTGGGCAACAAGAGTGAAACTCTGGGCTGGGCGTGGTGGCTCACGCCTGTAATCCCAGCATTTTGGGAGGCTGAGGTGGGCAGATCACCCGAGGTCAGGAATTTGAGACCAGCCTGGCCAACATGGCGAAACCCTGTCTCTACTAAAAATTAAAAAATTAGCCGGGTGTGTAATCCCAGCTACTCGAGAGGCTGAGGCAGGAGAATCGCTTGAACCTGGGAGGCAGAGGTTGCAGTGAGCCGAGATCTCTCTGAATACCTACTTGTAGTATCCCTGAACAGCCTACTGTAGGTTTAGGTTTCACAAAGAGTAAAAACAGATGCCAGCCTATAGGGCAGTTAGTAGCCATAGAGGTCTAGCCAGCTTTTGGACCACTTTCTTCATCCCAAAGATTTTATTTTCCCGGAAGAAACCATGTACTGAAATCAAAGCAAGTAAATGGAGTAAAACATCTTGTGTATCACTAGATGCATTTGGGGTAGATTGTTTGCAAAGGGGGTGCTATGGACTGAATTGTGTCTCCCCTCCCTTAATTCATATATTGAAGCTCTAACCCCAAATGTGACTGTATTTGAGATAGGGCCTTTAGGGAGGTAATTCAGGTTAAATGAGGTCATAAAAGGACGGTCCTAATCCAATAGGACTGGTGTCCTTATAAGAAGAGACATGACGGACGCTCATGCATGGAGAAAAGACCATGTGAGGCCACACAGCAAGAAGGCAGCCGTTTGAAAGCTAAGGAGAGAGGCGTCACCAGAAACCAACCCTGATGACACAACAGCCTTTCTTGTCTTAGAAATTGTGGTGATAACTACTGGAAATTCAAAAAAGTTTTTTAAAGCAATTATGAACTTTCATCAAGTAAGTGTCTCTACAAGGTATACTGTGGGCAAGTGATGGTATACAATTTGAATGCCTAATTATTAGTATGAGTAACCAATGTGAAGGCGCTGATTGTTTTTTTTTTGAGATGGAGTCTCGTTCTGTCGCCCAGGCTGGAGTGTAGTGGCATGATCTCAACTCACTGCAACCTCTGCCTCCTGGGTTCAAGCGATTCTCCTGCCTCAGCCTGCCAAGTAGCTGGGATTACAGATGGACACCACCATGTCCAGCTAATTTTTGTATTTTTAGTAGAGATGGGGTTTCACCATGTTGGCCAGGCTGGTCTCGAACTCCTGACCTCAGGTGATCCACCCACCTTGGCCTCCCAAAGTGCTGGGATTACAGGCATAAGCCACTGCGCCCAGCCCTTCTTTTTTTTTGAGACAGAGTTTCGCTTTTGCTGCCCAGGTTGGAGTACAATGGCGCGATCTCAGCTCACTGCAACTTCCGCGTCCCAGGTTCAAGCAATTCTGCCTCAGCCTCCTGAGTGGCTGGGATGACAGGCACCCGCCACCACACCCAACTAATTTTTTATATTTTTAGAAGAGAGAGGGTTTCATCCTGTTGGCCAGGCTGGTCTTGAACTCCTGACCTCTGGTGATCTGCCTGCCTTGGCCTCCCAAAATGCTGGGATTATAGGAGTGAGCCACCGCGTCCTGCTAAAGCGCTAATTTCAAATGTGGAAACAACATCCGTCGGCCGAACGTGGTGGCTCACGCCTGTGATCTCAGCACTTTGAGAGGTTGAGGCGGGCAAATCACTTGAAGCCAAGAGTTCGAGACCAGCCTGGCCAACATGGTGAAACCCTGTCTCTACTAAAAATATAAAAATTAGCCGGTCGTGGTGGTGCGCACCTGTAATCCCAGCTACTCGGGAGGCTGAGGCGGAAGAATCACTTGAACCTGGGAGGTAGAGGTTGCAGTGAGCCAAGATTGCACCACTGAACTCTAGCCTGGGCAATAGAGCTAGACTCTGTCTCAAAAAAAAAAAAAGAAAGAAAGAAACAACATCCTTCAAGAGAGAAAAAGACTATTGAAATCGCCTGTTTGTTTTGTTTTGTTTAGAGATGGAGTCTCCCTCTGTTGCCCAGGCTGGAGTGCAGTGGTGTGATCTCGGCTCACTGCAACCTCCACCTCCTGGGTTCAAGTGATTCTCCTGCCTCAGCCTCCCGAGTAGCTGGGGACTACAGGCATGCCCCACCATGCCCAGCTAACTTTTGTATTTTTAGTAGAGACAGGATTTCACCATATTGGCCAGGCTGGTCTCGAACTCCTGACCTCAGGTGATCCGCCCACCTCGGCCTCCCAAAGTGGTGGCATTACAGGCATGAGCCACCACGCCCAGTCAAAAATCACCTGTTTTGATATGTTTGCTCAGTCTATTACAAAATTTTTTCTATTGCCAAAGAGTAGTTGGAATTTTCAGTTGGTCTCAAAACCAAACACATAATGTTAAATTGTAATCTCCATCAGGAAATTGTTGGCACTGAGTGGCTGGAAATCTCTCCTCATACAAAGAAGTGTCATTTTTGCTGAAGATTTTCAAAAACATTCTCTAGTACAGTATTATATGGCTGAGCATCATGGCTCATGCTTGTAATCCCAGTGCTTTGGGAGGCAAGGCAAGATAATCACTTGAGGCCAGGAGTTTGAGGCTAGCCTGGGCAACATAGCAAGACCCTGTCTCCGCTAAAAAAAAAAAAAGATTGGTGGGGTGCGGTGGCCCATGCCTGTAGTCCCAGCTACTTGGGAGGCTGCAGTAGGAGTATTCCTTGAGCCCAGGAGTTGGAGGTTGCAGTGAACGATCATTGCACCACTGCACTCTAGCCTGGGTGACAGCAAGACCCCGTCTCTCTTTTTATTTTTTTTTGAGACGGAGTCTCGCTCTGTCGCCTAGGCTGGAGTGCAGTGGAGTGATCTCAGCTCACTGCAACCTCCGCCTGCCAGGTTCAAGCGATTCTTCTGCCTTGGCCTCCCGAGTAGCTGAGACTACAGGTGTGTGACACCACGCCTGGCAAATTTTTGTATTTTTAGTAGAAACAGGGCTTCACCATGTTAGCCGGGATGGTCTCGATCTCCTGACCTCGTGATTCACCCACCTCAGCCTCCCAAAGTGCTGGGATTACAGGCGTGAGCCACCGTGCCTGGCCAACCCCATCTCTTAAAAAAAAAAAATACAGGCCAGGTGCGATGGCTCATGCCTGTAATCTCAGCATTTTGGGAGGCTGAAGCAGGAGGGTCGCTTGAGCCCAGGAGTTTGAGAGCAGCCTGGGCGACATGGGAAGACCCCCATCTCTACAAAGTATAAATTAAAAAATAATTAGTTGGGCATCGTGGTGCATGCCTGTGGTCCCAGCTACTCAGGAGGCTGAGGTGGGAGGATCATGTTAGTTTGGGAGTTCGAGGCTGCAGTGAGCCATGATTGTGTCTCTGGAGTCTACCCTGGGCAGCCGAGCAAGACCCTGTCTCAAAAACAAAAACCCTGGCTGGGCGCGGTGGCTCACACCTGTAATCCCGCACTTTGGGAGGCCAAGGCGGATGGATCACGAGGTCAGGAGGTGGAGACCATCCTGGCTAACACGGTGAAACCCCGTCTCTACTAAAAATACAAAAAATTAGCTGGGCGTGGTGGTGGGCGCCTGTAGTCCCAGCTACTTGGGAGGCTGAGGCAGGAGAATGATGTGAACCCAAGAAGCAGAGCTTGCAGTGAGGCGAGATTGCACCACTGCACTCCAGCCTGGGCGACAGAGCGAGTCTGTCTCAAAAACAAACAAACAAAAAACCACAATATTATTTAAACGGTCTTTTCCCCCCACCAAAATGAGCATTGTATTTCAGGATATGAGTTCACATTTCATATTTTTTTTTTGTTTTTGCTTTTGTTTTTTGAGATGGGAGTCTTGGACTTGTCGCCCAGGCTGGAGTGCAGTGGCGTGATATTGGCTCACTGCAATCTCTGCCTCCTGGGTTCAAGCGATTCTCCTGCCTCAGCCTCCAAAGTAGCTGAGATTACAGGCACCTGTCACCACACCCGGCTAATTTTTGTATTTTTTGTAGAGATGGGGTTTCACCATGTTGGCCAGGCTGGTCTCCAACTCCTGACCTCAGGTGATCTGCCCACCTGGCCTCTCAAAGTGCTGGGATTACAGGCGTGAGCCACTGCGCCTGGCCCACATTTCATATTTTGATTAAGCAGTGAGTAGGTTTGCTTTTGATCAACATAAAGGCATACATCTTGGCCAGGTGCGGTGGCTCACACCTGTAATCCCAGCACTTTGGGAGGCCGAGGCGGGCGGATCACGAGGTCAAGAGTTCAAGACTAGCCTGACCAACATGGTGAAACCCCGTCTCTACTAAAAATACAAAAATTAGCCAGGTGTGGCTGGGCACAGTGGCTCACACCTGTAATCCCAGCACTTTGGGAGGCCGAGGCGGGCAGATCACGAGGTCAGGAGATCGAGACCATCCTGGCTAACACGGTGAAACCCTATATCTACTAAAAATACAAAAAATTAGCCGGGCGTGGTGGCGGGTGCCTATAGTCCCAGCTACTCGGGAGGCTGAGGCAGGAGAATGGTGTGAACCTGGGAGGCGGAGCTTGCAGTGAGCCGAGATTGTGCCACTGCACTCCAGCCTGGGTGACAGAGTGAGACTCCGTCTCAAAAAAAAAAAAAAAAAAATTAGCCATGTGTGGTGGTGTGCGCCTGTAATCCCAGCTACTTAGGAGGCTGAGGCAGGAGAATTGCTTGAACCTGGGAGGCAGAGGTTGCAGTGAGCCAAGATTGTGCCACCGCACTCCAGCCTAGGCTACAGAGTAAGACTCCGTCTCAAAAAAAAAAAAAGGCGTACATCTTAATATTGCTTTGTAATATAAATTTTCAATTTTTGATCTTCAGTTTCCTAAAAGGAATTCCCTGCAGCTAAATGGACATTTGTCATTCAGGAAAATGATGTCATGATAATTCTTCTAAACTTTCACTGAAATAGGAAACTGAAATACATCTCCACTTTGCAGGGGGAAAGCTGAACCACAGAGTTAAGAGATGTCCAGGAACCCATCTAATGAGCTGGAAAGGCTCTTGACAGTTACGCAATCTTTATATGGCCGCTGTTCAGACAAACAGATGTGTGTACATTATATGCATACACACACAGACACGTGTGTTCCTGTGGATCACGGAGCCATGTCAGGGTTCTCAAAGAGAAGTCTAATATGATGGAGTGATTTGGTAGCTGACACACCCATCCTTGATATCCAATTATTCTGCTAAAATAATTTAATGAGGTTATGATTACACAAGAATTCAGGATTGGACTTAGGAGAGAAACACTTATGAACGTTATACAATGTATTAGATCCATCTAATCAAAATTCACTCATTCAACAAAATTTTTTCTTTCTTTTTTTGTTGGAGATGGGGTCTCACTCTATCGCCCAGGTTGGAGAACAAATAATTTTGAATGCCAAGTATGTGGCGCGGTGTTCAGCCCTGTGGTTAACAACATGGGCAGAGCTGCTGTCCTCACAGAGCCACGATCTAGAAGGAAGATGCCCAGGTCACCAGGCAGCTATTGATTACTTGGCTCCAAAATAACAAATTTAGGATCAATTACATTACCTGATTTTATTCTGAAGATATTGCTACAGCATTATGTCTTTGAAAACACAGTTTACTGTTTGCAAACTCAGCTAACTCACCAAAAATGTCAGATTTCTCAGTCTCAATAACTTGTTTCTCTTTTTGGCAGAGCTGAGCATTTCCCTGCTTGAGAAGGTGTGATCTGCTCACTTCCATACAGAGAAATTCAGGATCCTAAACGTGAAATCTGCCCACTTAGAACATGAAGCTGCTGGATTAGAACATGGCTGCTGACATGGCTCATGTCTGTAATCCCAGCACTTTGGGAGGCCGAGGTGGGAGGCTCACTTGAGCCCAGGAGTTCAAGAGCAGCCTGGGCAACATAGTGAGACCTCGTCTCTATTTTCAATAAAAATTTTTAAAAGGAAGATGAAGCTGCTGCTGGTGGCAGGAGCTGAAAATGATGCGAGCAGAGCACCATCAGCAGCCCCTTCCCCAGGCTTCAGGTAGAGATTTCTTTAGTGTGTTCTCGAATCCACACACTGGAACTTTCAGGCTCAGTTTCCCTTTTGGTCTATATAATTTGCAAAACAAAATTTTTTGGCATCTGATGGCCTGGCATGTGCAGTAACTACCTATTGGTTTGCTCAGCTGTCATCACTAGCTGAACACTTGAGGCCTTCTTAGTCCACTCTCAGCTTGAGAGCCAAGGTGAATAGGATCTCAAAATGGATCTTTGGCAAAACACAAGATATCTGCCTGGCTTTAATACAGGGTGTCATGCTGAGGGATTGTTGAGGTGCTCCTATGCCATCAGATGTCCATTGAGCATCTACTATATGCTAGGCACTTGGCCCACATGATCTCATTTAACCCTCACAACGGATGCACGAGGCAGCTCCTTTTCTTTTTTTTTTTTTTTTTGTTTTGAGACGGTGTCTCACACTGTCGCCCAGGCTGGAGTGCAGTGGCGCGATCTCGGCTCACTGTAACCTCCGCCTCCTGGGTTCAAGCAATTCTCCTGCCTCAGCCTCCTGAGTAGCTGGGATTACAGGCACCCGCCACTATGCCCAGCTAATTTTTTGTATTTTTAGTAGAGACAGGGTTTCACCATGTCGGCCAGGCTGGTCTCGAACTCCTCACCTCGTGATCCACCCGCCTCAGCCTCCCAAAGTGCTGGGATTAAAGGCGTGAGCTGCTGCGCCTGGCCGAGGCAGCTCCTTTTATCCCCATTTTAGTAATGGGAATCTGAGAGAATTTTTGTGACTTGTTTGCTCAAAGCCACATGGCCAGCTCAAATAAAGCTGAACTGTTTCCTCAGAAATCCGGCCCCCAGCTCCCACATCCCCTCACCCCATTCATATGTCAAACTCCTGTTCAGCCTTCAGATGTTAGCTGAGACCTCACTTTCCCCAGGACTCCTTCCCTGACACCCCAGGTTCAAGTTCTGTGCCTCTCCTGTGTGCTCCCAGGGCCCCCTGGACTTACTCGTTACATTTACTATAAACCCATATATCCCTTCTCTGTAATTGCTAAGTGGGCAAGAGACTTCCCGGCCTTATTTCAGTTTCAGGCGTGTATAGACATTTAAGAAATTGCTGGTGGCCAGACGCTGTGGCTCACGTCTATAATCCCAACGCTTTGGGAGGCCAGGCAGGCGGATCACATGAGCCCAGGAGTTCAAGACCAGCCTGGGCAACATAGCGAGACCTCGTCTCTACTGAAAATGAAAAAATTAGCCAGGCATAGTGTTGTGTGCCTGTGGTCCCAGCTACTCGGGAGGCTGAGGTGGGGGGATTGCTTGAGCCCGGGAGGTCGAAGCTGCAGTGAGTCATGATTGCACCACTGCACTCCAGCCTGGGTGACAGAGTGAGACCCTGTCTCAAAAAAAAAAAAAAAAAATGCTGTTGGATGAGTGAGTAAATGAACAAATGAACGTGTGAATGAGGTACTCCAAAAGTTTCAACAAACGTTCAGCCTCCCTTAATACTCATTTGCCTCCTTACGTGGGTCCAGGCCCCATGCTGAGCCCGGGATGTAATACAAAAGTGAATGTGCCTGACCTTTTGGGTTCAGGTCCAGAGCCTGACCCCAGAAAACAACTGATGGTCGTGCAGTGTGCCCTGGGCTGGAGGAGAGGTGAGCAATGCTCAAGGAATTGAGAGAGGGCAGTGCTATTATCTGAATGTCTGTCCCTCCAGAATTAGTACCTTGAAACCTTATTCCCAATATAATCATATTAGGAGGTGGGGCCTTGAACGATGATTAGTGAGTGACATCAGTGAGAAGAGGACCCAGAGAGTTCCCTTGCCCCTTCCACCATGTGAGGACACAACGAGGAGGCACCAACTGTGACCCAGAAAGCGGCCCTCACCAGACACTGAATCTGCGGCACCTCAATTGTGGATTTCCCAGGCTCTGGAACTGTTTCTCAAGTTCTGTCATTTATGAGCTAGTCAGCCTATCTTATTTTGTTTTGGCAGCCCAAATGGCCTAAGAGGAGGGAGGGAGGGCAGCTGAAGGAAGGGAAGTGAACTGATGTCATTCGAGAAGGAGGCAACTAAAGTTTGGTTAGTCCAAATTAATTTCCCAATTCAAACATGAGAATGATCGCTTTGGTGGTGTTTTTTTTGTTTGGTTTGGTTTTGTTTTGTTTTTAACAGAGTCTCACTGTCTCGCCCAGGCTGGGTGCAGTGGTGTGATCTTGAATCACTGCAACCTCTGCCTCCTGGGTTCAAGCAATTCTCCTGCCTCAGTGTCGCTAGTAGCTGGAACTACAGGCACGCACCACCACACCCAGCTAATTTTTTTTTTTTTTGTATTTTTAGTAGAGATGGGGTTTCGCCATGTTGGCCAGGCTGGTCTCAAACTCCTAACCTCAAGTGATCCTCCCGCCTTGGCCTCCCAAAGTGCTGGGATTACAGGTGTGAGCCACTGCGCCCGGCCGAGAACAATCACTTTAAGTTGTGAAATGGAGACTCTGGCCTGACACCTTTATAGTCAGATGCTGATGAGTAGGCTAAATATGAACTACTTTGATTTGTGAAGTGATTAATTACAAGTGGCTATTACTACAAGTGACTTACTACTTCCCACATGGCTCTGCTAGTCCCCTTTGTTATTTATTTTTATTTTTTTTAGACAGGGTCTTGCTCTGTCACCCAGGCTGGCGTGCAGTGTTGTGATAGCCCACTGTAGTCTCAGACTCCTGGGCTCAAGCGATCCTCTCACCTCAGCTTCCCAAGTAGCCGTGACTACAGGTGTGCGCCACCATGCCCAGCTAATTTCTAAAAAATTTTTTGTAGAGGTGGTGTCTCGCTATATTGCCCAGGCTGGTAGTCCTCTCTTTGGATGGTACAGGGCTGAGCTCCCCAAAGAGGCAGGAAGCAGTTGGAGGACAGGAACAGTGACTCACATTTGTGTTCCCTCCACAGTGCCTGGGGAAACCAGACCAAAAGACAGAGCAAAGTGAGGCCAGGCACAGTGGCTCACACCTGTAATCCCAGCACTTTGGGAAGCCAAGAGGGGCAGATCATCTGAGGCCAGGAGTTCGAGACCAGCCTGGCCAACATGGTGAAACCCCGTCTCTACTAAAAATACAAAAATTAGCCGGGCTTGGTGGTGCACACCTATAGTCCCAGCTACTTGGGGGGCTGAGGCAGGAAAATCACTTGAACCTGGGAGGCGGAGGTTGCAGTGAGCTGAGATTGTGCCACTGCACTCCAGCCTGGGTGACAGAGCAAGGCTATATCTCAAAAAAAAAAAAAAAAAAAAGAAAAAAAAAGAGCAAAGTGTATCATATGGGTGTGCTAATGGCTGTTTCCTCATAAATGTCTATGGCAACCTGTTTATCTTGCAGACCCTTAATTCAGAAGAGTTTTCTGGTCTAATCATTTAGGATTTTACTCTTAGAGGCACCAACAGTTTGTCTGTCTCTGCCCAAGGCACAGATTAACTTCAGCCTGAGCCAAAACAGCTCTGCTCTTACTCACTGACTGGGCAGCCAGCTGGGTGAGCTGGGAGGATGACCGTCTAGAGGGAGTAGAATTAGAACTTTGATGAAAGGTTTCTGTTTCAGGATTTTAGGAAAGTATGCAGCTTAATTCTTTATGTCCTCTTTACAATCCTGAAAGGAAAAGGACTACTCTATTTTTTTGATTGTTTGTTTTTGTTTTGTTTTGTTTTGTTTTTAGATGGAGTCTCGCTCTGTCACCCAGGCTGGAGTGCAGTGACATGATCTCAGCTCACTGCAACCTCCGCCTCCTGGGTTCAAGTGTTTCTCCCGCCTCAGCCTCCCAAGTAGCTGGGATTACAGGCACCCGCCATCATGCCTGGCTAATTTTTGTATTTTTAATAGAGAGGGGGTTTCACCATGTTGGCCAGGCTGGTCTCGAACTCCTGACCTCAGGTGATCTGCCTGCCTCTGACTCCCAAAGTGCTGGGATTGCAGGCGTGAGCCACCGCGCCCAGCCTACCATCCTATGTTTTTATCTCGCTTTTTTCTGTAATATATTGTTTTTTTCCCTTTGCTGATAAGAATAGATAATATCACATCTTTTAATTTAGGAAAATAAAAGCAATTTTGGCACATTGCTTCAACAGTGCAACTTGAGATCTGAATTAGAAGGAAAAAGGAGAGAATTTCCTTTTGATCATTTTTAATAAAATTCTTAAGATATGTAGATATAGGTATAGATTGATAGGTATTTACTGTCTGTAATTGTTCTAAAATACCCAGGGTAAGGCTGGGTGTGGTGGCTCACACTTGTAATCCCAGCCAGAGAATCGCTTGAACCCGGGAGGTGGAGGTTGCAGTGACCTGAGACCGCGCCATTGCACTCCAGCTTGGGCAACAAGGGTGAAACTCCATCTCAAAAAAAAAAAAAAAAAAAAAAGATCCAGGGTAGTATATACAGGCTACTGACCATTATGTATATGAAATACAAGAATATAAGAAAAGATATGCATATTAAATGTAAAAATATATAAATAGTAAACACAGGCCTGGCACGGTGGCTCACATTTGTAATCCCAGCACTTTAGGAGGCCGAGGCAGGCAGATCAGTTGAGGCCAGGAGTTCGAGACCAGCCTGGCCAACATGGCAAAACCCCATCTCCACTAAAAATACAAAAATTAGCCGGGCATGTTGGTGTACACCTGTAATCCCAGTTACTCAGGAAGCTGAGGTAGGAGGATCACTGGAGCCCAGGAGGTCGAGGCTGCAATGAGCCATGATCAGGCCACTACACTCCTGGGTAACAGCACGAGACCCTGTCTCTAAAAATACAAATTATGAGCAGCTGAGGAGAGCAGGAAAATAAAAAAATTAAAAATTAAAAAAAATTAGAAATGAAAAGAAATAAGCAGAAGAGAATGTAAGGTTTAGAAGATAATCTAAGACTGTAACAGGTTTTATGTTGATTTTCTTTATCATTCTCAGGGATTTGCTTTTTATCTGCAAAGGTTGTCTGTGTAAGTCTGTGTATATGCATAACATACTATTTGTGAATGCAGCTTCCATGAGCAGGCACAAAATTACAGACAGATTTAGTACAGGAAAAAGCCAGACTTCAGCAGTGCATTCATGAAGATCTAGTAATGTAGATGTTCTCACATCCTCCTGCCGTCTCAGATATGAGCCACTGCTGTTCAGAGGATTTCATATGAGGTTCATTCACATAGAAACTGCAATGATTCTTTGATTGTGTTTTTGTCTTAGTATTAAAAAAAAAAAAAGATTTTCAGCATGATTTGATGTTGGATGGCAGGCCATTGCTTAGAGGCTCCAGGCCTAATTCACCATCCACTGTACCATGGTTGAATTAGAGCCTGTGTGTGGCATTGATTTTGAGAACGAGAGATACTCATTTGAGAGGGAGTACTTTCAGGTGCTTTATGAATACTATCACACAATGGACTGAGTGAAATCTTCATGATAAAGCAAAGTTTTAGTGGTGGGGACTTTTTCCAGAACCCAGAACACTGAAATTGGAATGAGCATCAGATTTACAAGAATGGAGGTCATAAAGATGATGACCTACTGTATGCCATGCCCTCTTAAACCTTATTAACAGTCTGAAAAGCTCATATGCAAGGCAGGCATTGTTAGCTTAGATTTACAAATGAGGCCTATAATCCCAGCACTTTGGGAGGCCAAGGTGGCTGGATCACTTGAGGCCAGCAGTTCGAGATCAGCCTGGCCAACATGGCAAAACCTCATCTCTACTAAAAATACAAAAATTAGCCAGGCGTGGTGGCACACGCCTATAGTCCCAGTTACTTGGGAGGCTGAGAGATGAGAATCGCTTGAGCCTGGGAAGTGGAGGTTACAGTGAACGGAGATCATGCCACTGCACTCCAGCCTGGGCAACAGAGCAAGACTCTGTCAAAAAAAAAAAAAAGAAGAAGAAGAAGGAAGGAAGGAAGGAGGGAGGGAGGAAGGGGAAGAAAACAAAAAAGATTTACAAGTGAGAAGACTGAGCTCAGAGATTACATAACCTGCCCAAGGCAAGAGATAGCCACGTTTGGCTGATTGTAGAGTCTGTGCCACCTTTGCCCGCTCTCCATATGATAAAAAAGTTGTCACAGAAAAAAAAAAAATCTTTGTATTAGCCATGTATTGATGCGTAACAAATTACCTAGAATTCAGCAGCTTAAAACAACAGACATTTATTATCTCATAGTTTCTGTGAGTCAGGAATCTAGTCACAGATTAGCTAGGTTCTCTGTCTCTGGATCTCTCATGAGGTTGGAATCAAGGTGGCAGCTGGGGCTGTGGTCTCATCTGAAGGCTTGATGGGTGATGGATCCACTTCCAAGCTGACTCATGTGGTTGTTGTCAGGTTTCAGTTGCTTGAGGGTTGCTGGACTGAGGGCCTCACTTCCTTGCTATAGAGGCCTCTCCATAGGGCAGCTCACACTGTGGCAGCTGGCTTCATCAGAGGGAGCAAAGAAGAGGGCAAGAGATAGTGACAGAGAGAGAGAGAACTAGCACATCAGAAGTCACAATCTTTTGGAGCTTAATCAGAGAAGTGACATCCTACAGCCTGTCACTTTTGCCATATTCTGTTCATTAGAAGCTGGTCACTAGATTCAGCCCACACTCAAGTGGAGGGATTTCCACATGGGTGTAAATATCAGAAGGCAGAAATCATTGGGGCCATGTCAGAAGCTGCCTATCACAGGCCTCTTCTTGGCTCTGCTTTTAAAGAACTTGATTCACTGTGTCTTTATTCTTTTTTTTTTTTTTTTTGAGATGGAGTCTCACTCTGTTGCTGAGGCTGGAGTGCAGTGGCACAATATTGGCTTACTGCAAGCTCCGCCTCCCAGGTTCATGCCATTCTCCTGCCTCAGCCTCCCAAGTAGCTGGGACTACAGGCATCTGTCACCATGCCTGGCTAATTTTTTTGTATTTTTAGTAGAGACGGGGTTTCACCGTGTTAGCCAGGTTGGTCTCAATCTCCTGACCTCGTGATCCACCTGCCTCAGCCTCCCAAAGTGCTGGGATTGCAGGCATGAGCCACCACGCCTGGCCTTTATTCTTTTAAGAGTAGGTAGATAATACATATACTGAAGAACTGGAGACAATACATTTTTTTTTTTTGAGATGGAGTCTTGCTCTGTCGCCCAGGCTGGAGTGCAGTGGCATGATCTCGGCTCACTGCAAGCTCCACCTCCCAGGTTCACGCCATTCTCCTGCCTCACCCTCCTAAGTAGCTGGGACTACAGGCGCCCACCACCACGCCCGGCTAATTTTTTTTATATTTAGTAGAGACGGGGTTTCACTGTGTTAGCCAGGATGGTCTCGATCTCCTGACCTCGTGAACCACCTGCCTTGGCCTCCCAAAGTGCTGGGATTACAGGCATGAGCCACCATGCCCAGCTGAGACAATACATTTTTAAAGATATGGTTTTTGGATATTGGTTTGTGTGTGTATGTATAAATATATATATATATATATATATTTTTTTTTTTTTTTAAAGAAATGGGGTCTCTTTATGTCGCCTAGGCTGGCCTCGAACTCCTGGGCTCAAGAAATCCTGTCAGCTTAGCCTCCCAAGTAGCTGGGACTACAGGTGTGTGCCACTACAGCTGGCTTAATATATTTTTAATATTTATCTATGTATGTAAATTTATAGAAACATAAATATTTATTTTTTATTTGTTTCATTCTGTTACCCAGGCTGGAGTGCAGTGCTGCAATCCTAGCTCACTATAGCCTCAAATTCCTGGGCTCAAGGGATCCTCCCACCTCAACCTCCCAAGTAGTTGGGACTACAGGCATGTGCCACCACACCTGGCTCATTGAAAAAAAAAATTTGTATAGATGGGATCTCTCTATGTTACCCAGTTTGGTCTTAAACTCCTGGCCTCAAACAATCCTCCCAACTCAACCTTCAAAGTCACTGGGATTACAGGTGTGAGCCACTGTGCCTGGCTCTTAAATTTATAATTTAGAACATATATTTAAAAATTAATGGAGGCCCTGCTGGTTAGGCATGTTGATACTGGAAGCATGAGATTCAGGAACTTCAAAAATTAATGGAAACCACTAAGTGAGGAGAAATACCATCTATAACTTCAGAACCAGCAAAGGAAAAAATAAAATGTGTAATGGGGCAATTTCAAAAACTTTATCCATCTAACATATAATGGGAAAAGATGAGGGGGAACGGGTAGTAAACAGCAAACATAAGATGATAGAAATAAGTCCCAATACATAATTAATCAAAATAAATATAAATGATTACATGCCTGTTGAAAACAGAGATTATCAGATTGGATTTGTTGTTGTTGTTGTTGTTGTTGTTAATTCAACTATAGACCTGTGACAGGAAACACGCTTAGAATAAAACCACAAAGAAAGGTTGAAAATAGAGGGATGGAAAAAGATATATCAAGCAAATATGAACCAAAAGAGAGTTGGACCACATAAACAACTGCCTAGTAGACCTTTCCATTTTTATGTGCTTTGACACCTCAAACTCAGTGTGCCCACAGAGAACTCATCATGTCACAGAGAGGAATGTCAGTGAACAAGTGGGGACAAAAGCCAGACTGGAGTAGGATAAGAGAGAGAAGGATATATGGCTAGGCACAGTGGCTCAGACTATAATCCCAGTACTTTGGGAGGCCGAGGTAGGAAGATAGCTTGAGCCCAGGAATTTGAGATCAACCTGGGCAACATAGTGAAACCCCATCTCTGCAAAAAATACAAAAATTAGCCAGGCACTGTGGCACATGCCTGTAGTCCCAGCTACTCAGGAGGCTGAGGTGGGAAGATCACTTGAGCCCTGGGAGGTGGAGGTTTCAGTGACCCATGATCTTGCCACTGCATTCCAGCCTGGGTGACAGAGTGAGACCCTGTCTCAGAGAGAGAGAGAGAGAAGTGTGGAGTCCATGAGGGAGGATGACTCTATTTATAAAGTACTGACATCCAGGAGAAGAGAACATGAGTAGTGCTAAAGAAAGAGGTTTTAGTATGACTTTGGGTATACTGGAAGCAGTTTTATTTGCAGAAGGTAAAAAGCTGTGCAATAGACTGAATGTTTGTGTCTCCCCAAAACATGTTGATATCCTAACCCCTAATGTGATAGTATTAGAAGGTGGGACCTTTGGGAGGTGATTAAGTCATGACAGTGGAGCCCTCATGAATCTGATTGGTGCCCTTATAAAAGGGACCCCAGGCTGGGCGCTGTGGCACATGCCTGTAATCCCAGCACCGTGGGAGGCTGAAGCAGGTGGATCACCTGAGGCCAGGAGTTCAAGACCAGCCTGGCCAACATGGCAAAACCCTGTCTCTACTAAAAATACAAAAATTAGCCAGGCGTAGTGGTGTTTGCCTGTAATCCCAGCTACTCAGGAGGCTGAGGCAGGAAAATTGCTTGAACCCAGGAGGTGGAGGTTGCAGTGAATGGAGATGGTGCCACTGCAGTCCAGCCTGGACGGCAGAGTGAGACTCTGTCTCAGAAAAATATAAATAAATAAATAAATAAATAAATAAATAAATAAATAAATAAAAGGGACCCCAGAGAGTTCTTTCCACAATGTGAGGATACAATGAAAATTTAGCTGTCAGCAACCCTAAACAGGGTCCCTACCAGAACCTGACCATGCTGGCACCGTAATGTCAGACTTCCAACCAAAATTGTTAAGAGATAAATTTCTGTTGTTTATAAGCCACCTAGTCTATGGTACTTTGTTATACCAGTCAGAACTGACTAAGACAGAAATTGGTACTGAGAAGTGAGGGGTGCTATGTAACGAATACCTAAAAATGTGGAACTGGCCTTGTAATTGTAATGACTAGAGGCTGGAAGAGTGCCATGGTTTGAATGTTCCCTCCAAAACTCATGTTGACCTTTAATTGCCATTGTAACAGTATTGAGAGGTGGGGTCTTTAAGAAGACATTAGGTCATGGGGCTGTCACCCTCATGAATGGACTAATGCTGTTATTGTGGGAGTGGCTTTGTTATAAAAATGAGCTGTCTCTCGCATGCACCCTCTTGCCCTTCTGTCTACCCATGATGGGATGATGCAGCATGAAGGCCTCATCTGATGCTAGCACCATGCTCTTGGACTTCCCAGCCTCCAGAACTGTGAGCTTGTTAAGCTTCTTTTTAAAATTATTTTTATTTTTATTTTTTATTTTTTGAGACAGAATCTCACTCTGTCACCCAGGCTGGAGTGCAGTGGCACGATCTCTGCTCACTGCAACCTCTGCCTCCCAGGTTCAAGCGATACTCCTGCCTCAGCCTCCCGACTAGCTGGGATTACAGGCATTCATCACCAGGCCCAGCTAATTTTTGTATTTTTAGTAGAGATGGTGTTTCACCATGTTAGTCAGGCTGGTCTCAAACTCCTGACCTCAAGTGATCCACCCACCTTGGCCTCCCAAAGTGCTGGGATTATAGGTGTGAGCCACTGCACCTGGCTGAGCTTCTTTTCTTTATAAATTACCTGGTCTGTGGTATTCTGTTATAGCAACAGAAAACAGACTAAGACATAAATGTGGGTGCATGCGCTAGAAAAATCCTATATTGCCACCAGGTGCAGTGGCTCACGCCTGTAATCCCAGCACTTTGGGAGGCCGAGGTGGACGGATTACGAGGTCAGGAGTTTGAGACCAGCTTGACCACCACGGTGAAACCCCATCTCTACTAAAAATACAAAAAAAAGTAGCCGGGTGTGGTGGCGCACACCTGTAATCTCAGCTACTCAGGAGGCTGAGGCAGGAGAATTGCTTGAACCAGGGAGGTGGAGGTTGCAGTGAGCCAAGATTGCGCCACTGCACTCCAGCCTGGGCAACAGAGCAAGACTCCATCTAAAAAAAAGAAAAAAGAAAAAAAAGAAAAATCCTATATTGCCATTGAATGGACCTTTAAAGGTGATTCTGATGAGCAGTGAGAAAGAAATGAGGAGAGCTATAGAGAAAGCTCCTGCTTTCGTAAAGAATACATAAGTAATCATGAACAGATTGGTGGTAGAAATATGGGTGGTTAAAGGCTGTTCTGCTGTGGTCTCAGGTAGAAATGAGGAACATGCTATTGGACAATGGAGAAAAGGTGATCCTTGTTATAAAGTAGCAAAGAACCTGGCTGAATTGTGTTTACGTTTCAGTGTTTTGTGGAGCGTAGGACTTGTGAACAGTGAAATGGAGATTTAGCTGAGGAGATCTCTAAGCAAAGTGTTGAAGGGAGAGGCTTGGTTCCTCCTGACTGCTTATAGTAAAATTTGAGAGGAGAGATATGAATTGAAAACAGAATTGTTATGCAAAAAGGAACCAGAACTTAAACCTTACCCAAGCTATGAGGGTGACATTGCTCCCTCAGTGGGTCTGGAAAATTCTCAGCTTGTCCCTGTCCATATTACAGAACATGACAAAGCATGTTTGGAAGAGGACACTAAGGGTCTGCTGGACTATTTGACAAGGAGGTTACTGTGAATGTGAACTGTGGACTTCATTAACCATCTCAACAAAACAGCAATAGAGATGGGATTGTACTGGAAATGGCACTGCTGACTGGGACTAAAGGAAACAGAGAAAATGGGACAAAATGGCTGGGCGCAGTGGCTCATGCCTGTAATCCCAACACTTTGGGATGCTGAGGTGGCTGGATCACCTGAGGTCAGGAGATCGAGGCCATCCTGGCCAACATGGTGAAACCCTGTCTCTACTAAAAATACAAAAATTAGCCGGGCGTGGTGGTGCACGCCTGTAATCCCAGCTACTTGGGAGGCTGAGGCAGGAGAATCACTTGAACCCAGGAGGCAGAGGTTGCAGTGAGCTGGGATTGCGCCACTGCACTCTAGCCTGGGTGCTGGGCAACAGAGCAAGACTCTGTCTCAAAAGAAAAAAAGAAAGTGGGACAAAATGAAGGAAGATGATTAAACTTCTTAGATCCTATAGGACCAAACCATATAACTATTAGGCTGTGAACACACACTGTTCCTCAAGATAAGGGAAGAAGAACCCTGAAGGTGATTCAGAGACCGTCCAGGTCACCACTCCCATCAGAGGCCCAGAGTACATGGGCCCAGGGCACAGGACTACCTGCAGCTCCATTTCTTTTTTTTTTTTGAGATAGAGTCTCGCTCTGTCACCCAGGCTGGAGTGCAGTGGCACAATCTCGGCTCACTGCAAACTCCGCCTCCCAGGTTCTTGCCATTCTCCCGCCTCAGCCTCCCAAGTAGCTGGGACTACAGGCACCCACCACCACGCCCAGCTAATTTTTTGTATTTTTAGTAGAGACGGGGTTTCACCCTGTTAGCCAGGATGGTCTCGATCTCCTGACCTCGTGATTGGCCTGTCTTGGCCTCCCAAAGTGCTGAGATTACAGGTGTGAGCCACCACGCCCGGCCTCCACCTCCATTTCAAAGGGTGAGACCAATGCCCAGTAGAGCGGTGGGGATGGAGGCTCCCAGCAGAGCCCTGAGGCTACAACCCCTGCTCTGACAACCGCAGCATGAGCAGTGCTGCCAAACTGTTGTTACTGGGGTTAGTGGGTGGTCCTTGCTTCCAAAGCTCCCAAGATGATGGTGGGCTGCTTCCAAGATGGTGGCAAGCCTTGTGTTCTCTGACCTGGGGTTCTTGGCCTCACGGATTCCAAGGAATGGAGTCTTGGGCCATGCGTGAATGTTATAGCTCTATTAAAAGACGTGGGTCATGGAAGAGAACCGTGGAACCCAGTGACTAGTGTTCAGCTCGATTAAGACGAACCCAGGCACTTAGCCGTGCAGGAACAATGGCAAGCCTTTAGCCCGATTGGGAGCAGCAGTGGGCGGCTTGCTGGATCAGGAGCACAGCGGACACCCTGCCGGATCCGGAGGGATGGAAGTCAGTGGCGGGTCTGCGACGGCGGCAAACAGCAGTGGTGGACTGCGAGTGAAAGCTCAGCTCGAGCGGTAACAAACACGGACCAGAAGAGAGTGCAGTTGCAAGATTTAACAGAGTGAAAACAGAGCTCCTATACAAAGGGAGGGAACCCAAAGAGGGTAGCCGTTGCTGGCACAAATGCCTGGGTTTATATCCTGATCATTGTCCCTCCCGCTGTGCTCTCAGGTGATAGATGATTGGCTATTTCTTTACCTCCTGTTTTTGCCTAATTAGCATTTTAGTGAGCTCTCTTTACTCCCTGATTGGTCGGGTGTGAGCTAAGTTGCAAGCCCCATGTTTAAAGGTGGATGCGGTCACCTTCCCACCTAGGCTTAGGGATTCTTAGTCGGCCTAGGAAATCCAGCTAGTCCTGTCTCTCACTGTGAGGGTGACATTGCCCCCTCAGTGGGTCTGGCATGAGGGACTGACACCCCAGTAGGTTTGGAGGCAAAGCTTCAAGCCAAAGAGGATTACCCGAGTCTCAAGATCTCACAGAACTTCCCTTGCTAGGTTTTGGACTTGCTTGGGACTCGTCACCCCGTCCTACTTGCCTGTTTCTCCCTTTTGGAATGGGAATGTTTATAGACCCTGTTTGCGTCCCATCATTGTATTTTGGAAGCAAATACTTTGTTTGGTTTCTTTTAAGCAGCTGAAGAGGAATTTTGCTTCAGGGTGAGTCTCACCCATACCTGATTTAGATGATCTTTAGATGAGACTTTTGGCTTTAGACTTTAGAGTTCATACTGGAATAAGTTAAGATTTGGGGGGATGTTTGGATGAAATTGAATGCAGTTTGCATGTGAGAAGCACATGAATTGTCGGGGGCAGGCAGGTGTTGGAAGGCAATGGACTGAATGTTTGTGTTTTCCTGTCTTAGTCCAGTTTCTGTTGCTTATAACAGAATACCTGAAACTGGGTAATTTTAAAGGAAATGAATTTCTTTCTTACAGTTGTAGGGGCTGAGAAGTCTAAGGTCAAGGGGCTGCATCTGGTGGGGGACTTTTTGCTAGTGAGGACTCTGAAGATTCCTGAGACAGTGCAGGGTATCACTTGGCAAGGGGTTGAGTGTGCTAGCTCAGATCCGTCCCCCTCCCTCCTGTTCCTCTTCTTTCTTTCTTTCTTTTTTTTTTTGAGACAGAGTCTTGCTTTGTTGCCCAGGCTGGAGTGCAGTGGTGCGATCTCAGTTCACTGCAGCCTCCACCTCCTGGGTTCAAGAGATTCTCCTGCCTCAGCCACCCGAGTAGCTGGGATTACAGGCATGTGGCACCATGCCTGGCTAATTTTTGTATTTTTAGTAGAGATGGGGGTTTTGCCATGTTGCCCAGGCTGGTCTCGAACTCCCGACCTCAAGTGATCTGCCCACCTCAGCCTCCCAAGGTGCTGGGATTATAGGCATGAGCTACTGTGCCTGGCCTTAAAATACTTTCTAAAATGCTTAGATATTAGAGCTGGAAGGGCCCCTAGAGATCATCTGTGTCAGGGAGGACAAACCCTTTCTCTCACATCTTTATTCCTCACACCCATGCTCAGGGCAGACATTGATATTTTGACTCAACCTGAAGATTTTTCTCATCCCTCACTTGGGACAGCTATTAAGCAGCCACCAGAGTTAGCACCTGGGGTTAGATTGTTTTAAAATATAACCAAGAATCTTTAAAAATTGAGGTATGGTGAGCCCAGCAGATCACAAGGCAACTACCATTGAAAAGATAATTTGTTACTCACAGTTCTCAAGAGGAGGGGGGCTTGCCAAGCCATGGCCATGCAGCGGCCACATGGGAAGCACCAGGGTCAGTCAGGAGTCAGGAGTGAGGAGAAAGCATGGTCCAGAGCCTTTATTGTAGGTTTTATGGGAAGGAATGGATGAGACAGGATTGGCAAGCTGAGAAACCTTAGGACTGGATAGTTTGAATGATTTTGGTGGGCTACAGGGTGGCTCCTAGTTGTTCAGTACCTAACCCTGGAGGGGGAATATTGGCTGGTGTGTGAGAGTTAGAAAAAGGAGGTGGTTTGGGTATGGTCTCATGATTGTTGGTTTGCATATCAAAAGCATGCTCAGAGTCAAGTTCTGTAGGAATTAGTTAGCCCTGAGAGGGACAGTCTTTCCAAGATTAGCAAGGCCCCAAGATGTCAAAGCATCATGAAATACAGAAAATTAAAAAACACGATTAATGTGCATATCCATCCCCAGCCCTGATAACTGTAACACCTTCATAACAAAAGTGGAAACCTGGGCCGGGCGTGGTGGCTCACACCTGTAATCCCAGCACTTTGGGAGTCCGAGGCAGGCGGATCACCTTAGGTCAGGAGTTCGAGACCATCCTGGCCAACATGGTGAAACCCCATCTCTACTAAAAAAAAAAAAAAAAAAAAAAAAAAAATTAGCTGGGCCTGGTGGCACATGCCTGTAATTCCAGCTACTCAGGAGGCTGAGGCAGGAGAATCGCTTGAACCCAGGAGGCAGAGATTGCAGTGAGCCGAGATCACGCCATTGCACTCCAGCCTGGGTGACAGAGTGAGACTCTTATCTCAAAAAACAAAACAAAACCAAGTGGAAACCTGAAACAGATGAATAAAGTGGTTTGTACAAAGTGAGGCAGCCAGTTAGTGGCAGAGACCTCTAAGTGTCTCAACTCAGTCCATCTCTTTGTCACTTTTTCCATAGCAAGCTAGCTCCTTCTCCTGCTCCATCTCACTAATTGCTAGTAGATCAATTTTCTTAGGATGGTATGTCATTCTGTGCATAATGCGCAGAAATTGCCTTGCAAAAGCCAAAGTAGCTTTGATGTGACTTCTAAAACAAAACTGCTGCTGCTCAGTGGAGAATGATCTTAAAAGGCTGCTAAGGCATGCCTTTCGTGTCAGAAATGTCTACCATTGCTTTTCATGCATGTCTCTGCCACTGTACAAACTGTATCTTTTGTTCTAATCAAATAATTTAATAATAATTATTGCAGAAACTGTTTTAAATCTCTTGTACTAATTATATTAATTGACTTAATTTTCACAGCAACCCTATGAGTATGGGTTTATCCTCATCTTATTTTATTTAATTTGGAGACAGAGTCTCACTCTGTCGCCCAGGCTGGAGTGCAATGGCACGATCTCCACTCACTGCAGCCTCCTCCTCCTGGGCCCAAGCGATCTTCCCACCTCAGTCCCCCAAGTAGCTGAGACTACAGGTGTGCACCACCACACCCAGCTAATTTTTGTATTTTTTGTAGAGACGGGATTTTGCCATGTTGCCCAGGCTGGTCTTGAACTTCTGACCTCAAGCAATCCACCCACCTCTACCTCTCAAAGTGCTGGGATTACAGGCATGAGCCACCACGCCCAGCTTATATTCCCATTTTAAAGATGAGGAAAGTGTAGCACAGAGACATTCAGTAACTGGCACAGCTAGTAAGTGGCAGAACTGGAATTCAAATTCAAGCTAACTTCAGAGTCCCCCTCTTTACCACCACACACTGCCAACAGAAATGTTGTTCTGACTGCAAAGAAATTGCTCACTTTTTAATTTCAGAAAAAAAGATGATCAAGAGAATGAGATGATAGCCAGGTGTGGTAGTGCGCACCTGTAATCCCAGCTACTCGGAGGTTGAGGCAGGAGAATTGCTTGAACCCAGGAGGCAGAGGTTGCAGTGAGCCGAGATTGCACCACTGCACTCCAGCCTGGGTGACAGAGTGAGACTCCATTCCCCCCTCCCCACAAAAAAGTGAATGAAATGACAAGCCACAATATTTGCAAAAGAGGTATCTGATAAATGACTACTATCCAAAATTGCAAAGAGCTCTTAAAACTCAACGGTAAGAAAATGAACAACTTGATTAAAAAATGGGCAAAAGACCTGAATAGACACCTCACCAAAGAAGGTGGACAGATGGCAAATAAGCATATGAAGATGCCCAACACATATGTCATTAGAGACTTGCAAATTAAAACAACAGTGAGGCTGGGCACGGTGGCTCATGCCTGTAATCCCAGCACTTTGGGAGGCCAAGGCAGGCGGGTCACCTGAGGTCAGGAGTTCAAGACCAGCCTGACCAACATGGAGAAACCCCGTCTCTACTAAAAATACAAAATTAGCCGGGCGTGGTGGCACATGCCTGTAATCCCAGCTACTAGGGAGGCTGAGGCAGGAGAATTGCTTGAACCTGGGAGGCGGAGGTTGCGGTGAGCCAAGATTGCGCCATTGCACTCCAGCCTGGGCAACAAGAGTGAAACTCCATCTCAAAAAAATAAAAAAATAAAAAATAAAATAAAACAACAGTGAGATGCCACTACATACCTATTAGAATGGTGAAAACCCAACACACTGACAACACCAAATGCTGTCGAGGATGTGGAGCAACAGAAACTCTCATTCATAGGAATGCAAAATGGCACAGCCACTTTGGAAGACAGTTTGGCGGCTTCTTACAAAACTAAACATACTCTTACTATACCATCCAGTAATTGCATTCCTTGATATTTACCCAAATGACTTGAAAACTTATGTCCCCACGTAAATCTACACACAGGAATGTTTATAGCAGCTTTAATCATAATTGCAAAAACATGGAAGCAACCAAAATGTCTTTTGGTAGGTGAGTGGATAAATAAACTGGTACATCCAGATAGTGGAATATTATGCAGTGAAAAAAAGAACTGAGCTACCAAGCCATAAAAAGACATGGAAGAGGCCAGGCGCAGTGGCTCATGCCTGTAATCCTAGCACTTTGGGAAGTGGAGGCGGGTGGATCACTTGAGGTCAGGAGTTTGAGACCAGCCTGGCCAACATGGTGAAACCCCGTCTCTACTAAAAATGAGCTGGGCGTGGTGGCACACGCCTGTAATCCCAGCTACTCAGGAAGCTGAGGCAGGAGAATCGCTTGAACCCGGGAGGCGGAGGTTGCAGTGAGCCGAGATCGCACCACTGCACTCCAGCCTGGGTGACAGAGCGAGACTCTGTCTCAGGGAAAAAAAAAAAAAAATGGAGGAAACTTAAATGCATATTACTAAGTGATATGGTTTGGCTGTGTCCCCACCCAAATCTCATCTTGAATTATAGCTCCCATAATTCCCACGTGTTGTGGGAGAGACCCAGTGGAAGATAACTGAATCATGGGGGGCAGTTTCCCTCATATTGTTCTCATGGTAGTGAATAAGTCTCACAAAAATCTGATGGTTTCATAAGGGGAAA
The DNA here is from genome assembly GCF_028885625.2 of Pongo pygmaeus. NCBI lineage: Eukaryota > Metazoa > Chordata > Mammalia > Primates > Hominidae > Pongo > Pongo pygmaeus. The sequence goes on along the minus strand of NC_072396.2, from coordinate 49,540,248 downwards.
ACCCTTTTGCTTGGTCCACATTCTCTTTTATCTGCCACCATGTAAAACATGCCTTTCACCTTCCACCATTATTATGAGGCCTCCCCAGCCACGTGGAACTGTGAGTCCATTAAACTTCTTTATAAATTACCCAGTCCTGGGTATGTCTTTATAAGCAGCATGAGAACGGACTAATATACTAAGTGAAAGAAGCCAATCTGAAAAGGCTACATACTGTATGATTCCAACTACATGATATTCTGGAAAAGGCAAAACTAAGGAGGCAGTAAAAAGATCAATGGTTTACAGGAGTTGGGGGGAAGGAGAGATGAATAAGTGGAGCACAGAGGATTTTAAGGGCAGTGAAACTACTACGATACTGCAATGATGGATATGTGTCATTGTATCTTTGTCAAAACCCATAAAATGTACAACACAAGAGTGAGTCATAATGTAAACTATGGACTTTGGGTGATGATGATGCGTCAATTGCAGGTTCATCAATTGCAACAACTGTACGGCTCTGGTTAGGGGTGGTGATAGTGACAGAGGTTGTGGGTGTGTAGGGGCAGGAGTTATTTGGGAAATTTCTGCACTTTCTGCTCAATTTTGCCATGAACCTAAAACTGCTCTAAAAAATAAAGTCTTAAAAAAAAGATGAAATTTCAAAACAATGATTCCAAAGTCATTTTGGGCATATTGGCATCCTGAGATTATAAACAAGATTATGATTATAAACGAGGTCATGGTTATGATCAGAGGAAACTATATGCTTTGTAGCAAACTGTTTCCTTGAAAAATTTCTGAACGATACATTTGTAAGCATCAAGCTGAATGGATACAGTATAAAAACACTGTCCACCAGCTCTTTCCAAATGTAGAGTAGTTAATGGGTAAAAAAGAAGCCACTACTCTTTGTCTTCATCCATTTCTGAGAGAGAAGAACAATACTTAAATTGTCTTTGATGCTATTTGTTTGACACCATTAATTCTTGTCATGCAATGTTTTTCTCTTTCATTTCTCAGCATGGGAAAAAAGGTGGAACAAAGAGAACCCCAGGCCTGGCCCTGTGAGTCTTCTTGGCCTTCTGTTAAATCACTGGCTTTCTAATTGGGCGACAGCTGGGGAGGATCCCTGCTGCTCCCCAGGGTTTCCTGAGGCCGCACGCAGCCTTTCCCCCCAACCTTGTAAGGGAGAGGAAATGGCATGGATCTGTCCAAACTCTCTAACCAGAAACTGCATCTGTTAGTTCATGTCAGAGTGACCTAAAAGTTGCCTCTTGGCAACGCTTGGGCGATAGAAGAGACTCCTGCTGCCACCCTCTGGGTAAAATGAATAACTGAATTAGATACTTGAAATCAGAAGGGAAAACATATTGGGATCTTGTTGACAATTCATCCCTTCTATCCATTCCTTTATTTTATTTTTATTTTTAATCTTTTTATTTATTAACTTTGTACTTGGTTTAGCTCATGATTTCATTATTTTATTTTATTTTTGGGACAGGCTTTCACTCTGTCACCCAGGCTGGAGTGCAGTAGCATGATCTCAGCTCACTGCAGCCTCGACCTCCTTGGCTCAGGCAATCCTAAGTAGCTGGGACCACAGGCATGAGCCACCACGCCCAGATAATTTTTTTTATTTTTGGTAGTGACGAGGTCTCCCTGTGTTGCCCAGGGTGGTCTTGAACTCCTGGAATCAGGCGATCCTTCCACTTCAGCCTCCCAAGTAGCTGAGACTACAGGTGTGAGTCACCACATGTGGCTAATTTTTGTATTTTTAGTAGAGACGGAATCTCACAATGTTGCCCAGGCTACATCTTGAACCCCTGGGCTAAAGCAATTCGCCTGCCTCAGCCTCCCAAAGTGCTGGGATTACAGGCATGAGCCACCATGCCTGGCCTCTATCAATTCCTTTACTAACAATTGACGTACGTTTGGAATCTTCCCTATAGAAATAGCATGCATTGTAGGCACTTCATCAGCCACCGACTTCTACTGCCTTCACTTGGTTGTAGTTCCCAATGATTCCAAAGACATGAGAGATTGTTTTTCAAAAAATATGTATTAAATACCTGTTGCATGTGGCAGCTTGCCAGGTAATGTGTAAGGATAATGAAACCTGCCTGGCATCTCCTCTCCAGAAATCTATCATTGCAGAGGGGCACAGGGATGAAAAGACATCTATTTGGCCAAACCCAATGTTTGTTAGTGTTAAATAAAAACACTCAAAAACATTTTAAAAAGAAGAGCACAGGTGCAAGAAAAAGCAGAGTCGGAATGAACCAATACAGAGGTGGAAAGCTACTTCCCTTTAACATATTCCAGCCACAGACGCATACATTTTGGGAACAGGGTTAAGAAAGGGTAGAAAGCAAAGAATGGGGCCAGGTGAGGTGGCTCACACCTGTAATCCTAGCACTTTGGGAAAAACAGTGTGAAACCCCGTCTCTACTAAAAATACAAAAATTGGCCGGGCGCAGAGGCTTACGTCTGTAATCCCAGCACTTTGGGAGGCCGAGGTGGGTGGATCACCTGAGGCCAGGAGTTCAAGACCAGCCTGGCCAACATGGTGAAACCCTGTCTCTACTAAAAATACAAAAATTAGCCAGGCACGGTGGTGGGTGCCTGTAATCCCAGCTACTTGGGAGGCTGAGGCAGGAGAATCGCTTGAACCTGGGAGGCAGCGGTTGCAGTGAGCCGAGATCGCACCACTGCACTCCAGCCTGGGCAACAGAGCAAGACTCGGTCTCAGAAAATAAATAAATAAATAAATAAATAAATAAAAATACAAAAATTAGCCAGTTGTGGTGGCGCATGCCTGTAATCCCAGCTACTCAGGAGGCTGAGGAAGGAGAATTGCTTGAACCTGGGAGGCAGAGGTTGCAGTGAGCCAAGATCACACCACTGCACTCCAGCCTGGGCGACAGAACCAGACTCCAACTCAAAAAATAATAATAGAATAATAATAATAATAATAAAGCAAAAATAGGGCCTCTAGAGAACAAAATTTTGGCAGAAGTGGTTGGGATTAAATCCTATGTGGTTAAACAAAGCCCCATTAGCCAAGGGTCTAAGCTTTTCTACATTGTATTCTTTCTGTCATCATCATCATCACTTTTTTTTTTTCTTGAGATGGAGTCTTGCTCTGTTGCCCAGGCTGGAGTGCAGTGGTACGATCTTGGCTCACTGCAACCTCTGCCTCCCAGGTTCAAGCGATTCTCCTGCCTCAGCCTCCCAAGTAGCTGGAATTATAGGCACCCACCACCATGCCTGGCTAATTTTTTGTATTTTTAGTAGAGACGGGGTTTCACCATGATGGCCAGGCTGGTCTTGAACTCCTGACCTCAGGTGATCCACCCACCTCGGCCTCCCAAAGTGCTGGGGTTAGAGGCGCAAGCTACCATGCCTGGCCTCATCATCACTTTTTAAACTGTTAAATAACATCTACTTCCGGCAGTTACCACCTAGATAATATGTCCCTTTGGTCACCTCTGGTTCTAATTCCACTGTCCCTAGAATTCTTGTTCTTTTCTCTGTTTCTCTGTGTTTGTAGGGCCAAGGGAGAAAGATGACAAGCTGACAAGCCCGGGCCACACAGCAGAAAATATAACAAAGTCAAACAGAGGACATCCACTTTCTTAGAAGTCCCCTTACCTCCCAGCAGCTGAAGATTCCTGCTGCCCACAGAACCCCCAGGCTTACCTCTCCCTCCCCATTTCTTCCTCACTCCATTCCTGAAAGATTGCCTCTGGCTGTCTGCTTCAGGCAATGCCCGGCACAAGACCCAAGTTAGAATTATTATCTTTTTTCGTTTTGTTCTTTTAGAAGATCCTCCCTTCTGCAAAGGTTGCCACTTTTTTGAGACAATAGGGAGAATATTGGTGACGTCATTATAAATTATTAAGATATGATATTTACATTTTGAAATTGTAAGAAAATTAGGCAGGGCATGGTGGCTCATTGCCTATAATCCCAGCACTTTTGGAGGCCAAGGTGGGAGGATGGCTTGAGGCTAGGAGTTCGAGACCAGCCTGGCCAACATGGCGAAATCCTGTCTTTACGAAAAAAGAAAAAGAAAAAGAAAAATTAGCTGGGTGTGGTGGTGCATGTCTGTATTCCCAGCTACTTGGGAGCCTGAGATGGGAGAATAGCTGGAGGCCAGGGGGTCAAGGCTGTAGTGAGCTATGATCATGCCACTGCACGCCAGCCTGGGTGACAGAGGAACACCCCGTCACTGAAAGAAAAGAAAAAATAAATTGTAAGAAAATTAATACATGATATGGATACTACCTCCCCCCCAAAAAACCTAGCTGTAAACATATGTGTGCATGCATGGTGCATGGGAGAGGGGCAGAGTGTTGCCACCTTTCAATTTTGCCGAGTTAGGACATTAAACAAACTAACAAAGCCTCACTGTCTAACTATTCTTGCCATCATTTTATGAAATAACAAACATGATTTTATCATTAAAAAGGAAAGCAGGGACACACCATCCTCTAGAGCTTCAGTGGAGAAAGAATGGGTTTTTAACGTTCTCACCACACAAAAATGATAAATTGGTGAGGTGTTGGGTGTGTTAATTAGCTTGACTCTCTATAATGTGTACATAAATCAAAACATCACGTTGTACTGCCTGAATAAACAAAATTATTGTAAATTTTTAAAAAATCGTAGGCTGGGCATAGTAGCTCATGCCTGTAACCCCAGCACTATGGGAGGCTGATGCGGGAGGATTGCTTGTGCCCAAGAGGTCAGTGCTGCAGTGAGCTGTGATCACGCCACTGCCCTCCAGCCTGGATTACAGAGTGAGACCCACTCTCAAAAATAATATATAATAATAAAAAGGGCCGGGCACGGTGGCTCATGCCTGTAATCCCAGCACTTTGGGAGGCCAAGGCAGGCAGATCACCTGAGGTCAGGAGTTCGAGACCATCCTGGCCAACATGGTGAAACCCCGTCTCTACTAAAAATACAAAAATTAGCCTGCCGTGGTGGTGCACACCTGTAATCCCAGCTACTCAAGAGGCAGAGGCAAGAGAATTGCTTGAACCCAGGAGGCGGAGGTTGCAGTGAGCCTAGATCACACCACTGCACTCCAGCCTGGGCGACAGAGTGAGACTCTGTCTCAATAAGAAGGAGAAGGAGAAGGGGAGGAGGGGGAGCAAGGGGAGGAAGAAGAATGGCTGTGCAGATGTCAAGCAGGAGAGTGAGAAGGAACACTTCCAGCTTTCCAGCATCTGCTGAGGGGATAAGGAAATCAGCTTGGGATACTGGTAGACTTTAGCAGACCTTTGGAAGGAGTTGGGAATTTCTTCCCCGGGACAAACAAAAGATGTTTATGATGGTGTTAAGGCCCATCAGCACTTGCGCTCCATCACTTCTTGGTGTAAGAATTGGTGTGGCTGGCCGGGCACAATATCCATTGAACAGCAACTCCCCATTTCCCCATCCTCTCAGCCCCTGGCAACCACCATCCTAGTGTTTTGTTTCTATGAGTTTGACTACTCTGGATACCCCATATAACTGGAATCATTTCATAGTCATACAACAAATGATGATGTTTCTGTCAATGACAGACCACATATACGACAGTTGTCCCATAAGATTATAATACAGCTGAAAAATTCCTATCATCTGGCCAGGCATCATGGCTCACGCCTATAATCCCAGCACTTTGGGAGGTCAAGGCGAGTGGATCACAAGGTCAGGAGTTCAAGACCAGCCTGGCCAAGATAGTGAATCCCCGTCTATACTAAAAATACAAAAGTCAGCCAGGCATGGTGGCGGGCGCCTGTAATCCCAGCTACTCGGGAGGCTGAGGCAGAGAATTGCTTGAACTCGGGAGGCAGAGGTTGCAGTGAGCTGAGATCACACCACTGCACTCCAGCCTGGGCGACAGAGGGAGATTCCGTCTAAAAAAAAAAAGAAAAAGAAAGAAAGAAGGAATTGGTTTGGCCTGCACCTTGCTTGTTTATAGCGATGATTTGGAGGGAAACAGGTTAAGAGCACAGGAACCACGGTCCATCTGAGAGAGCCTGGGAAAGTTATATTTAAAGCCAAGAGAATCAGATATTTCTCTGTGAAGACCCATAGAAAAGCTTCTTATAACTGTAATAGCAGTTTTTTTTGTTTTGTTTTGTTTAAAGACAGGATCTTATTCTCTCACCCAGGCTGAAGTGCAGTGGTGTGATCATGGTTCACTGTGGCCTTGACCTCCTGGGCTCAAGTGATCCTCCCACCTCAGCCTCCCAAGTAGCTGGGACTACAGGCGAGCATCACCACACCACGCCTAGTTCATTTTTTATGGGGTTTCACCAAATTTCTCAGGCTGGTCTCGAACTCTTGGGCTCAAGCCATCTGCCTGCCTGAGCCTCTGATAGTGCTGGGATTACGGGTGTGAGCCACGGCGCCTGGTGCTCTAATAGCACGTCCTGGAGGAAGTCAACCCTCTTTGGTCAGGAGAAAGGTGGTGACAGCAGCATGCCCAGTGCTTGTTTCTCATCTCTGACATGAGGCAAAGCCCTGGGCTTATCTTCCAGGCACACACTGGTTGGTGCTGCTGTGGCCACTGGTGTAAGATAAAGCCTGTTGCTCTGTCCTGGTTTTGGGCTTCCTTCCCTCCTCTCTCCCTCCTCCTCTCTCCTCCCTCCCTTCCTCCCTTCCTTCTTTCTTCCCTCTCTCCCTCTTTGCCTTCCCCCTCCCTCCCTCCCTCCTTTCTCCCCTCCCTTCCTTACTTCTCTCTTCGTTCCCTCCCTACTTCCCTCCCTTTCTTCCCTCCTCCCTCCCTTCCTCCCTCCTTCCTTCCTTCTCTCTTTCTTTCTCTCTCTCTCTCTCTCTCCCTCTCCCACCTCTCTTTCTCTCATGAGAACACTTAACAGGAGATCTACCCAGTTAACAAAGGTTTCAGTGTACAATACAGTATTGTAAACCATAGGCCCTGTGCTCTAAACAGCTCTCTAGAACTTACTCATCATGCATAACTGAAACTTTATACCCATTGAACAGCAACTCCCCATTTCCCCATCCTCTCAGCCCCTGGCAACCACCATCCTAGTGTTTTGTTTCTATGAGTTTGACTACTCTGGATACCTCATATAAGTGGAATCATGCCATAGTCATACAACAAATGATGATGTTTTTGTCAATGACAGACCACATATATGACGGTTGTCCCATAAGATTATAATACAGCTGAAAAATTCCTATCATCTGGCCAGAATATAGGCTCACGCCAATAATCCCAGCACTTTGGGAGGCCGAGGCGGGTGGATGACTTGAGGTCAGGAGTTCAAAACCAGCCTGGCCAACATAGCGAAACCCCATCTCTACTAAAAATACAAAAATTACCCAAGTGTGGTGGCACATGCCTTTAATCCCAGCTACTCAGGAGGCTGAGGCAGGGAGAATTGCTTGAACCCGGGAGGCAGACGTTGCAGTGAGCCGAGATTGCACCACTGCACACTAGCCTGGGCAACAGAGTGAGACTCTGTCTCAAAAAAAAAAAAAAAAAATCCTATCATCTAACCATAGCACAACACATTGCTCACGTGTTTGTGGTGATGCTGGTGTAAACAAACCTACTATGCTGCCAGTCCTATAAAAGTACTGTAGCGAGGCACGGTGGCAGGTGTCTGTAATCCCAGCAACTCAGGAGGCTGAGGTGAGAGGATCACTTGAGCCCAGGAGATTGAGGCTTCAGTGAGCTAGGATTGGGCCACTGCACTCCAGTCTGTCGATAGAGTGAGACCCTGTTTCCAATAAAATAATAAAATAAAATAAGAGTGGAATAGAATAGAATAAAATAAAATAAAAATACTGAATAGCATATACAATTATGTATAGTACATAATACTTGATGATAATAAACAACTGTTACTGGTTTATGTGTTTACTGTGCCATAGTTTTAATCATTATTTTAGAGTGTACCCTTATGTATACAAAAAGGTTAACTGTAAAACACCCTTAGGCAGGTCTTCAGAAAACATTCTAGAATAGGAGATGACAGCTCCACGCCTGTCATTGCCCCTGAAGACCTTCCAGTGGGAAAAGATACAGAGGTGGAAGACAGTGATGTTGATGATCCTGACCCTGTGTAGGCCTAGGCTAATGTGTACATTTGTCTCAGTTTTAACTAAAAAGTTTAAAATGTTAAAATATATATATATATATAGCATATATATACTATATATATAGCATACCTATATATAGCATATATATACACTAGATATATAGCTATATATATATATAGAGAGAGAGAGAGAGAGAGAGAGAGAGAGAGAGAGAGAGAGAGGACAGGGTATCACTCTTTCACCCAGGCTGGAGTGCAGTGGTGCAATCTCAGCTCACTGTAGCCTCAATCTCCCCGGCTCAAGCAGTCCTCCCACCTCAGTCTCCCTAGTAGCCTGGACTACAGGTGTGCACCACCACGCCCAGCTAATTTTTTGTAGGGATGGGGTTTCACCATGTTGCCCAGGCTGGTCTCAAACTCCTGGGATCAAGCAATATGTAAAATATTTTTAAAAATAGAAAAACTTATACAATAAGGATATAAAGAAAGAAAATATTTTTGTACAACTATACAAAATGTTTTTAATTTTAGACCAAGTATTATTACAAAAGAGTCAAAAAGTTTTTTAAAAACTAAAAAGTCCATAAAGTTACAGTAAACAAAGGTTAATTTATTATCGAAGAAAGAAATTTTTTAAAATTTCTTTTTCTCTCTTTTTTTAATTTTAATTGTTTGAATGGTACTGCTGCTTAAGAAGCAGGGCTAACTCATAGGTAGTGTGCCCAGAGTCAGCCAAGAAAAACATTTTAAATGAGCCGGGTGCGGTGGCTCACACCTGTAATTCCAGCGCTTTGGGAGGCCGAAGCACATGGATCACTTGGGGTCACGAGTTCGAGACCAGCCTGGCCAACATGGTGAAACCCCGTCTCTACTAAAAATACAAAAATTAGCCAGACGTGGTGTCGGGTGCCTGTAATCCCAGCTACTCGGGAGGCTGAGGCAAGAGAATCGCTTGAACCCTGGAGGCGAAGGTTGCAGTGAGCCCAGATCGTGCCACCTCACTCCAGCCTGGGAGACAGAGTGAGACTGTCTCAAAAAATAAAAATAAAAAAATAAGAAGAAGAATTTTTTTTTTTGAAACGAAGTTTCGTTCTTGTTGCCCAGGCTGGAGTGCAATGGTGCGATCTCAGCTCACCACAACCTCTGCCTCCTGGGTTCAAGCGACTCTCCTGCCTCAGCCTCCCGAGTAGTTGGGATTACAGACATGTGTCACCACACCCAGCTAATTTTGTATTTTTAGTAGAGACAGGGATTCTCCATGTTGGTCAGGCTGGTCTCAAACTCCTGACCTCAGGTGATCTGCCCGCCTCGGCCTCCCAAAGCGCTGGGATTACAGGCGTGAGCCACCTCACCTGGCCCAAAAAAGAAAAATATTTTAAATAAATGTAGTGTAGCCTAAGTGTACAGAATTTATAAAGTCCATGGTAGTGTACAGGAATGTCCTAGGCCTTCCCATTCACTCACCACTCACACACTGACTCACCCAGAGCAACTTCCAGGCCTGCAAGCTCTATTCATGGTTAATGCCCTATACAGGTGTCCCATTTTTACAGGTTCAGGTCTTACATTTAAATCCATTTATTTAAAAATAAATGTAGGCCGGGCGCAGTGGCTCACGCCTGTAATCCCAGCACTTTTGGAGGCCGAGGTGGGAGGATCACCTAAGGTTGGTAGTTCGAGACCAGCCTGACCAACATGGAGAAACCCTGTCTCTACTAAAAATACAAAAAATTAGCCAGGCATGGTGGCACATGTCTGTAATCCCAGCTACTCGGGAGGCTGAAGCAGGAGAATCGCTTGAACCTGGGAGGCGGAGGTTGCAGTGAGCTGGGATCACGCCATTGCATTCCAGCCTAGGCAACAGAGTGAGAATCTGTCTCAAAAAAAATGATAATAATAATAAAATAAAATAAAATAAAATAAAATGTATTTATTTACATTTATTTAAAAATAAATTTCTTTATTAAAATAATGGAATAATTAAAATAAATTCCAAATCAGTTATTTTTGTGTGTAGTGTAAGATAAGGGTCCATTTCCTTATCTTGCATGTGGATATCAAATTTTCCCTATACCATCTGTTGAAGAGATTATCCTTTTCCTCTTGTGTATTCAGAGCACCTTTGTCAAAGATTAGTTGACCATATATGTGAGGTTTATTTCTGGGCTCTTGATTCTGTTTCATTGGTTTCTATGTCTGTCTGTTTTTATGCCAGTAGCATACTGTATTAATTACTGAAGGCTTGTGATAGATTTTGAAATCAGAAAGTGTGATGACTCTAGCTTTGCTCTTCTTTCTCAAGATTGTTTTGGCTATGAGGCCTTTTGTAGATCCACATGGATTTTTGGATTTTTTTCTATTTCTGTAAAAAATGTCATTGAGATTTTGATAGGGATTGCATTGAATCTGTAGACTGCTTTGGGCAGTATAGACGTTTTAACTATATTAAGTCTAACAGTCCACAAGCCCAGGATGTCTTTCTGTTCATTGGTATTGTCTTCAATTTCTTTAATTAATATTACATAGTTTTTAGTGTACATGTCTTTCACCTCTGGTTAAATTTATTCCTAAGTATTTTATTTTTTGATGCTATTGTAAATGGAATTATTTTCTTAATTTCCCTTCCAGATAGTTCATTGTTAGTGTATAGAAATGCAACTGATTTTTTTTTTTCGAGACAGAGTTTTGCTCTTGTTGCCCAAGCTGGAGTGCAATGGTGCAATCTCGGCTCACTGCAACCTCTACCTCCCGGGTTCAAGCAATTCTTCTGGCTCAGCCTCCTGAGGAGCTAGGATTACAGGCACTCAGCACCAAGCCCGGCTAATATTTTATATTTTAGTAGAGACAGGGTTTCACCATGTGGTCCAGGCTGGTCTCGAACTCCTGACCTCAGGTGATCCACCCACCTTGGTCTCCCAAAGTGCTGGGATTACAGGTGTGGGCCACCGTGCCCAGCACAACTGATTTTTTAATGTTGATTTTGTATCCTGCAACTTTACTGAATTTGTTTATTAGTTCTAACAGTTATTTTGTGAATTTGTTTATTAGTTCTAACAGTTATTTTGTGGAGTGTTTAGAGTTTTCTAGATATAAGATTCTATCATCTGCAAACAGGTAATTTTTTTTTCTTTCTTATTTGGTTGCCTTTTATTTATTAATTTATTTAGGAGATGAAGTCTTGCTTTGTTGCCCAGGCTGGAGTTGCACCCTCTGCCTCCCGGATTCAAGCAGTTCTCTCACCTCAGCCTCCTGAGTAGCTGGGACTTTAGGCGTGTGGCACCACGCCTGGCTAAGTTTTTGTATTTTTAGTAGAGATGGGGTTTCATCATGTTGGCCAGGCTGGTCTTGGAACTCCTGACCTCAAGTGATCAGCCTGCCTCAGCCTCCCAAAGTGCTGGGATTATGGGCATGAGCCACTGCGCTTGGCCTGTTGCCTTTTATTTCTTTTTTTTTTTCTTTTTCATTTATTTATTGAGACAGAGTCTTGCTCTGTCACCCAGGCTGGAGTGCAGTGGCGCGATCTTGGCTCACTGCAAGCTCCGCCTCCTGGGTTCACGCCATTCTCCCGCCCCAGCCTCCCGAGTAGCTGGGACTACAGGCTCCCGTCAACACGCCCGGCTAATTTTTTGTATTTTTAGTAGAGTCAGGGTTTCACTGTGTTAGCCAGGATGGTCTTGATCTCCTGACCTCGTGATCCGCCTGCCTCGGCCTCCCAGAGTGCTGGGATTACAGGTGTGAGCCACTGCACCCAGCTGCCTTTTGTTTCTTTTTCGTGCCTAATTGCTCTGGCTAGGACTTCTAGTACTATGTTGAATAGGAGTCGTGAGAATGGGCATCCTTGCCTTGTTCCTGATCTTAAAGGAGAAGCTTTTAGTTTTTCACTGTTGACTATATGATGTTAGCTGTGGGCTTGTCATATATGGCCTTTTTTTTCTAAGCCATTTGCACATACAGATTGAATGAGATTAAACTAAACAACACAAAATGTATTTAAATGAGAAATTGAAACATTAAAAATAATATTAGGTGACATTAAAACTGTCATAGAAATAAACTGTATATACACAAATAAATCAATGATTGTTAACTTTTTTAGACAGTTTGAATATCAGATTATAATGAATAGCATTATTAGCCAGTAAAAAGAGCATATAAATTATTTTCAAATTCCAAATAAAAATATTTAAATTTTGAAATTTTGGACCCAAAATTATGTCAGTAATTTCATGAAAGTAGATCTCCAATAGGTCCTATATTCTAGACACTGTGAAATGACATCAGAAACTGTCAATTAAAGTGTAACCCACAAGTGATAACTAGTTACATACAGGTTTAATTTTCGATCAATTTGAATAACTATTGAATTTAAAAGAAAATTGATGCTGAGGTTAATTTACAGAGTCAATGAAATGCCAAGAAGAAAGCATTGAGACTGAAACCAAAGAACCAAATATCGCATAACAAATTCTACCAATACTAACTTACATTTATAGAGAGAAAAATCTATTCTGGCCATATGTAGCTACTAATATTTTCACATATGATTAATAAACTAATCACATTCTACACATCAGTGTATCATACTGTATATTGGGGAGGGGGTGTTTCAAGTAAAGAGACTCAAGATTTCTCATAAGATGCTGATGTGTGGTAGCAATACATAACTAAAATATTTTATGTGTGCAATGTGAAAGTTTGTGCATCAAAAGTTACAAAAATCTCTAGAATGCCCAACGGGGCTGAAAGGAAAAATATCAGAACTTTCCAGGAACACAAATGAGTCAAGAAAAGATTCAAAGGCTTTATCAACGTGAGAAGCCAATGGCTGATCACAAGGCAAAACTGATAATATTGTGCCAGGTTAAGTAGAACAAATAAATATACTGATTGAAGACATTTACAGGGAAAGATCTCCCAATCATGACAGCTAAATTATAAGTTATGAAGTACACACACACACAAAATAAGCTACCACAATTTAGAGTAAGAAGAAATTGGATGCTACATAAATTAATAATAATTGGAATTGTATTTAAAATGTTTACGTCAATTCAGTGATAAAATAAGAGACAAAAATAATGTTTAAAGAGGAAGACACTTTAAAATTGAAGAGCATCCATGGAAAGAGCTAACTGTAAATTGAATAAATGAGAAATAAAAATCTATAAATTCAATATACATTGTATTGGGAAACTATTAACTTAGAATAAGCTAATGAGAGAAATAGTGCACTGGAAGATTAAGGAAAGAAAATCGATGCTAATAAAAGTAAAGTGATATAAAATGTAAATATATTTATAGATCTATAAAGACAAAGATTAGAAGGAATAAAGTATATTCAATTGTTTCACTGAAATATATACAAAGAATAAGACATAAATGTAATTTTAAAAAGAAATAATATTTTGTAAAATTAAAAGCCAGAAAAAAATTCTCGAATTCAGAAGTACATAGTTTTCAAAAAAAAGGTAAATACAGGTGATCATTTATACAGAAATAATAGTCAAGCTGTATAACACTAAAAAGAAAGAAAAATCTTAAAAGTAGGGAGATAAAAAACAGAGGTAAGCCACAAATTTGTAGGCACCATCCACACAGCCTTGATAGAAGCCAGAACAAGGAGAAGTAAATATTGAGTGTAAGATTTTAATATTTAGTCAAATATCTTTAATAAATAAAAATAAAACATTCTCAAAAATATGAAGACAGAGAGATTATATTACCAGAAGGATATTCTTAATATTATACTTCAAAAAGAAATAAAAATGTTTTCTATATTAAGGCCTAAAAATCAAAATGAAAAAGAAGACACTTGTAAACATATGGGAATATCTATCCATCATGTATGTTAAACTAAAAAAAAACCCACAGAGAATTAGCAGCATTTGTTTCAAAAGTATTTAGACATATTGAAAGTGTAAATCCATACATTTAAGTTAAATTAAATAGCAAGTTCTGTACTACTTAGGTAATTTAACTGGTGACAGAATAATCTATTTTCAATAAAATAACTTGTTAACCTTCTGTCTCACAGTTTGTGTCACACTGATTATCCTCTTATCAGATCTGAGTAGGACCAAAAGACTGACAAGCCTCTGGACACCCAGGACAACAGGGTCATATGCCCATAATGAGGTTGAGGTGCATGAGATGATGAAATCGACCCGGTAGATGACCAAAAAGAAACTCACTAGCAGCAGGATGGTCTGAGTGGCACTTTTCTCTGGGGAAGGTCTTGGGGAGAGGCTGGTGCTGTGAAAGTATCAGAATTTCTTCTGGTGCCTGAACAAAAGGACCACCCTGTATGCACTTGAAAGCAGCATTGTTCCTATAAGAAAAATATATCTGGAGTAAGAAACAGAGTAAGAAACAGTCTTCTGATGATGGAGTTCATGGTGGAAAAGTGAACAGTCTTTACTGGTATGCAGAAGATTGCTCAGGGTCACATTAGAAGACCCCACAGTGCACAAGATGAGATTACTACTGAAAAAAAAAAAAAAACTGAGAAAATGTAAAAACAACAAGAAATGACAGGTGAAAATGGTGGATTTATGGTTAAACCTCACCAACCAAGAGCTTCTGGGGCTGATGATTATGGTCTGAAGCACACTCAGGAGGCAAGTGGTGCAGATGGAGAAACTTCTCATCATCTTGTTCAGGTAAAAAAAACCCTTTACACTTGAAGTCATTCTGAAAACACAGTGACTCAGGCAGACCTGGAGACAACAGTGACACCAGAGTAAGGAGGATCACTGTGGATGAAGACCAGGTGATAAATGGTCAGGTCTGTGGGCTCAGGCCTGCATTACAGAAGAAGTGTGAAGACGACGAAGAAAATGAGGAAGCTGAGGGTCAAGATTCCAATGCATTTTTCAATGAAAACATAAGTGGAATATAATAATGTAAATTGCAAAAGAGAAACATATTTTGAATATCTGAAAATAATAGACTTTACGCCGGGAGCGGTAGCTCACGCCTGTAATCCCAGCACTTTGGGAGGCTGAGGTGGGCGGATCACGAGGTCAGGAGATCGAGACCATCCTGGCTAACACGGTGAAACCTCATCTCTACTAAGAACACAAAAAATTAGCCGGGCATGGTGGCGGGCACCTGTAGTCCCAGCTACTTGGGAGGCTGAGGCAGGAGAATGGCGTGAACCCGGGAGGTGGAGCTTGCAGTGACCCAAGATCTCGCCACTGCACTCCAGCCTGGGCGACAGAGTGAGACTCTGTCTCAAAAAAAAAAAAAAAATTAAAATAAAAAAAAACAGACTTTACCTCATAAATGTTATTTATTGTATGTTCAAAATCATCACTTTTTTATCTCATAAAATTCTTGATTAATTCTATTACATAAATTTTCAAAAGTACAGTCTTAGCATTATTTTTACACTATATACATAGTGTATATATATATTCTAAGAATAATTCTGTGTGTGTGTATATATATATATTTTTTTTTTCTTTTTTTGACATGGAGTCTCTCTCTGTCGCCCAGGCTGGAGTGCAGTGGCACAATCTCGGCTCACTGCAACCTCCACCTCCCGGATTCAAGCAATTCTCTTACCTCAACCTCCCTAGTAGCTGGGACTAAAGGTGTGCACCACCATGCCTGGCTAATTTTTGTATTTTTAGTAGAGACAAGGTTTCACCATGTTGGCTAGGCTGGTCTCGAACTCTTGACCTCAAGTGAACCACCCACCTTGGCCTCCCAAAGTGCTGGGATTACAGGTGTGAGCCACCGTGCCTGGCCGTGTATACATACTTCTTCTTTTTTTTTTTTTTTTTTTTTTTTGTGACGGAATATTACTCTTGTCTCCCAGGCTGGAGTGCAATGGCGTGATCTCGGCTCACCGCAACCTCTGCCTCATAGGTTCAAGCAATTCCATTACCTCAGCCTCCCAAGTATCTGGGATTACAGGCACCTGCCACCACGCCTGGCTAATTTTTCTATTTTTAGTAGAGATGGGGTTTCATCATGTTGGCCAGGCTGGTCTCAAACTCCTGACCTCAGGTGATCTGCCTGCCTTGGCCTCCCAAAGTGCTGGGATTATAGGCGTGAGCCACCGTGCCCAGCCCAACATAATTTTAAAAATTTTTTTAAAAATCTGACTGACTCTCATATCACAGCATTCATTTTCTTAGCCTCTCATTCACATTTAAGAACTTTTGTGATTACCCTAGGCTCACACTTATAATTCAGATAAGATCAGGTGCATACAGGGTGGTGTGGCTGTAGACACCAAACTCATAATTCAAATTAATCTCTTTATTTTAGAGTCAACTGATCATCATCCTTGATTTTATCTACAGCCTCTATTCTTTGTCATATACCATAATATATTCCTAGAACCTGGGGGTTAAGACATGGGCACTTTTGTGGGGCATCATTTCATTTATCACAACTCCTATTAATTGTATTTTATTAAAATAATCCTGGCTCTGTCCAACTTTTGTTTCCATCCCAGAGAACCCTTATGTAAACTTTTTTATCTTAGAAGAAAATTGCGGCCGGGTGCGGTGGCTCACGCCTGTAATCCCCAACACTTTGGGAGGCCGAGGTGAGGATCATTTGAGGTCAGGAGATCAAGACCAGCCTGGCCAACATGGTGAAACCCCGTCTCTATTAAAAATACAAAAATTAGCCAGGCATATATGGCCTTTATTATGCTTAGGTAAATTCCATCTATACCTAGTTTATTTAGAGTTTTTAATCATGAAGTGGCATTGAATTTTTGTGAAATACTCTTTCTGAATCTTTTGAGATGATTGTTATCCTTCATTCTGTTAATGTGGTATATCACATTTATTAATTTATGTATGTTGACCCATCCTTGCATTTTAGGGATTAATCCCATTTGGTCATGATGTATGATCCTTTTAATGTGCTGTTGGATTTTGTTAGTATTTCGTGCAGGCTTTTTGCATTTATGTTCATCAGGGATATTGGCTGTAGTGTTCTTGTAGTGTCTGACTTTGGTATTAGGGTAATGCTGGCCTTGTAAAATGAATTTGGCAAACACAGGCAACCAAAGCAAAAATGGTTTGGGATCAAATCAAGTTAAAAAACTTCTGCACAGCAAAGGAAACAATCCACAAAGTGAAGAGACAACCCAAAGAATGGGAGAAAATATTCACAAACTACCCATCTGACAAGGGACTAATAACCAGAATATATAAAGAGCTCAAACAACCCTAGAGGAACAAATCTAATAATCTGATCAAAAAGTGGGCAAAAGATCTCAATAGACATTTCTCAAAAGAAGACCTACAAATGACAAGCAGGCAAAAGAAAAGGTGTTCAATATCACTGATCATCAGAGAAATGCAAATCAAAACTACAATGACATACCATCTCACCCCAGTTAAAATGGCTTCTATCCTGCCAGGCACGGTGGCTCATGCCTGTAATCCCAGCACTTTGGGAGGCAGAGGTGGGCGGATCACCTGAGGTTGGGAGTTTGAGATCAGCCTGACCAACATGAAGAAACCCGGTCTCTACTGAAAATACAAAATTAGCCGGGTGTGGTGGCGCATGCCTGTAATCCCAGCTACTGGGGAGGCTGAGGCAGGAGAATCGTTGGAACCTGGGAGGCAGAGGTTGCGGTGAGCTGAGATCGCATCATTGTACTCCAGCCTGGGCAACAAGATGGAAACTCAGTCTCAAAAAAAAAAAAGGTGGGGGGCCGGGCGCGGTGGCTCATGCCTGTAATCCCAGCACTTTGGGAGGCCGAGGCAGGCAGATCACCTGAGGTCAGGAGTTTGAGACCAGCCTGGCCAACATGGTAAAACCCCGTCTCTACTTAAAAAAACAAAAATTAGCCAGGCACGGTGGCGGGTCTGTAATCCCAGCTACTCGGGAAGCTAAGGCAGGAGAATTGCTCGAACCTGGGAGGTGGAGGTTGCAGGGAGCCGAGATCAAGCCACTGCACTCCAGCCTGGGAGACAGAGTGAGACTGTCTCAAAAGTAAATAAATAAATAAATAAATACAAATAAAATTGTAAAATATGCATTCACAAGTTAGTGTTACTGGAAAACTGCATGTTATGTAACAGTATGTACAGAAGTGAAAAAGTACAACCAAAATGATATATCACCAAAATTAAAAACACAAAAATTTAAGATAAAAACAAAATGACACGTACAAGTAAACCTTTTTTTTAAATTTATGTAAATATAAACATGGACATTTAGAAATATACACATTGAAAGGACAGAGATGAGAAATTATTCCTTGGGTGTTGGGTGTCTGTTTGCCATTTATTTCTACAATGTAGTTCCCTCTTTTCTGAAAAACTTGCAACCAACGTGGATGACTTTTCCAAAGAGAAGAGAGACCCGGCATAGTGGCTTATGCCTGTAATCCCAGCACTTGGGAGGTCGAGGCAGGTGGATCATCTGAGGTCAAGAGTTCGAGACCAACCTGGCCAACATGGCAAAACCCCTATCTCTACTAAAAGTACAAAATTAGGTGGGTATGGTAGCAGGCACCTGTAATCCCAGCTACTTAGGAGGCTGAGGCAGGAGAATTGCTTGAATCCCGGAGGCGGAGGTTGCAGTGGGCCAAGATCGCGCCACTGCACTCCAGCCTGGGTGAGAGAGTGAGACTCTGTCTCAAAAAACAAAAAACAAACAAACAAAAAAACAGAAGAGAAAACACTCTCTGAAATGAAAGTAAAGGGAATAGAAAACAATGGGAAGCTATTTGGTAGTAGGGGAAAGGGCTATTTTCCAATGGCGAGTGACAAAACCACAAGGCAAAACTGTCCCTCCCCCTCCCACTGGAGTCCATACAGGGACGCATGCACACGGGTACACGTGTGTCCCTCTGTGAGCGTTGTATGGTGCACACTGATAGACTGATGGGGACCCTCTGACCATTCCTGTGAGGACTTGAGCCAAAAAACTACTTCTCTCTTGGTACACCTGGCCTAGCCCAGTGTGCTTTTGAGACTCTAGGAACCATTGGAGTCCACTGGAGGGCTTCTGAAAACACCAACTGCTGGGCCCCAGGCCCACAGCTTCTGATTCGGTGGGGCCCGGGAATGTGCATTTTTAATAAATTCCCAGCGAGGCAGCTGCTGCCTGCCAGGGAACCCCACTTTGGGAACCACTGGACTAGTGTCTGGGTCAGCGAATAGAGGAGGCCACCCGGAGGCCAGAAGGTGCCTGAGGCCCTGGGCCTCATGGCTGGTGGCTGGAGATGCCCTCCTCCAGGCCTCGAGCTTCCTCAGCTTGACAACTTGCCAATAAGGGAAATGGGCGCGATCTAACGTGCCGCGAACTAGTGCAGACTCACACAGCCTAAGTCGAGTAGGAATGGAATTCTAGAAATGATGTATGCCAAGAGTTTGCAGTGTAGACCTCAGAATCATCTCAGATTCAAAGAGGAAACCAAACGACTGCACCCGCAGCAGCAGCAGCAGGGAACAGGTTGGCTACAGAGCCAGTGGTCATACCCGGCTTTCTGCAGCCTTTCTGGCTCCGCGGCATTTTTTTCAGAGCCTAAGGGCGGGAGGAGATGCTGTATATTTAGGGGTGGAGTGAGGGATAGCGGAGTTTCCCGGCATTTCTGGAGCAACACTGCCCCCAAGAGGAATCTGTGATAAAGCCTCAAGCTATGTGGACGAACAACATGAAAGGCGAGGTAATGAAAAAAAGACCCAGAAAGATCCAGCAGCCAACTTGACGATCCTCGCTGATTGAAGATTAAAGCACTATGTGCGCAGCTAAGTTCAAATAGCGGTTCTGCCACTTACTCACTTTGTGACCCTGGGCAAATTAGTCAACTTCCCTGTGCCTCAGTTTCCCCTACTTGTACCTACTTCATGGGGGATTAATGAACTAATATATGGAAAGTATTCAAAGCATTTCTGCTGACTACAGAAACTCTTTACAATTCTCCCAGAAATAATCCAGGTCATCATGCATTTGCCCACATTCCATCTTTGTCAGGAATTGTAGGCCAAAATGTTCTTTTTTTATTTTAATTTAATTTTAATTTTTTTTTGAGACGGAGTCTCCCTCTGTCTCCCAGGCTGGAGTGCAGTGGCATGATCCGGGTTCACTGCAACCTCCACCTCCCAGGTTCAAGGAATTCTCCTGCCTTAGCCTCCCAAGTAGCTGGGATTACAGACGCCCGCCACCATGCCTGGCTAGTTTTTATTTTTTTAGTAGAGACGGTGTTTTCTGTATTGCCCAGGCTGGTCTCCAACTTCTGACTTCAGGTGATCCGCCTGCCTCGGCCTCCCAAAGTACTGGGATTATAGATGTGAGCCACTGCAACCGGCCCAAAATGTACTTATTATTATTATTTTTTTTAAGAGACAGGGTCTCACTTTGTTGCCCAGGCTGGAGTGCAGTGGCGCTATCTCGGCTCACTGCAAGCTCCGCCTCCCGGGTTCACGCCATTCTCCTGCCTCAGCCTCCCGAGTAGCTGGGACTACAGGCATCTGCCACCATGCCCGGCTAATTTTTTGTATTTTTAGTAGAGACGGGGTTTCACCGTGTTAGCCAGGATGGTCTCGATCTCCTGACCTCATGATCCGCCCGCCTCCGCCTCCCAAAGTGCTGAGATTACAGGCGTGAGCCACCGCGCCCGGCCAATGTACTCGTTTTTTAAAGACAATGCTTAGTTATAGTTCTCCACAATTAAACCCAGCACAGTGGCCAGGAGTGGTGGCTCATGTAATCCCAGCACTTTGGGAAGCCAAAAGGATCACTTGAGACCAGGAGTTCGAGACCAGCCTGAGCAATATAGGGAGACCCCCCCACACACACACACACAACCCGTCTCTATTTTCAAAAATAAAATAGGCCAGGTGCAGTGGTTCAATGCCTCTAATCCCAACATTATGGGAAGCTGAGGAGGGAGGATTGCTTGAGTCCAGGAGTTTGAGACCAGCCTGGGCAACATATTGAGGTCCCATCGCTACCAAAATTTTTTAAAAATTAGCCAGGTGTGGTGGTGCATGCCTGTAGTCCCAGCTACTTGGGAGACTGAGGTGGGAGGATCACTTGAGCCCAGGAAGTCAAGGCTGCAATGAGCTGAGATCATGCCACTGCACTCCAGTGTGGGTGACAGAGCAAAGACCCTGTCTCAAAACAAACAAATAAATAAAATATAGTAAAATAAAATTAAAATAAAATAATATAAAATATAAAGACATTAGTTGGGTGTGGTGGTTCGTGCCTGTAGTCTCAGCTACTCAAGAAGCTAAGGTGGAAGGATCGCTTGAGCCCAGGAGTTTGAGGCTGCACAATGAGCTATGATCGCACCACTGCACTCCAGTCTGGGCAACAAAGTGAGACCCTGTCTCTAAAAAAAATTTTTTAAATTAAATTAAAAGAAACTTTTAAGGTCAGGTCTGGCTTTTTTTAAAAAAAAGTCATGAGTCATACTCTCAATATAGGCATAGAACACTGTTTACAGCTTTTGCCTCCATAAAATTATTTTTCTGTTATGGAAAATTTCAAGCGTATAAAAAAGTAGAGAGAACAATACAATAAATCTCCATGTAGTCATCACCTAGTTCAACACTGATCAATTCACAGCCAATGTTGTTTCTTTTATGTCCTCTACCCACATCCCCACTGGATTATTTTGAAGCAAAACCCAGATATTACATCATTTTACCCATGAATCTCTCAAGATGTTGCTGTAAATGATAAGAACTTTTTCTTTTTTTTTTTTTTTGAGACAAAGTCTCGCTCTGTTGCCGGGCTGGAGTGCAGTGGTGCAATCTCGGCTCACTGCAATCTCCGTCTCCCGGGTTCAAGCAGTTCTCCTGCCTCAGCCTCCCGAGTAGCTGGGACTACAGGTGCGCACCACCACGCCCAGCTAATTTTTGTATTTTTAGTAGAGTCGGGGTTACACCATGTTGGCCAGGATGGTCTCCATCTCTTGACCTTGTGATCCGCCCGCCTCAGCCTCCCAAAGTGCTGGGATTACAGGCGTGAGCCACCACGCCTGGCTCAAATGATAAGAACTTTTAACAAGTTAGCAGTAAATCATGATCATATCTCAAAAATAATAATTCTTTAATCAATTATCTAGTCAGTTACTTTGTCTCTCTCTTTATCAGTTTTCAGAATGAGTTGTTTCACTAGCATCCTCCAAAGGTGGCCAGGGAGATTTTGTGGCATCATTCTGCCCTGAGAGCTAGGTGATGTATTTCAATCTATTGCAGTTATTGTTCTTTTTGATGCTCAAATTGCTCCATCTTTGGCCAATGGGAGCCTTTGAAACTTGCTTGATATGACCCCAGTAATCTATAACTTCCTTTTGATATGATGCAGTTTTAAAATAATATATAATTTTATATAATAATGATTATACAATGATACTGTGTTTGCATGGTTCTCAATAATAGTATAGTATATTCAAAAGATTAATAATAATATGGGCCAGGCGCAGTGGCTCACGCCTGTAATCCCAGCACTTTGGGAGGCCAAGGTGGGCGGATCACGAGGTCAGGAGATCGAGACCATCCTGGCTAACACGGTGAAACCTCATCTCTACTAAAAATACAAAAAAATTAGCCGGGTTTGGTGGCGGGAGCCTGTAGTCCCAGCTACTCAGGAAGCTGAGGCAGGAGAATGGCGTGAACCCGGGTGGCGGAGCTTGCAGTGAGCCAAGATCGTGCCACTGCACTCCAGCCTGGGCGACAGAGTGAGACTCCATCTCAAATAATAATAATAATAAAAATAATATGGTATATTTAGATAAATCTAGCTTCTATCCTTGTCTCCTCAACCTTCTTCCCTCTCCCTCCACCCATAAGAAACTATTTTATCTTTTTTTATTTACCCCTTTATAAATAGCTGTTTATATATTTTTGGTTTACTTGTCCATTAAAAATATGCAGACAGCTATTTTTTTAAGTAAATTTACAAAGTAAAAACAAAATTAAAAAAAAAAAACCAACACACAAAGAGCAAATTCCTAGCCAAAAAAAAAAAAAAAAAAAAAAAAAATTCCTGGATCAAAATGTATATAAATGTAAAACTTTGATAAACACTGTGAAACTTTTTCTAAAATGCTTGCTGAATTTTATACTGCCACCTGTTATATATTATCAGTTTTCCTCATACTCTTGACAGCACTGGATATTATAAAACGTGAGAGAGCTAAATCTTTTTTCCCTGAGCTATTGGAGTTTTGTGGTTTTATTTTTGTTTTAAAAAATCCAAGTTTGGTCAGACCTGGTGGCTCACACCTGTAATCCCGGTACTTTGAGAGGCCGAAGCAGGAGGATTGCTTGAGCTCAGGAGTTCAAGACCAGCCTGGGCAACATGGCAAAACTCTGTCTCTACAAAAAAATACAAAAAGTTAGCTGGGCGTGGTGGCTCTCGCCTGTAGTCCCAGCTACTCAGGAGGCTGAGGTAGGAGAATCACTTGAGCCCAAGAGGCAGAGGCTGCAGTGAACCATGATCACACCACTGCTCTCTAGCCTGGGTGACAGAGTGAGACTCTGTCTCAAAAAAAAAAAGAAAAGAAAAAAAAGAAAGGGAAATAAAAAGGAAAAAGTCCATGTTTATGTTTATTGCATTGTGGTCAAAGAATGTGGTCTGCATCCATTCTACTTTTTGGAATTTATTAAACTTTTCTTTGTGGCCTAATATTATGGCCAGTGATTACTAATGTTCCATAGTTGCTGACTGACTAAAAGATGTATTCATGATTTTAAGAAAAGAGAATTTGATATAGCTTTATTAATTATACTGTTTTTGCTTTTGTCTACTAGAGCTGTCGTTTGCTGACAAAGGTAAGTTAAAGCCTCCTGCTTCTGGTATGTTTCCATCATTTATTTATTACATTTCCCAGAGGTTATACTTTTTGCATCTTGCCACTCTATTAATTAGTACCTACAAATTTATGACAGCTATAGCATTATTTCATTTAAAAATTTTTCTTTTTAGAGACGGGCTGAAGTGCAGTGGTGCCATCATGGCTCACTGCAGCCTTGAACATTTCTCAACCCTGGGCTCCACCTCAGCCTCCCAAGTAGTTGGGACTATGGGCATGAGCCACCACACCCAGACATACACACTGTTCTATTTTATTTATTTATTTATTTATTTATTTCACTTCACAATGGGTCGACACATTGTTCTAAACCTTTACCCTCCAAAAGCAAGACACTATCTCTACCAACAACAACAACAAAAATTTTTAATTAGCTGAGCATAGTGGCATCATGCCTATAATTCCAGCTACTCTGGAGGCCAAGGTGGGAAGATCATTTGAGCCCAGGAATTTGAGGCTGCAGTGAGGTGAGATCACGCCACTGCATTCCAGCTTGGGTGACAGAGCAAGACCCCATCTCTAAAATAAATAAATTAAAATCTTCATCAATAAATCACAATACCTCATATGGACTCATGATCTTGTAATACATTTTGTATTTAAATTGTTTATATAGACAGAGTCCCTGCAAAAAATACTTGTCTGGGGCCCCATACATTTTAGGGGCAATGCTGTGGTCAGCCTTTGAGGTAGTCC
This sequence comes from Pongo pygmaeus, assembly GCF_028885625.2. NCBI lineage: Eukaryota > Metazoa > Chordata > Mammalia > Primates > Hominidae > Pongo > Pongo pygmaeus. The sequence goes on along the minus strand of NC_072396.2, from coordinate 49,515,693 downwards.
CTGATGATTCCCCATCCTGGTGTCTGTGCCCCCCACCTTGAGTGTGGTCTGGATTTTGTGACTCAAAACAAATAGAATATAGTAGAAATGATGAGATATCACCTCCGAGATTCGTTTATAAAAAGATCCCTCTCTCTCTCTCTCACTGGAGCCCAGCCATCAATTAGAAAGGCTATATGAAAAAAATGAGGCCCTGGAGACTGAGAGGCCACATGGAGGAGAACTGAAGCACCCCAGCCAATAGCCAACACCAGCCATCAGCCAGGTGAGTGGGCCTTCTTGGGAGCAGACACCCCCAGCCCCAGTCAAGCCTTCAGATGACTGTAGCCCTAGACGCAACTTCATGAGAGACCCTGAGCCAGAACTATCTATTAGTAATAGCAAAGCTGCACCCAGATCCCACACCTATAGAAACTGTAAGATAAAAATGTTTGCAGTTTTAAGCCACTCCTAATAATTTTTTTAGACAAAATGTCTCTAAAGATAATGATTAATTATTTTTATTTATTTATTTTTTGAGATGGAATCTTGCTCTATCACCCAGGCTGGAGTGCAGTAGCACGATCTCGGCTCACTGTAACCTCTGCCTCCCAGGTTCAAGGAATTCTCCTCCCTCAGCCTCCCAAGTAGCTGGGACTACAGGTGCGTGCCACCAGGCCTGGCTAATTTTTTTGTATTTTTAGTAGAGATGGGGTTTCGCCATGTTGGCCAGGCTGGTCTTGAACTCCTGACCTCAAGTGATCCACCTGCCTCAGCCTCCCAAAGTGCTGGGATTACAGGCATGAGCCGCTGTGCCCCGCCGTTTTTGTTTGTTTGTTTGTTTGTTTGTTTTGAGACAGAGTCTCACTCTGTCTCCCAGGCTGGAGTGCAGTGGCATGCTCTCGGCCCACTGCAACCCTACCTCTCTGGTTCGAGTGATTCTTGTGCCTCAGGCTCCCAACTAGCTGGGACTACAGGCACCCACCACCACGCCCAGCTAATTTTTGTACTTTTAGTAGAGACAGGGTTTCACCATGTTGGCCAGGCTGGTCTTCAACTCCTGACCTCAGGTGATCCACCTGCCTCAGCCTCCCAAAGTGCTGGGATTATAGGCATGAGCCACTGCACCTGGCCAAAGTTTATTTTCAAAGACATCTGTGAATGCTACCTCTCATTTATAAATATGGATGAACACATTCTTATAGAGGAAAAAATCTTTATTTTTACTTTTATTTTTTTTTTTAGAGACAGGGTTTCGCCCTGTTGCCCAGGCTTGAGTGCAGTGGTATAATCACAGCTTACTGCAGTCTTGACCTCATGGACTCAAGCAACTCTCCCACCTCAGCGTCCCCAGTAGCTGAGATTACAGGCATATGCCACCATGCCCAGGTAATTTTTTGTACTATTTTGTAGAGACTGAGTTTTGCCATGTTGCCCAGGCTGGTCTCGAACTCCTGGGCTCAAGTCATTGCCCACCTTGGCCTCCCAAAGTGTTGGGATTACAGGCATGAGCCACCACGTCCAACCAGAAAAAAAAAACTTGTATATAGTATATAGAAAAAAAAAACTTGTATATAGTATATAATAATCCTGAGACATAGCATGCATAATATACCAAAAATATAAAATAACGAGATTCAGTTTGGAGTAGAATCTAAACATCTGTATTTTAATAAAACCTTATGAGTAAGTCTGATGTGCACTGAGCGTCACTGGCCTAGAAGATGTCAGATTCAAATTAAAGAAGGCTGTGAGCAAGTAAGCATTTACAATAATAACCTATTATTATGTATAACCAATAATACTCTATACCGCTGTTGTCTAATATCATCAAGCAAAGCACCACCAGGACTCTGATGAGTACAGGAAAACTCAATGAAAATATTTCTTTTTTCTTTTTTTTGAGACAGGGTCTTGCTCTGTGGCCATGGCACAATCTCAGCTCACTGCAGCCATGATCTCCGAGGCTCAAGCAGTCCTCCCACCTCAGCATCCTAAGTAACTGAGAGTATAGGTTCATGCCACCATGCCCGTTTACTTTTTTTTTTTTAATTTTTAGTAGAGACGGGGTCTCACTGTGTTGCCCAGGCTTGTATTGAACTCCTGGGCTCAAGTGATCCTCCTGCCTTGGCCTCCCAAAGTGCTGGGATTACAGGCATGAGCCACTGCCCTGCCCGGGAAATATTTCATAAGAGTTTCATTCAGTGTTTCCTCTAAGTTGCAACATTATTATGAAAAGCAAGGGCACACATCTCCAGGAACTTCCGATAAAGCATATACTTTCTTTTTGTTTGTTTGTTTGTTTGTTTTCTTTTTTTGAGACAGAGTCTCACTTTGTCACCGAGGCTGGAGTGCAGTGACGTGATCTTGGCTCACTGCAACCTCTGCCTCCTGGGTTCAAGAGATTCTCCTGCCTCAGTCTCTCGAGTAGCTGGAATTATAGGCACCCACCACCACACCAGGATAATTTTTGTATTTTTAGTAGAAATGGGGTTTCCCCATGTTGCCCAGGTTGGTCTCGAACTTCTAACCTCAAGTGATCTGCCTGCCTCAGCCTCCCAAAGTGCTGGGATTACAGGCATGAGGCACCATGCCCGGCCTAATTTTTTTTTTTTTTTTTTTTTGAGACGGAGTCTCACTCTATCACCCAGGCTGGAGTACAATGGCATGATCTCGGCTCACTGCAGCCTCCATCTCCCAGGTTCAAGCAATTCTCTCACCTCTGCCTCCCGAGGAGCTAGGACTACAGGCACACACCACCATGCCCAGCTAATTTTCGTATTTTTAGTAGAGATGGAGTTTCACCATGTTGGCCAGGCTGGTCTCAAACTCCTGACCTCAAGTGATCCGCCTGCCTCGGACTCACTCCCAAAGTGATGGGATTACAGGCATGAGCCACCACGCCCAGCCTAATTTTTGTATTTTTAGTAGAGACAGAGTTTCACTATGTTGGCGAGAACTCCTAGCTTCATGTGATCTGCCTGCCTCAGCCTCCCAAAGTGTTTACAGACATGAGCCACCACACCCGGTATCTAGCATCCTTTTTAAATAAAGTGAAATAACTGATCCTTGTAACTTTCTAGGATCCTGTGTGAAATCTCAAAGATAGTTTTAGGTACAAAGGAGATCATGAAAGTTAAACTTTATTTTTTTCTATATTTAGGTCTGACTTTGGGGAAGATAAAAATGAAAACCTAAGCCAGGCATGGTGGCTTGGCCAGGCAAGGTGGCTCACACCTGTAATCCCAGCACTTTGGGAGGCTGAGGCGGGCAGATCACCTAAGGTCAGGAGTTCAAGACTAGCCTGGCCAACATGGTGAAACCCCGTCTCTACTAAAAATACAAAAATTAGCTGGGCGTGGTGGCACGTGCCTGGAATCCCAGCTACTCGGGAGGCTGAGGTGGGAGAATTGCTTGAGCCCAGGAAGTGGAGGTTGCAGTGAGCCGAGATCGTGCCATTACACTCCAGCTTGGGCGCCAGAGTGAGACACTCCCTCTCAAAAAAAAGAAGGCCAGGCGCGGTGGCTCACGCCTGTAATCCCAGCACTTTGGGAGGCTGAGGCAGGCAGATCACCTGAGGTCAGGAGTTCGAGACTAGTCTGGCCAACATGGTAAAACCCCGTCTGTGCTAAAAATACAAAAATTAGCTGGGCATGGTGGCTCACACCTGTAATCCCAGCTACTCGGGAGGCTGAGGCAGGAGAATCACTTGAACCCAGGAGGCAGGGGTTGCAGTGAGCTGAGGTCACACCATTGTACTCCAGCCTGGGTGACAAGAGTGAGACTCCATCTCAAAAAAAAAAAGGAAAAAAGAAAAATTCAGAGGAGTTTTATACACTTGAGTAAGATAGTATTATAGGTACTCGAGAAACAATAATGGTGACCAAAGTGACAATAAAACATAAAAATACAGATAGAGAGTAACATGATTATAAATCACTTAAGAGAGAAAATTTTTTTCTTTGTATTTCTTTTCTTCAAAAATTAAGGACACAGGGCTGGACGCCGTGGCTCACGCCTGTAATCCCAGCACTTTGGGAGGCTGAGGTGGGCGGATCATGAGGTCAGGAGATCACGACCATCCTGGCTAACATGGTGAAACCCCATCTCTACTAAAAATACAAGAAGTTAGCCGGGCATGGTGGCGGGCGCCTGTAGTCCCAGCTACTCAGGAAGCTGAGGCAGGAGAATTGCTTGAACCCAGGAGGCAGAGGTTGCAGTGAGCCGAGATCGCACCACTGCATTCCAGCCTGGGCAACAGAGCAAGACTCTGTCTCAAAACAAAAAACAAAACAAAAAAATTAAGGACATAATAGGCCAGGCACAAGGCCAGGAGCAGTGGCTCACGCCTGTAATCCCAACACTTTGGGAGGCCAAGGCGGGTGGATCACCTGAGGTCAGGAGTTCAAGACCAGCCTGGCCAACATGGTAAAACCCCATCTCTACTAAAAAAAATACAAAAATTAGCCGAGCCTGGTGGTGTATGCCTGTAATCCCAGCTACTTGGGAGGCTGAGGCAGGAGAATCACTTGAACCCGGGAGGCGGAGGTTGCAGTGAGCTGAGATTGCGCCATTGCACTCCAGCCTGGGCAACAGAGCGACACTCCATCTCCAAAAAAAAAATTGGCTAGGCACGGTGCCTCACACCTGTAATCCCAGCACTTTGGGAGGCCAAGGGGGGTGATCACTTGAGCCCAGGAGTTCGAGACCAGCCTGGGCAACTGGTGAAACCCCATCTCTATTAAAATACAAAAATTAGCCAGGCGTGGTTGCACGCACCTGTAATCCCAGCTACTCGGGAGGCTGAGACAGGAGAATTGCTTGAACCTGAGAGGCAGAGGTCGCAATGAGCCGAGATGGCACCACTGCACGCCAGCCTGGGTGACAGAGCAAGATTCTGTCCGCACCGTGCCCCGCCCCCCCCCCCCAAAAAATTAAGGACATACTAAAGCCAAAATAAAGCACAGAAAACTATTCTAGTAAAACATTCTTTGCTCTCTAGGCAGATTAAATATAAAGTAAAGAATAACGGGCTGGTCGCGGTGGCTCACGCCTATAATCCCAGAACTTTGGGAGGCCGAGGCATGCGGATCACGAGGTCAGGAGATGGAGACCAGCCTGGCCAACATGGTGAAACTCCGTCTCTATTAAAAATACAAAATTAGCCGGGCATGGTGGCGCGTGCCTGTAGTCCCAGCTACTCGGGAGGCTGATGCAGGAGAATCGCTTGAACCCAGGGGGCAGAGGTTGCAGTGAGCCAGGATTGCGCCACTGCACTCCAGCCTGGACGACAGAGAAGCGAGACTCTGTCTCAAAAAAAAAAAAAAAAAATCACCATGTATGTTGTAAGCCAAGGAAACAAACCTAAGACATGAATACATTGAATAGCTTCCTCCATAACTCAGGTGTTATCAACCAAGGCAAATAACATTCACTTTCCAAGTTTCATATCATGGAACAAACTGACACTTTACTTGAAGACAGATGTCAGGGGCCCAAAGGTCAGAACTGATTTCATAGTAATACCAAGATATGTTTTTGTTTTGTTTTGTTTTGTTTTGTCTTGCTCTGTCTTCCAGGCTTGAGTGTAGTAGCAACCATCATAGCTCACTATGGCCTCAAACTCCTGGGCTCAAGCAATCCTCCCATCTCAGCCTCCCACGTAGTTGGGACTACAGGTATGCACCATCACACCCAACTTTTTTTACTTTTAAATAAAAATTAAAAGTAGAGACAAGGTCTCTCTATGTTGCCCAGGAAATAAAAAAAAAAGTTTGATTTTCTAATTTTCCTATAATTTTAGAAATATTTGATTTGTATATGTGCTTATTTATCTCTATCAGCCAATCAGAACAGAGTTTCTTTAATTTAAGTGACTTCATAAAATAATTTATGGATATCCTCCAGAAACAGGAAAATATTGTTCACTCACCTGAGGAGTCTGACTACAGCCTCAAGCAATCCTCCCACCTCAGCCTCCCAAAGTGCTGGGATTACAGGCATGAGCCACTGCACCCGGCCCTAAGATATTCTTTATGTTAAACGTGTTACTGCATTTGTTATTACTATGACTCAATAAATATTTACAATTTTCTGTTTTAATTTCTAACCCATTAAGTATCAATAGCCATAACCCATGTAAATCAAAGCTCTTTGGGGTCTTTAATAAGCCCTAAGAGATTAAATAGAACTAACTTTGACTTCACCAAGGTATGGATAATTGTGAAATGTCATTTTAGTCAACTAGCCAAGCTCAGGGCTACACTTAAACCAGCTCCCTAGAATGGCCCACATCCCTTATATGACATCTTGATGTGGCAAAAATGGACATGTTGATTGATAGACCCCAAAACAGGGCCTCTCTGTAGCACATACAAATAAGCAGCAGGCCAGGCACAGTGGCCCACGCCTGTAATCCCAGCACTTTGGGAGGCCGAGGCAGGTGAATTGCTTGAGCTTGGGAGTTCCAGACCAGCCTGGGCAACATGGCGAAACCCCGTCTCTACAAAAAATACAAAAATATGGCTGGGTGCAGTGGCTCAGGCCTGTAATCCCAGCACTTCAGGTAGCTGAGGCGAGAAGACTGCTTGAGTTCAGGAGTTCGAGACCTGCCTGGGCAACATGGTGAAACCCTCTAAAAAAAACACACAAATTAGGCCGGGCACAGTGGCTCACGCCTGTAATCCCAGCACTTTGGGAGGCCGAGGCAGGCAGGTCACAAGGTCAGGAGATTGAGACCATCCTGGCTAACACGGTGAAACCCCATCTCTACTAAAAATACAACAACAACAACAACAAAAAATTAGCTGGGCATGGTGGCAGGCACCTGTAGTCCCAATTACTCGGGAGGCTGAGGCAGGAGAATGGTGTGAACCTGGGAGACAGAGCTTGCAGTGAGCTGAGATCACGCCACTGCACTCTAGCCTGGGAGACAGAGTGAGACTCCATCTCAAACAACAACAATAACAACAACAACAAAAAACACAAATTAGCTGGGTGTGGTGGTGTGTGCCTGTTGTCCCAGCTACTCGGGAGGCTGAGGTGGGAGAATCACGTAAGCTTGAGAGTTCGAGGCTGCAGTGAGCCAAGATCAGGCCACTGCACTCCAGCCTGGGCAACCAGAGCGAGACCCTGTCTCAAAAGACAAAAAGCAAAAACTAGCCAGGCTTGGTGGCGTGCGCCAGTAGTCCCAACTAGTTGGGAGGCTCAGGTGGGAGGATCGCTTGAGCCCGGGAGGTCAAGGCCACAATGAGCTGTGTTCGCACCACTGCATTCCAGCCAGGGCGATGAAGTAAGACCCTGTCTCAATTAAAATAAATTGAATTAAATTTAAAAATAATAATAAGAAGCAAAATTATACAAATTTAAAATTGTGCTTAGTAATCAGTGTTTCCATTTTCTTCCTTACTTAGAAATGCTCTGGGCATCCAGTGAACATCCATTAATTAAGTCAATTGAGTATCAGTCAGAATTTTCAATTACCTAAAGATCTTGGAAGTTATCTTCAAGATGACGTACTACAAAACATAATTACGTTGAAATAAACTTATTAGATTAATGATTTATTTTAGTCAAATGCAAGGATACATTTTTTGTAATCTTCAACATTATGGAGAAGTGGTAGCTTATTTGATCAGTAAACCTTCATCAATTTAGGAAAACACAAACTTAAATAGATAAATATATGCACACTTGTATTATACTTAACACTAACAAATCAGAGAGAAAGCATCCATAATAATTACAGGATAATTACTTAATAATAGCATAATTTTGTTTTCGTTTTTGTTTTTTTTTGAGACAGGGTCTGGCTCTGTCACCCCGGCTGGAGTGCAATGGCATGATCTCAGCTCACTGCAACCTCTGCCTCCCAGACTCAAACCATCCTCCCACCTCAGCCTCCTGAGTAGCTGGGACTACAGGCGCACACCACCACTACTGGCTAATTTTTTGTATTTTTGGTAGAGACAGGGTTTTGCCATGTTGGCCAGGTTGGTCTTAAACTCCCAGACTCAAGAGATTCTCCCACCTTGGCCTCCCAAAGTGCTGGGACTACAGGCGTAAGCCACTGCACCCGTCCTATACCATTTTTATTAAACTCAAATAATTAAACTAGTGTCATTTGCCAAAGATTTATCTTAATTATGAGAACTTGGATTCTTAAAGTCTCTGAATTAGTTTCTGAAGGAGGAATCTTTTTCAAGTCTAGTGCATTTACGGTACTAAAGTTCAATTTCTTCCTGGACTACAGAGGACAGCCATTTAAAAAGTCTGATTTCCTCATTTTCCTAAATTTTAGGAATATTTGATTTGTATAAGTGCTTATTTATCTCTATCAGCCAATCAGAACTGAGTTCCTTTAATTCAAGTGATGTTACAAAATAATGTATGGACACCCTCCAGAGACGGGAAAACATTACTCACTCACCGCAGGAGTCTGACTGCAGCCACAGAGGGAGCTTAATGCTTCATTTTCACATGGTTAGCCACAGGGCAAGAGATTCAAGAGACACAGGCTAACATGCCTGACTTCTGCTGTTCTCTGCCAACATCCGTTCATTCATTCCCAGAAGTCACCAAATGGTCAGATCGGAAAGCCAAATTCCCAATCATCACTGCCACCACTAGGGAATAACTCAGCTATAAACAAACCAAAACCAAAAATATAACAGGGGACAGACAGGGTGGCCTGGCCTTGGCTGTCTATTTGCCTTAATTTGACTCACCTAAGGAGCAGGGTGACATGCAGTAAAAAGGTCTTTTTCTATTGATTGCTGCTGGAATTGCCCTTCTGAAGTTTTGCACTGATATCTCTGTGCTCCTGCTCAAGGACCCACAGTGGCTCCCTCCTTCCTGTTACCATGTGGATGCCACTGATTAGTTCCTCAGCTTCCACGTCAGGCTGTCATCTGTCTGAATATGCAACGAGGCCACGGTGCTCACTGTGCGTCACCATCATTGCAAGCAAGGCCAGGGGTGACATCTGCCCTCAGTCTGGGTCTCTGGATAGATTTGAGGGGTTCTTGGCAATGTCAGCTCCCTGAGGGCAGAGGTTTTGTGTGCCTTGTTGACTGTTAGAACTTGGCACAGTGCCTGGCACATGTAGATACTCAGTCAATATAGGTCAGAAGAATGAATGGATATACTTATACTCCCCAACCCTCAACTGAGTCTTGAGGAAACTGAGGCACAGGGTGGTAAAGTGACTGGCTCAGGACCATGTGGGCGAGTCATGGGAGTAACAGGATTTTCCCTGGGTCCCCAGTTACTTACCCAGTGGCCACCCATTTCTTTTCACAGCCCCTCCCCATACCTTTCCTGACAGTGGGAGACAAAGATGTGCACCAGTGGCTGGGTGCGGTGGCTCACACCTGGAATCCCAGCACTTTGGGAGGCCAAGGCGTGTGGATCACTTGAGATCGGGAGTTTGAGACCAGCCTGGTCAACATGCTGAAACCCCGTCTCTACTAAAAACAGTAGAGACGTGTGGTGGTGCACGCCTGTAATCCCAGCTACTTGGGTGGCTGAGGCATGAGAATCGCTTGAACCTGGGAGGCAGAGGTTGCAATGAGCAGAGATCATGCCACTACACTCCAGCCTGAGCAACAGAGCAAGACTCTGTCTCAAAAAAAAAAAAAAAAAAAAAAAAAAGTGCACCACTGAGACCCCCTTTCAAGGAAAGGCTCTCCGCGCAGCTGCAGGGAGTGCGGTGGGCAGGCAGCCTCCAGATGTCAGCTCCATCAGGGTCTGCAGAAAGCCACTTCCCCAAGCTCATGCCCTTTACCCCAAAACACTCTGCCACGCCATCCCTGCTCCAGAGCTCCCTGCTGGGCTGGCCAAGGCTTTGTGTAGCTTGCATCATACTCAGCTCTCCCTGCCCGATCCTGCTTCCTCCTCCTTCCCTTTACATCAACTGATAAACCTCCTGTGCCCCAAACTCCAGCTCAAATTCTGCTTCTAAAGAGCCTGCCCTGTGACACTGCCCAGTGAAACTAAGGGGTCCCAACACTGCATCCACCAGGAGTTACCCCAGGGGAAAGCACATGAGTGGAATGGTCACTTTGTTTATCAGCTGAAGAGTAGTGGAAAGAGTCAAGAAAGCTCACCTGAGAAAACCAGAGGGCTGCAGCTCAAAGTCAAGGGTACAAGAAGTGACCCTGAGAAGGTCTCCAGCACTGTGTTCTATAAGGCTCAGCCCAACACAACCAAGCCGGTGAGTAGAGCAAGAAAACCCAGGACTGGCTTTTATTCAGAACATGTTTCCACCTGGTTCTGAGGGAATCAAGATATCAAAAAGCTGGGCACAGTGGCTCACACCTGTAGTCCCAGCTACTTGAGAGGCAGGGGTGGGAAGATCTCTTGAGCCCAGGAGGCCAAGTCCAGCCTGGGCAACACAGTGAGACCCTCCCCCATCCCTAAAATAAAGAAGAAAGCAGAAAGCCCAACGGAATAGCAGATGGATTGCATGTTTCTGGAGCTGGGAAATCAGTCGGTGGGGAGTTCCTGAAATATGTAATATGCAGCATAGCTCAAGAAACAGGTTGTTTTAACTTAGAAAAACTCAACAATGAAGAGTTGAAAATGGCCAGTCGTGGTGGCTTACACCTGTAAGCCCAGCATTTCGGGAGGCCAGGGTGGGTGGATCACTTGAGGCCAGGAGTTCGAGACCAGCCTGGCCTATGTGGAAAACCTGTCTCTACTAAAAATACAAAAATTAGCTGGGCGTGATGGCATGCATCTGTGGTCCCAGCTACTCGGGAGGCTGAGGCACGAGAATAACTTGAGCCCGGGAAGCAGAGGTTGCAGTGAGCCCAGATGGCGCCACTGCACTCCAGCCTGGGTGACAGAGCAAGATTCTGTCTCAAGGAAAAAAAAAAAAGAAGAAGAAAGTGATGGTACTTGGCACTTGAATAATCTCTCGGATGCAAGAGTAAGTTATGTTGATGTGTTGAGAGCTGACCAGACCAACCCTGTTATGAAATGCTAGAGCATCACCATGGACAGATGGAGGACAAAGCCCCAGAGCCACCAGCCGGAACCTCAGTTAGCTGTGGTAGGAGGGGCTTAATGGCTTCTTCTGTATAATTGAGTACTAATTTCTCACCATGATTGCATTGTGGTCTTGAGCTTATGGCCACTATAAGTTGTTGTTTTGTTTTGTTTTGGAATTTATTATTATTATTATTTAGAGAGAAGGTCTCACTCTGTTGCCCAGGCTAGAGTGCAGTGGCATGATCATGGCACATCTTTTCTATACAGATGAGGCTGTGAGGTAGAATTTGCCATCAGTGACTTCCCCTTTGAATAAGCACCTGAAAATGAACTTAGTGTAGTCATGTCAAGGTCTCATAGGAGCGCTCAACATTGTACTGTAGCCACTTATATTCACTGCAAGAGAGAACACCCAAGGTCACCAAAGTATCCTTTCTTGGGTCCAGGGTGAGAAAATGGGTAAACCATGTGTCCACTTCCTCGCTTTTCCTCCATTGTCCACTAAACCTAATTGATAGGCCCATTTCAATTTTTAGTGTCTACTGTGAAGACTCCTCAATTTGATCCGACCATATGCATGAGTTTGGCTAGGATTCAATTGGCTGTCTTCCATTTCTCTAGCTAAAGATTCGGTCTCTTGTATGGAATACAGGAATTCAAGACTTGTATTTTCAATGTTGATCATGCCTTTCATCAATAAAAAGGGTCCTCTTTGACTGTCTAATGTTTTTTTCCCTAATTTTACTTGAATTTCTATTGCAACTGCTGTTTTCTCTGTCTCTTTACTTTTCTCATGCATTTTAATGCATCATTAAAAAAACTTTCTGAATCATATTGATTCAGATATCATTTGGTTGTTTCTTGGGAGTATTCATTCAGTCTGAGTGCCCTTGTCATTTTTTTTTTTTTCCTGAGACAAAGTCTCACTCTCACCCAGGCTGGAGTGCAGTGGCATGATCTCGGCTCACCATAGCCTCTGCATCCCAGGTTCAAGCGATTCTCCTGCCTCAGCCTCCTGAGTAGCTGGGATTACAGGCACACACCACCATGCCTGGCTAATTTTTGTATTTTTTTGGTAGAGACAAGGTTTCAGTGTGTTGGCCAGGCTGGTCTCAAACTCCTGGCCTCAAGTGATCTACCCACCTCAGCCTCCCAAAGTGCTGGGATTACAGGTGTGTGAGCTGCTGCGCCAACCTATCCCTGTTTTTAATTCCTTTGTGGTTACCTTTAGGTTAAAAAAAATACAGTTGAGGCCAGGTGCGGTAGCTCACGCCTGTAATCCTAGCACTTTGGGAGGCCGAGGTGGGTGGATCACAAGGTCAAGAGATCGAGACCATCCTGGCCAACATGGTGTAACCCCGTCTCTACTAAAAATACAAAAATTAGCTGGGTGTGGTGGCAGGCGCATGTAATCCCAGCTATTCGAGAGGCTGAGGCAGGAGAATCGCTTGAACCCGGGAGGCAGAGGTTGCAGTGAGCCGAGATCACACCACTGCACTCCATCCAGCCTGGCGACAGAACGAGACTCCATCTCAAAAAAAAAAAAAAAAAAAAAAAAAAAAACAATTGAATTTACATTTCTCTAATTATCAGCAGCAGAAATGAAAGAATATCTATTCTCTCCTTTGTGAATAGGATGTGAACTCTTCTGAGATCACACAAATGGGTTTCGATGCTCTGAGAGTCACACAGGCTGGGTGTAGGCATACTTGGGATAACAGACTGGGATGTGAGCCCCATGAGTCACACAGACTGCAGTTTGGAAATGCTGGAGTCAGACAGACTAGGTATAGATACTCATATCGACTGTGATATGAACACTTCTGGGGTCACACAGACAGGAATTTGGACACTTATGGGTCACACAGATTGCAGTGTGAACTTATGGGTTCAGGGACCAGGATGCCAACAATCCTCAGGCCACAAAGACTAGAATGTGGACACTCCTGGCCACATACATACTGGGACATGACTACTTCTGGTGTCACACAGAGCAGGGTGCAGAAACTCCTGGTGTCACACAGTGTCAGGTATAGATCATAGGAGTGTCCATACCCCAGTCTGTGACTCCACCAGAACTCACATTTATTTCTGTGAACACTTTTGTCCACACTGCAGTCTCTCACCCCATTATATCCTGACTGCAGTCTGCATTTCCTTAATAGTGACCACTCTGAAGTCCTTATAAGTCCAGTAATTTAATCTCCTATATTTGAGTTCAGATCTGAAGGCCACTAATGCTGAAGTATTTGCCATAAGCCCAGGTTTAAAGTGTAACCGAAGAGGCATGGATATAGAGACACTTAACAATTGTCCAGTCAGGTGCGGTGACTCACGCCTGTAATCCCAGCACTTTGGGAGGCTGAGGCGGGCAGATCACCTGAGGTCAGGAGTTCCAGACTAGCCTGGCCAATATGGTGAAACCCTGTCTCTACTAAAAATACAAAAAAGTAGCCAGGCCTGGTGGCGCTCACCTGTAGTCCCAGCTACTTGGGAGGCTGAGGCAGGAGAATCACTTGAGCCCCAGAGGCGGAGGTTGCAGTGACCTGAGATCGCACCGCTGCACTCCAGCCTTGGCGACAGAGCAAGACTCCGTCACAAAAATAAATAAATAAACTCTGTCTCAAAAACAAAACAATGGTCCAAGTTCAAGGTCAGAAAATAGGGCATGGGTGATGGAGTAGTTAACACATGCCAGGGTCAGTGCTTTAAAACAGGAAGGTATCAGCCGGGCGTGATAGCACACCCCTGTAATCCCAGCGCTTTGGGAGGCTGAGGCAGGTGGATCACTTGAGGTCAGGAGTTCGAGATCAGCCTGGCTAACATGGCGAAACCCTGTCTCTACTAAAAATACAAAAGTTAGCTGGGCATGGTGGCGCATGCCTGTAATACCAGCTACTCGGGAGGCGGAGGGAGGAGAATCACTTGAACCCAGGAAAGAGAGGTTGCAGTGAGCTGAGATCGTGCCACTGCACTCCAGCCTGGGCAACACAGCGAGACTATCTCAAAAAAAAAAAAAAAAAGCCACACATGGTGGCATGCACCTGTAATCCCAGCTACTCAGAAGGCTGAGGCAGGAGAATCACTTGAACCTGGGAGGGAGAGGTTGCAGTGAGCCAAGATCGTGCCACTGCACTCCAGCCTGGGTGACAAGAGCAAGACTCTGTCTCAATAAAAATAAAACAAATAAAACGGGAAGGTATTGATGGTAAACTCACTAACCAAAGTCCTTGTTTAAGGGGGCATTAACAATGGTAGTTTTATCAGAGGCCTGTGTGGAAGGCAACACTACCAGAGAGGAATTTATAGTGGAAGAATGAACAGAGACCATCGTTTAAAGTCAGATACGGACATTGATGTTAGGAGAGTTAACACAGAGAGTTCAATAATAGACAAGAAAAGCACTGATGATAGAATAAAGACACCCAGATTTGAGGTCAAGTAAGAGGGGCAAGGATTTTTAATGAGTTCTGCTTTAATTATTCTGTTAAATATCTAGACAAAGAGGTGGGATTTTATATTGGGATAGTTAGCAAATGCTTGAACTCAGACTAGAGGAACATTCCAGGCGTAATAGTTAACAGAGACCTTGGTTTAGGGTCAGACCAGAGAAAAAGGGATGAGGACAATCGAATTAATATCTAGGTTTGAGGTCAGTTCAGAGTGGACTCAAGTCTAGAATACTTAACAGAGCCTGGGGTTTGAGTTCACACTCTAGGGGCACTGGTGTTGGAAGAGATAACTGTACAAGTTCAATGACAGATCCACAGGACACTGGCGATGGAGCAGTTGTCAGAGGATCAGATTCAAGGTCAAACCAGATGGGAGCTGGTGGTGTATTTAACAGAAGACTGGTTTGAGAAGGCTTGGAGTGGAAGGATTTGGGGATAGTTAAATGGCTGGGTTGGCTAACTAGACTAGTAGATCTTTAAATATGAAATAGGAAATGTAAGTCCTGGTTAAGAATCAGACAGACTAGAGAGCAAGGATAGTGGAAGAGCTCTGATTAGGGACCAGGATGATACTGAATGTGGAATGACTAGAAAAGACAACCCAGTGGCCAGGCGCGGTGGCTCACGCCTGTAATCCCAGCACTTTGGGAGGCCGAGGAGGGCAGAGCACGAGGTCAAGAGATTGAGACCATCCTGGCCAACATGGTGAAACCCCGTCTCTACTAAAAGTACAAAAATTAGCCGGGCGTGGTGGCATGCGCCTGTAGTCCCAGCTACTCGGGAGGCTGAGGCAGGAGAATCGCTTGAACCTGGGAGGCGGAGGCTGCAGTGAGCCGAGATCACGCCACTGCACTCCAGCCCTGGCAACAGAGCGAGACTCCGTCTGAAAAAAAAAAAAGAAAAGAAAAAAAAAAAAGAAAAGAGAACCCAGATTTTGAGAACAAACCAGAAGAACATTGATGCTTAACAGTAGACCAGATTTGAGATCACACCAATTGATGGTGTGAGTTAAAATGGCCTACATTCAAAGTCAGATCAGAGGAGACTGAAGGTTGAATAGTTAAAAAGAAGACAAGGCATGACCCATGTGGCATTGTTGGATGAAAACTGAACCGAGGTCCAGGTTTGATTCGAGACCAGAAGGACTTTTAAGCTAGAATATCAAATGAAGGTCAGCCGGGCGTGGTGGCTCACGCCTGTAATCCCAGCACTTTAGGAGGCCGAGGCAGGAGGATCACTTGAGGTCAGGCGTTTGAGACCAGCCTGGCCAACATGGTGAAACCCCATCTCTACTAAAAATACAAAAATTAGCCGGGCTTGGTGGCGGGCACCTGTAATCCTGGCTACTCGGGAGGCTGAGGCAGGAGAATCACTTGAACCCAGGAGCAAGAGGTTGCAGTGAGCCAAGATCGTGCCACTGCACTCCAGCCTGGGCAACAGAGTGAGACTCTGTCTTAATAAATAAATAAATAAATAAATAAAGTGCCTGGGTTTGAGCTCATAGGTACTGGTGAAAGAAACATTAAGAGATGCCCAGGGCCGGGCACGGTGGCTCACACCTGTAATCCCAGCACTTTGGGAGGCCGAGGCGGGCGGATCATGAGGTCAGGAGATCGAGACCATCCTGGTCAACATGGTGAGACCCCCGTCTCTACTAGAAAATACAAAAAAATTAGCCAGGCGTGGTGGTGGGCGCCTGTAGTCCCAGCTACTCAGGAGGCTGAGGCAGGAGAATGGCATGAACACGGGAGGCGGAGCTTGCAGTGAGCCGAGATGGCGCCACTGCACTCCAGCCTGGGCGACAGAGTGAGACTCTGTGTCAAAAAAAAAAAAGAGATGCCCAGGTCTGAGATCAGACCAAAGAGGCAATGATAGTAGACTAGTTAACAGAGGCCTGGGCTTAAGTTTAGACTCCATGGGCATTAATGGTACAACTGTTTTGTTGTTGGTGGTGGTGGTGTCGTTTGGGGTTTTTTTGAGATGGAGTTTCACTCTTGTTGCCCAGGGCTGGGGTGCAATGGCGCGATCTTGGCTCACTGCAACCTACGCCTCCTGGATTCAAGCAATTCTCCTGCCTCAGCCTCCCGAGTAGCTGGGATTACAGGCATGCACCACCACGCCTGGCTAATTTTGTATTTTTAGTAGAGACGGGGCTTCTCCATGTTGGTAAGGCTGGTCTCGAACTCCCGACCTCAGGTGATCTGCCCACCTTGGCCTCCCAAAGTGTTGGGATTACAGACGTGAGCCACTGTGCCCAGCCAGTGGTACAACCGTTAATACAGAAGTGCAGACTGGAATTGACACCATAAGGGCATTGGTGGTGAAATAATTAACAGAGGCCCAGATGCAACGTCAGGACTGAGGGTCCTCGAGGTTGGAATGGAGCAAAAGGGCACCGATCACAAAATACAGTAGTTAATAGAAGCCCAAGTTCGTTCAAGGTCAGATCAGAAGCCAATTGCTAGTGAAATATTATACAATAGTCCTGGTTTGAGATTTAACCAGTGGTACACCAGTGGGGTAATAGTTAACAAAGGCCCAGCTTCATTCTGAGACCAGAGAGCCTTTTTTTTTTTTTTTTTTTTTTTTTTTTTTTTTTTTTTTTTTTAGACAGTCTCACTCTGTCGCCAGGCTGGAGTGCAGTGGCGCGATCTCAGCTCACTGCAACCTCTGCCTGCTGGGTTCAAGTGATTCTCATGCCTCAGCCTCCTGAGTAGCTGGGATTACAGGCACGCGTCACCACACCCAGCTAATTTTTGCATTTTTAGTAGAGATGGGGTTTCACCATGTTGGGCAGGATGGTCTCGATATCCTGATCTCATGATCTGCCCACCTTGGCCTCCCAAAGTGCTGGGATTACAGGTGTGAGCCATCGAGCCCAGCCTTTTTTTTTTTTTTTTTTTTTACACAGAGTCTCGCTCTGTCGCCCAGGCTGGAGTGCAGTGGCGCGATCTCGGCTCACTGCAACCTCCGCCTCCCGGGTTCAAGTGATTCTCCTACCTTAGCCTCCCGAGTAGCTGGGACTACAGGCACGTGCCACCACGCCCGGCTAATTTTTTTGTATTTTTAGTAGAGACAGAGTTTCACCGTGTTAGCCAGGATGGTCTCGATCTCCTGACCTCGTGATCTGCCTGCCTTGGCCTCCCAAAGTGCTAGGATTACAGGTGTGAGCCACTGCGCCTGGCCCAGAGAGGCTCTTGATGGTAAAGTAGTTGACAGACGCACAGGTTCAAAGTCAGACAAATGGCAGGGAACAGTTAATCGAAGCCTCGATTTGAGGCAAGACCAGAGTGGAATTGATAGTGGAATGATTGACAGAGCTTCAGATCTGATGTGAAATCAGTGATGCTGAACAAGTTAACCGAGGCCCAAATGTGACTGATAACACTATTTTTATTCTTTCTTCATTATTTATTCCCCCTTAGGTGGTGAGTCAAGAAAAGTACCACCAAGATGAGTTTAAAGTAGAATGTCAAATCTGCCACCTCAAAATTTCACAAGGACGAAACCCCCAAAATCATGCACAACAATATTCACGATTAATCATCTTGAATCCAGACTCAATAGAGAATGTGAAGAGTGTAAACAAAAGAAGGAAGTGTTAGCGAAAAAGGAGGTTCCTCAAAATTATCCTGCCATCCACAGACCTTGGTGGAAACTGGGCATCTGTGTGGTGTTGCACACTGTGCAGAAAAACAGTAACAGAGCAGGCCTCGACTGCAATCCTTGGAAAGGCCTGCTTCAAGGTTGGCCCTTGGGTGGTATCTAAGAACATAGATTCCAGGAGGGTTCCCACCATTCCCTAAGAGATAAGAATGGCTCACTCGGGCCGGGTGTGGTGGCTCACACCTGTAATGCCAGCACTTTGGGAGGCCAAGGTGAGAGGATCACTTGAGCCCAGGAGTTCAAGGCCAGCCTGGGCAACATGGCGAAACCCATCTCTGCAAAAATCAGCTGGGGTCGTGGTGGTGCATGTCTGTGGTCCCAGCTACTTCGGAAGATGAGGCAGCAGGACCGCTTGAGCCTGGGAGGTTGAGGCTGCAGCAAACCATGTTTGAGCCACTGCACTCCAGCCTGGGCAACAAAGTGAGACCCTGTCTCAAAAAAAAAAAAAAAAAAAGAAAGAAAAAAAAAAGAATGACTTACTCTACCTAAGCTGTTTGTATAAAAAAGTGGGCCAGGAGCGGTGGCTCATGCCTGTAATCCCAGTACTTTGGGAGGTCGAGGCAGGCGGATCACAAGGTCAAGAGATGGAGACCAGCCTGGCCAATACGGTGAAACCGCGTCTCTACTAAAAATACAAAAATTAGCTGGGCATGGTGGCAGCTACTCAGGAAGCTGAGACAGGAGAATTGCTTGAACCCAGGAGGTGGAGGTTGCAGTAAGCCGAGATCACGCCACTGCACTCCAGCCTGGCGATAAAGTGAGACTCCATCTCAATAAAAAAAAAAAAAAAGGTGGTTTATGCTGAGCCCCTGCTTTCCTTTTGGGAGTCTGGGATTTGGGTAGGTGCCAGGCAGGGCGTGCCTATGTGACCATACCCCAATAAAAACTTGATACCAGCCAGGTGCTCATGCCTGTAATCCCAGCAGTTTGGGAGGCTGAGGTGGGAGGATCACTTGAGGTCAGGAGTTCAAGATCAGCGTGGCCAACATGGTGAAACCCCATCCCTACTAAAAATACAAAAATTAGCCGGGCTAGCTGGTGCATGCCTGTAGTTCCAGCTATTCGGGAAGCTGAGGCCCAAGGATCGCTTGAACCCAGGAGGTGGAGGCTGCAGTGAGCCAAGACCACGCCACTGCATTCCAGCCTGGGTGTCAGAGCAAGACCCCACCCCTCCAAAAAAAAAAACCAAAACAACAACAACAAAAAAAACCTCTGGGTGCTGAGTCTCTAATTGAGCTTCTTTGGTCAGCAACATTTCGCATGTATTGTCACAACCCATTACTGTGAACCGAGCACATCTTGTGTGACTCCAATGAGAGAGAAGCCCTGGAAACTTTGTCTGGGTCTCTCTGGGAGTTGGTCCTGCACACCGTTTCTTTTTGCTGATTTTGCTCCATATCTTTTTGTTGTAATAAGTTAATCGTAGCCATGAATACAACCACATACTGAGTCTCGGGAGTCCTCCTAGCAAATCACTGGTCTTGCAACTGGTATTGAGGACCATGACACACACACAAACATACATGACCTTTACCACGGGAACAATCCAGCTCACTGATGTCCCTATCTCACCACCATGTACCCTGAGGTCTATTAGATGGAAGTGCCAGTTAGAAATGCTTGGGGTGCAAGTAACCACACTGTCAAATAACTGGACTGAACAAACGGGAGATTATTTCCCTCCAATAAGACTGTTGGTGCGAGTTCAGCAGCTCAGCAATGCTGGGCCAAGCTGGAGTCTCTACCACGCTGTGGACTGACCCTAAGGTCCCAAGATGTCAGTCAGAGTTCCAGTCAACGCATATGTGGCAACAAATGGAGCTGAGAAGGAAGGGAGGGGCCGGAGCAAGAGCCTCTTTGCTGCTTCAGGTAACTTTGACATTTTCTGGTGACGCAGGCCACTGATAAGCGATTTTGGTTATTTACCCCCATCAATACTCAAAGCTTTTTCTCCTCTCTTGGGGCTCCCCTCAAATACTTAACATCACTTTCTGGTCTCTGAGCTGTTCCAGGGCTGGAATTTGTACCCTGGATGGGGCTGGGAAGAGACAGGGGTGGTCTGAGGGATGGAGATTCTGCCACACAGCAGGAGGCCCCAGGTCAGCCTTAACTTCCGGTTGCTCCTGCACCAGCTTGGGGCTCCAGGACTCAACACCTCTGCTCCCTGCTTTCAATAAACAACACAATGCACAGAGGGGTTGGGACTATCGCCCCCTGAGGAGGCAGCAGAGTCCTGCAGCCTAACATAGTGAACCCCCTGGGGGTCTGACCCAACATTCCCCCCGCCAACTCCTCCACTGTCACTACCCTGGTGCAAGTCCCCATCACTGCGCTCAGAGGGGTCTCCTGCTGGGTCCCCTGCTTCTACCCCCACCCCCAATCTGTTCCCTTCAGCAGCCAGAGGGAGCCTCTATGACCAAGTCAGATCATGTTCCTCCTCTGCTTGACACCTTCTGGTCACCCCCACTCAGAAAAAAAGCCAAAGTCCTAACTGTGGCCCATGAAACATCTGGCCTGTCCGACCTCATCTACTGTCACACTCTGGTCCAGCAAGACTCTGGCATACACAATGATCCTTCTGGAGCGCTCCAGCCTCAGTGCCTTTAGGCTGGCTTTCTCTCTGCCTGGAATGTTCTCCCCCTACACTATGACTCCCACTCACTTCATTCAGGTCTTTAAATGTCACCCTGAGCCAGGCGTGGTGGTTCATGCCTGTAATCCCAGCACTTTGGGAGGCTGAGGCGAGTGGATCGCTTGAGCCCAGGAGTTCGAGACCAGCCTGAGCAACATGGCGAGACCCCCGTCTCTACTAAAAATACAAAAATTACCCGAGTGTGGTGGCGCACACCTGTAGTCCCAACTACTTGGGAGGCTTAAGTGAGGATCACTTGAGCCCTGGAGGTTGTGGCTGCAGTGAGCTATGGTCATGCCACTGCATTCCAACCTGGGTGACAGAGACCCTGTCTCAAAAAGAAAAAAGTCACCCTGTCAGGATCATCTTCCCTGATGCTGTCACCATAAAGAGCCCACTCCCCCAACTTCTGCAGCTCTGTCTCCCATCCTTGCTTTATTTTCTTCATACCACTCATCGTTAGCTGGCCTGTTCCATATTTTTGTCTACTGTCTCCGCTATGATGCAAGCCCGATGAGGGCAGGCATTTCCGTCACTTTAGGTCAGAGCAGTATCCCCAGTGCGTAGAACAGTTCCTGGCACACGGTCAGGGCTCACTAATGTCTATCGAATGCATGAGTGTGTAAAACAGTTAAGGCAGGGCCTGTAACCCAGCAGACATTCAATCAATGCTTGTGGAATGAATGAATCCGTCGATGCATGAATGCACAAATGAGTCAATGAACCCCGTTCCACCGTGTTCCTGGAGCTGCCCGCTGCCCTCTGCCCTGTCCGTCCCCGGCAGAGCTGGGAGCCGGCCCTCAGCATGACCACCGAAACTTTATTTACAACACGAGGCTGGAGTAAGAGGGGTGGGATAGAGGACAGCAGCAGGGCCGACAGGACCCTACTTCTGCTCCCGCCTCCAGACGATGACCATGCCGCTGGCGTCACTGGAGGCCAGTAGGCTCTCGTCGCAGTTGAAGCTGACATCAAGCACAGGTGCACTGTGGCCCTGCAGCTTGTTGACAGCAGCCTTGGCCGCCCGCTCCACATCAAAGAAGTGCACGCACATGTCCTCACTGCCCGTCACTGTCGGGGTGAGAGGGAGAGGCCATCGGGAGGCGCCTGGGGTGCCCCTGGTGGGAAGTCCCTGAGCTGTCTGAGGTGTTGAAGGGTGTATGTCCGAGGTGTGAGGTCCTAGCATGGCTTGGGGAGGTTTGAGGGGCCCTATCCCTAGATGGGAGGTCACCTGGCTGTTTTGGTACTGTGTGCAGAGTGCAAGTTCTCTGGGCTGTTTGGGGAGTAAGTGCGTTCAAAGTGTGAGTTTTCATCACTTCTCGGCCTTTTGGCCGAGATCAAGTGCAAACTGTGAGTTCTCTGAGCTGTTTGGAGCTGTGAGTTCCACAGTGAGGCTGTTGGGGCAGGAGGGGTCATGAGGTCCAGGAAGTCAGGGCATCGGTGTCGTGATGTCTGAGCCAGGTTGGCACCAGCCCTGGTTCCTGCCCCTCCCCAGACACCCAGATCCCCTGTCCCTACAGGACTCACCCACGCAGGCCCCCTGGCGGAAGGACATGAGGGGACAGAAGATGCTGCGCACAGGATGTGAGCTCTGCTCGATGGGGAAGCTTCTCTTCAGCTGCAGGGTCCCCTCGTTGTCTACCACCCTGAGAGGACGAGAGAGTGGGTCAAAACACAGCCCCAGCCCTAGCAGGGAGACAAGTTGTGGGCCTGTGTCCCCACCCCTGTGCCTAAGTTCTTTACAAGGTTCATGAAACCCAATTTTTTTTTTTTGTTTTTGAGACAGGATCTCACTCTGTCACCCAGGCTGGAGTGTAGTGGTGCGATCACGGCTCACTGCAGCCTCAACCTCCTAGGCTCAAGTGATCCACCCGCCTCAGTCTCCCGAGTAGCTGGGACTACCTATAGGCACACACCACACCCAGCTTATGAAACCCAATTCTGAGATGACTACATAAACTATAAATAGGGGTTGATGTGTGAGTTACTGATATAAATGGGAGGCTCTGCAGTTTCATTCACTAGTTTTTCTTTGTAAGGGTCTCTAAAAGATCCTGGTGTTAAGACAGGCACAAAGAGAGGAAATGAACACACCATGGTACGCCCACACTGTGGAAAACTGCACAGCCCTTAGAGAGAATAAACCACTGTCTCCATAGGTAACCTGGGGGGTTTCCACAAGGCATCGCCTAGTGAGAAACTCGAAATGTAGGAAAGGCCATTTCTTTTTTCTTTCTTTTTTTAGGAGATGGAGTCTGGCTCTGTCACCCAGGCTGGAGTGCAATGGCATGATCTCGCCTTACTGCAACCTCCGCCTCCCAAGTTCAAGCAATTCTCCAGCCTCAGCCTCCCGAGTAGCTGGGATTATAGGCGCCTGCCACCACGCCCGGCTAATTTTTGTATTTTTAGTAGAGACGGGGATTCACCATGTTGGCCAGGCTGGTCTTGAACTCCTGACCTCAGGTGATCCACCTGCCTTGGCCTCCCAAAGCGCTGAGATTACAGGCGTGAGCCACTGTGCCTGGCCGGAAAAGGCCATTTCTTTAAAACATCTTTCCTTCAAAACTGTGGCGGGAGCTAGGCAAGGTGGCTCACGTCTGTAATCCCAGCACTTTGGGAGGCCGAGGTGCAAGGATCACTTGAGGCCAGGAGTTCAAGACCAGACTGGGTAACACAGCAAAACCTCATCTCTACAAAAAATAGATTTAAAAGGTTGGCCAAGCATGGTGGCGTGTGCCTGTAATCTCAGCTACTTAGGCTGAGGTGGGAGAATCACATGAGCCCAGGAGTTGGAGGTTGCAGTGAGCCATGATCATGCCACTACACTCCAATCTGGGTAACAGCAAAACCCTGTCTCACAAACAAACAAAAACATACATAGATATGTGTACACGCCTAGGATTTGTGGAAAGAGAAGGATATGTGGAAAGATGTGGATCATTAATGGGCTTTACTGTGGCAGGAGGAGGCCAGAGGTGGCAGGAGGAAGAAAGGAGAGGCTGTGGGAAATGGGCACAAACTTAAATTAAAAAATTGTTAAGTATATATACAGAAATTGTTTAAAAAGGAGGAGAGAAATAAAGGGGTAGAATAAAAAGCATCCTGTTAGGCAGTGGTTTTCAGGCCTGGCCAGACATTGCTTAGGGAATTTCTCAATCTACCAATGCCCAGGCCCATCCCAAAGCTTCTGAAATTACTGGCCTGTAGAGGGGCCCAGACAGGAGTTTTTGAAGCTCTTCAGGTCATTCCAATGTGTGGCCCAGGCTGAGAACTGCATTTGGGTAACATGACAGATTTGAGTGGGGACAGTAACCCCCACACTGCTCCCCACAAAAAAAAAAAAAAAAAAAAGAAGAAAAAGAAAAAAGGAAGGAAGAAAGGAAAACAGGCCTCTGCTTTAAGTAGCCCTAATCTATTTTATGCTTCAGTTTGCTCACCTGCAAAATGGAGATAATAACAGCACCTACCTCACAGGTCGGTGCAAGGATTGAATATGGTGATACGTGGAAATGCTTCCAACAGGGCCTGGCCGCAGTGATGGCTGTAAACGCGCTCACTACTGCTATTACTGTTACTGCTACTACTGCTCCCTCAATTAAATTAACCTGATGAAGGCGATGAGCTACTGTCCCAGTGTGCTGCAGGAGGCAGATCCTCCGTCTCCAGGAGGCCCTGATGGGGGACCCACCTGTAGAGCAGCAACTTGTTGAGGCAAGCATTGATGAGCAGTGAGGGATCCCGGGCCTCGCGGCTGACCCAGGACCGGGCTGAGATGCTGGTCACAGGGCTCCCTTCATGCACCACCAAACGCTTGGCTTTGGTCAGCTTCCCTGCAGCAGCAGAGGGAGGGAAGGCAAAGGTGAGGGTGAGGGCTGTGCCCTGGGAGGGCTGGAGGGCGAGCACCCAAAGATGCAGGCCTGCTGTCTGCCTACCTGTGGCCATGTCAAAGAGGAAAGAGAAGACACTGCCACGGTCATCACCCGCCCAGAGCAGCCGGCCAGGGGCATCAAAGGACAGAGCAAGGACACGGCCCGTCAGCTTGCTGGAGCCCCCCTTCACTTTCTTGCCCGTGGAGATGTTCATGACATGCACGTTGTGCTTGGCGTTCCCCACCTGTGGGGAGAATGCACAGACCATCATCCTGCTTCCAGCCAGGCCCTCCTTGAGTTTGACCACAGTGGGACTGCTGTTGATGCGACTGGCTGGTCCCTATTAGAGTCTATTCACAGTAGGGCTGTGGCAGGGAGACAAGAAGGTGACCAAGCATGAATCCACTTCCCTAGCCAGCCCCTTTTGCAATCTGCCCAGAGTAGGCCACCTGCCTATGGGACTAAAGGGGCCTTCAGAGCCATCATGCTGCCCCTTGGCCAGTCCTCCTACAGTGTGAGAACCATAGGGCCCGCCTAGGCCTGTGATCCCAGCTTTCCCCTGCTCCCTGGCTGCTCCTTTCTGGAACTTGTGGGGCTGCTGCTGATGCGGGGAGGATCCCGGCCCGCAAGCTCACTCTTGGTCTGTTCCTCTGCAGTTCACCCCACTCCACCCCAGGCCATGCCAGACTTTCTAATGTCCTTTCCCTGCTCTCTTACCAACCTACCCCAGAGTCTGACACGGTGGGGCCACTGACAGACCAGACGAGGCTCAGCCTCATCATCCTGCTCCTCAGAGGTAGCCCCTGCAGTTGGAAAACTGTAGGACTGCAGCTAATGGGACCAAAGGCACCCCAGAGCCAGAACCCTGACCCTGGCCCGTACTCCCTGGAGTGTACCACAGCAAGGCCATCCCAGACCAAGAACGGCACTCCCCTTTTTTTTGGGGGGTGGAGTCTCGCTCTGTCGCCCAGTGGCGCCATCTCGGCTCACTGCAAGCTCCACCTCCCAGGTTCACGCCATTCTCCTGCCTCAGCCTCCCAAGTAGCTGGGACTATAGGTGCCCGCCACCACGCCCGGCTAATTTTTTGTATTTTTAGTAGAGACGGGGTTTCACTGTGTTAGCCAGGATGGTCTCGATCTCCTGACCTCGTGATCCGCCCGCCTCCGCCTCCCAAAGTGCTGGGATTACAGGTGTGATCCACTGCGCCTAGCCCACTCCCCTGTCTTCTGATCTGCTTCCCTTTTAAGTCTGACCACACTAGGACTGCTGTGACGAGATTGGGTGGGGGGTGGGGGGGGTCCTAGGCCCCCCTGGCTATCCCTCCTTATACTCTGATTCCCTCGGATAGCCTTCCTGACCCAGCCAACCAGCCCTTGGTGAGTGGGTGTCCTGGAGCCTGACCACAGTGAGGTTGTTGTTGACAGGCTGGAAGGTGCAGCAGAGCAGTTCAGCGCCATCGGGGTCAGGGATCTCCCGGATGCAGCGGCCATCCTCAGAGGCCCAGATGCGCATGGTGGCATCCAGTGAGGTGGACACGAGGATGTCATTGGAGAGGGACCAGGCGAAGTCGGAGACACCGCGGGTGTGGCCCCGTAGCACGCGAAGCACTGTGGGTGGGGCAGGCACCAGCTGGCACAGGGAGATGCTGCCGTCGAGTGAGCAGCAGGCCAGGCGGTGTCGGTCATCATTGGCGAAGCGCACCCTTGGGACTACAATGCCAAGAAGCCATTAGTGGGAGTCTGCACACTCACTGGGCACTTTTCTCTCTAAAAGGCTCTGATGTGTGTGCCTGGGGCTGGGGCCCCACTGCATGAGGCACAGTGGCCTCAGCAAAGGGCTTTCCTTGGCTGACAAAGGGAACTGTAACCCCTGAAGACCCTCTGCCAAAGCTCCCTAAGTCTTAGCAGCTCCTTTGGAGATTGCAAAAATCTTCTGCAACGTGAAAAAGTTCCTGTCTTAGCAAACACTTTATAATCAAGGTCTTGGCAATTTGCAAAACCCTTGACACTGTAGCCCACTCTGCCCTCTGCAAGGGGATTTATCATCAGCAAAGGCTTTGAACTCTTCCAAGTGACTCAGGAACCCAGGCAGCCTGCTGCAAAGGGCTCTCTCTTAGGCTTCTGAGGCCCTTTCCAGTAGATGAAGCACTGACCACTTTGCAGAGGGATTTTCAGTCTACAAAAGGCTTTATGGATGGTCATTCTTCCTTTGGAGGTGTGCCAGGGGCCTTGGATTCAGAAAAGGATGCCTTGGTTGGTTGTCACAGTTTGGGCAAATGCTTGGTGATGTAACCCGCCACCCACTGGCTCACCTGCCTCATCCACGTGCTGGTCAAAAACATGGTACATGCCCGCAAAGGCATAGTTCTCGCTCAGTGATGTGTCCCCGGCCATGGCCCGACTTGCCTCTGCCGCTGATGTGGGCACCACGCTGCCAGGGGGCCTGGGCCCCAGTAGGAAGTGAGGGGTGACAGGAGGTAGATGCGAGAGTGTTCAGTCTGCCATTGCCCCAGGGCCCCTCTCCTCCTCGCAACCCGCCCCCCGCCTTGGCTGCCTCTGGTGCATACCTGTCCTCATAGACGGCACGGTTCATCTGCGCCTGCAGCTGGTAGGAGCCTCTGCTGACAGAACGACGGTGCCCACGGGCCCCCAGAGCCCGAGGATCATCCTCAAAGTCCTGCAAATGGAGAGGGTCAGGGTGGGTGCATCTTGCAAAAAGCCCGAGAACCTTTGAGGTGTGGAGCCCTGAAAATCTACCTAGAGTCAGATCACTTCTCACTGTGTCCCCTGCCACCACCACCGCTGCCCACTTGTACTACTGCAGTGGCTTCCTCACGAGTTCTGCTGTTCCTGCCCTCCCCCTGCTCAGCAGATACTAAAGACAGGGCTTGCTATATGTTTACTGACCTGTTTACCAAGTTTGTGTGTTTACTGGTTTACTTGGCATATTATCTTTTTGTCCTCTGCTGATGCAGAACAGTGCCCAGCAAAGAGCAGGTGCTTGATGAAAGTCAGTGGAGTGAATGTGTGCAGGCAGGGTATGCCCAGGGGGTGAATGTGGCCAGGAGCTCACCTCCATGCGGTCAAGAGTAGTACGGCTACTGCGGACGATGCTGTTGCTATAGGCACGAGCACTGCCTGGCTCGGAGAGGGGCCCGTAGCGCTGGCCGAGCAGCTGCCCCCGAAGCCTCAGGTACTGCCGACGCAGCGCTGGGGGGTGCCCAGCCTTGGCATTCTCCCGCAGCAGCTGGCTGCGCCGGCGGATATACTGCGTCCGAAACTGTGGAAACGTTGGTGTGCGGTACGCGTTGTACCTGCAGGGTCAGGATGCAGGGCAGGCAGCAGGCACAGGACAGAGGGAATCAATCAGCTCCGGGGGTAGGGCAGGAGAGTGAGGTGTGTGGCAGTGACTGGGGCCTAGGTGGTAAGAATGACTAGCAGTGGTGAGGGGGGACCTCCTGTGGTGGGAGTGAGTCTGCAGTAATAATGAGCATGGTCATGAGGTCAGTTTGCAGACAACAGAGTCAGTCTGCTGCCGTGCTGGGGTCCCTACGGGGTGACTGGGTCAGCGCAGACAATAATTAGGGTCAGTATACCAGGGCGACAGAAGTCAGACTGACATTATGGGGGTCAGCGTTGGGAGGTGATGGGGTCAGAATGGGGAAGTGATGATGTAAAAAAAAAAAGTCTAGGGGACACCCATAAGGGATAGGATGTCACCTGCCCGAGCCCCACCTCCCTCTCACAGGCAGCCTCTTTGCGCATGCCCACATCTGACCACATTTTCCTAGCTTGCTGTTTAGAATCCTCTCCGGCCCAGCCAACTCACCGCCGGCGTGCCCGCCCCCGCTATTGCGCATGCTCACCTCCGGCATGCCCACGCAGCCGCACAAGGCAAGTTCTCCGCCCAGCCTCACTTATCGCCATTGCGCATGCACCACAGTAAGTTCTGCTCCCATGGGCTTTGACCCCACGCCTCACCTCGCGTCCACTGCTAAGACTTGCTGCCACACCGCGGCCATTCCCCGGCCTCCTCCTCTGGCGTGTCCGCCCGCGGCAGCCTGCAGGACAAGGGCCTGGAATGTGAGCGTCCCGAGCGAAGGGATCTAGTTCCGTCCCTTTCACCAGGCGACCATTGCCATAGACATCGAGTCCCTCCGCGCCAGAGATGTCACGAACTCCCACCCGGCTGTTACCATGGTCATCACCCCAGCCCTGCCCTTCCTGGGCAGCGCCCGGGTGACACACAGCGATTCAGAACAGACACCGCCCCTCCCCAGTCGCCATAGCAACGCCCCTCCCCCGCCTAGCATTCCTCGCTTGACATTCCCCACCCATCTTGTCCCCGCCGCCCTCCGCCTTCCCTTCTCAGGTCCAAGAGCATAGCCCGGGATCGGGGACCACCTCCGGGGCTGCCTCCGGTTCTTGAGGCCCCCCGGAGCGGCCCTGAGACCACTGTCGCCGGTTCCTTCTGTCTCTCTTCCCTTTCTCAGGCTCCAGGCAAGATGGCTGCCTGCTATCAGAAAGAGCTGCCGAGCCCAGAGCGAATCGATAGGCATCCTTCCCAGGGCGTGGGAGTCTCGCAGGCGCATTGAGGGACATTCACTTCAAGCCCAAGGACGGAGGCTCCACCCCTCGACTTCTACCCACTCGTTAATGGCACTTTTTGTATATACAAGAATAATGTCCCAGGGACATAGCGTCAGGGGTGAGTTTGCGAATCATTCCCTAGAAATCAGAAGTACAACATTATAAAAAAGAGAAGAAACACGACTTTTAAAACTGGTGTAGGGCCGGGCGCGGTGGCTCACGCCTGTAATCCCAGCACTTAGGGAGGTCGAGGCAGGTGGATCACTTGAGGCCAGGAGTTCAAGACCAGCCTGGCCAACATGGTGAAACCCCGTCTCTACTAAAAATACAAAAATTAGCCGGATATGGTGGCGGGCGCTTGTAGTCCCAGCTACTCGGGAGGTTGTGGCAGGAGGATCGCTTGAGCCCAGGATGCGGAGGTTGTAGTGAGCTGAGATCGCGCCACTGCACTCTAGCCTGGGCGACGGGAGTGAAACCCTGTCTCAAAAAAAAAAAAAAAAAAAAAAAAAAAGTGGTGTAGGCCACTTTTCAGCAGCACAATCTTGTCCAAGCAAAACTTGAATAATAGAATAAAAAATCATCATATATGCAAAGACGCCTTGAAAGTTCACCAGTTCTTGCAGTGGGCCTCTGCACACCCCTGGGATGAGTAAGGTCGGATGTGTGTGTGTGTGACTGGGATGGTTGGACTTGGATGCCCCCAGAAAGCTTGAGGCTTGAGTTTCTTTTTTTTTTTTTTGAGACGGAGCCTCGCTCTGTCGCCCAGGCTGGAGTCCAGTGGCGCGATCTCAGCTCACTGCAAGCTCCGCCTCCCAGGTTCACGCCATTCTCCTGCCTCAGCCTCCCGAGTAGCTGGGACTACAGGCGCCCGCCGCCACGCCTGGCTAATTTTTTGTATTTTTAGTAGAGACGGGGTTTCACCGTATTAGCCAGGATGGTCTTGATCTCCTGACCTCGTGATCTGCCTGCCTCGGCCTCCCAAAGTTCTGGGATTACAGGCGTGAGCCACTGCGCCCAGCCGGGGCTTGAGTTTCTAAAGACAGAAGATAGAATTAGGCAAAAGAAGCTTTGGGGTTTGGATCCAAGGAGGCTGTCTGAATCTATTTCAACTTCCAGCAGGAAGCTGCATTTCAAACTGTTCATCTTAACGTTATCAGGGTAAACTTCCTGTTGGATCTTAACATCAACTGACATAAAATTCAAAGCTGTTATTTTCCACATTATTTTTATAACAAATACAATCAATTCAACAATGTTTTAAAGTCACCGAAAGATCACACTGTATTTTATTGACTCAGCATCTCCCTTGTCCCTGTAACAAGCTTATCAGTGTCTTTTCATATTAAATACTCTTTTGTAACATGAAAAGAATAAACTCTATTTCACTGCACAAACGTGTAATCTTAACAAGAACAACTAATATTTATGCGACAATGTGCTGGGTACTGTTCAAGGTATTTTATACATATATTTATTTATTTAATCTTTTTTTTTTTTTTTTGAGATGGGGTTTCACTTTGTCAGTCAGGCTGGAGTGCAGTGACACGATCTTGGCTCACTGCAATCTCCGCCACCTGGGCTCAAGCAGTCCTCCTACCTCAGCCTCCCGGGAGCTGGGAACCACAGGCATTTGCCACCACGCCCGGATAATTTTTCTATTTTTGGTAGAGACAGGGTTTCACCATGTTGCCCAGGCTGGTCTCAAACTCCTGAGCTCAAGTGATTCGCCTGCCTCAGCCTCCCTAAGTGCTAGGATTACAGGTGTGAGCCACTGTACCCAGCCAATTTAATCATAATAACTGAAGGTTATGGGTCCTGTTACTATCCCCATTTTACAGATGAGGATATCTGAAGCCCAGGGAATTCAAGGGTGACATTTTATTGAACTGGTTCCCTTAAGATTTTTTTTTTTTTTAAAAAAAGACATGGTGTCAACTGGGCATAGTGGCTTATGTCTGTATTCCCAGCACTTTGGAAGGCTGAGGTGGGAGGATCACTTGAGTCCAGGAGGTTGAGACCAGCCTGGGGAACAAAGTGAGACCCCATCTCTACCAAAAATTAGGCATGGTGGTACATGCCTGTAGTCCCAGCTACTGGGGAGGCTGAGGCAGAAGAATTGCTTGAGCCTGGGAGGTTAAGGCTGCAGTGAGCTGTGATCATGCCACTACACTCCAGCCTGGGCAACAGAGCGAGACCCTGTCTCTGAAAAAAAAAAAAAAAAAAAAAAAAAGAGGTCAGATGTGGTGGCTCACACCTGTAATCCCAGCACTTTGGGAGGCTGAAGCGGGCAGATCACCTGAGGTTAGGAGTTCGAGACCAGCCTGGGCAACATGGTGAAACTCTGTCTCTACTAAAAATACAAAAAATTAGCTGGGCATGGTGGCAGGAGCCTGTAATCCCAGCTACTTGGGAGGCTGAGGCAAGGACAATCACTTGAACCCTGGAGGCGGAGGTTGCAGTGAGCTGAGATCGTGCCATTGCACTCCAGCCTGGGCAACAAGAGTGAAACTCCATCTCAAACATAAACGAATTAATTAAAAAAGAGAGAGAGACATGGGGTCAGCTGGGCATGGTGGCTTGTACCTGTAATCCCAATACTTTGGGAGGCCAAGGCAAGAAGATCACTTGAGTCTAGGAGTTTGAGACCAGCCTGGGCAACACAGTGAGACTACATCTCTACAAAAATAAAATTAGCTGGGTGTGGTGGTGTGTGCTCATAGTCCCAGCTACTCAGGTGGGTGAGGTGGGAGGATCGCTTGAGCCTGGGAGGTCAAGGCTGCAGTGAGCCATGCCACTGCACTCTGGCTTGGATGTTAGAGTGAGAGACCCTGTTTTTTTGTTTTTTTTTTTTTAAAAAGAGATATGGGGGTGTCTTGATGTGTTGCCCAGACTGGTCTCGAACTCGTGGACTTGAGGCATCCTCACACCTCAGCCTCCCAAGGAGCTGAGATTTACAGGCATGAGCCACTGCACCCAGCCCTGAACTGGTACCCTATTTGTGACTGGCATTGGGTTTATTTCCATGTTCTTTTTTCACCATAAAGAGTATTGTGATAAATACCTTTCCCATTGACTTCCACCTTCTCTCAACAGAGCCCTGCCCCTTCATCCCACCACTCTGCTTCCAAAGAAATATGATGGAATGAAATAACAGAAGAGTCAGGAATTCGAGTCAGGGATACCTGGGAAATTCTGTTTCACCATTGGAATGAATTCTTTTATTGTTGTTTTTCAATATTAACATATTAAATTTATAAAAATTATTTTTAAAATGTCTTCCTATAAAGCTATAAGATACTAGACAAAACAAGCTAATGAAAGGTTTGTTGGCCGGGCACTGTGACTCACGCCTGTAATCCCACCACTTTGGGAGGCTGAGGAGGGTGGGTCACTTGAGGCCAGGAGTTAGAGACCAGCCTGGCCAACATGGGCACCTCTGCCTCCCAGCTCAAGCGATTCTCGTGCCTTAGCCTCCCAAGTAGCTGGGACTACAATCGTGCACTACCACGCCTGGCTAATTTTTGTGTTTTTAGTAGAGATGGGTTTCACCATGTTGGCCAGGCTGGTCTCGAACTCCTGACCTCAGGTGATTTGCCTGCCTTGGCCTCCCGAAGTGCTGGATTATAGGCGTGAGCCACTCAGCTAGTTTTTCTTGATTAAACACTCCTCTGCTTGTTACAAGCTTTCGGTTAGTTTTCAAAGTTTGAGACCTGCCTGACAGCATGGTGAGACCCTATCTTTACAAAATAGAAAAAAATAACCAGGCGTGATGGTGTACACCTGTAGTCCCAGCTACTCAGGAGGCTGAGGTGGGAGGATCACTGGAACCTGCAAAGTTGAGGCTGCAGTGAACCATGATCACACCACTGCACTCCAGCCTGGGCAATATAGTGAGACCCTGTCTCAAAAAAAAAAAACAAAACAAGAAATGCAAAGGAACGCAGTGGACCACATTGGCTGTGTCTGCTTTTCATTGCTACCACAGGCTGAAATAAAATCTCAAGTTGGGCCCCAACTTCAGGGGACAAAGTAAAAGTGTAGGTGGGAAAGTGTAGGTGGTTCAGGGTGCAGGTGTGCTGAGAATCAAGGCCAGAGAGAGAAACGGGAGGAGCCGTGGAGCTGAGGTGTAATTGGAGTGGAGACACGGAATCCTCATTCACTTATCTCATCCCTGAAGTTTCTTCCTAAATGGGGCGAGTGGGGGTTGGGATATGAGGTCATAACTCATCATTTCCTGATGGGAAAACATTTGCCTCTGAAGCCGAAGTTCTCACAACCCCCAAATGGGGGTTGGTGACAACTCTCTATGCCCTAAGTCAGAAATAAAATTTCTGCCTTTGGAAAAAGCCTCAAACAGAGCACTGTGCGGTCCCCGGCATGCTGAACTAGCGAGCCAGCCTTCTGACAGATACTTCTTCAGTCCCTGGAGCTACGATTCTTACTGCCAAGATCAACAGTAAGAAAGTAATAATGTAAGAAATTGGTAAACTTGTAAATGAAATAGTAGTTTGGCCAGGCACGGCGGCTCACGCCTGTAATCCCAACACTTTGGGAGGCCGTGGCGGGTGGATCACTTGAGGCCAGGAGTTTGAGACCAGCCTGCTCAACATGGTGAAACCCTGTCTCTACTAAAAGTAGAAAAATTAGCTGGGCATGGTGGTGGGTGCCTGTTATCCTAGCTACTGAGGAGGCTGAGGCAGGAGAATCGGTTGAACCTGGGAGGTGAAGGTTGCAGTGAGCCGAGATCACGCCACTGCACTCCAGCCTGGGCAACAGAGTGAGACTCTTCTTTTAAAAAAAAAAAATAGTAGTTTGGTTATTGTTGCTGGGGGCAGGTGTGAAAAATAAATTTGAACTGAAACCAGAATGCACAAAGCCTTGGACTGCTAAGTGTGAGGATAAGGCGGCTGTTAAAGCCTGTCGGCCACGGATTCAGAGCCAGTGGAAATCACTTCACAGGGGTAGGACTAGGGTCACTCTGGTCTTAAGATCTCAATTCAGCTTGCCCAGTGAGGCATTCAGGGCTAGATTGCAGGTCTGGGAGTGTTTAGCCCTTGCATCTGATATCACAGTCCCAGGTGATTACAGCCCTTGATTCACTTTCTTTCCTGCTAATATGTTGAACTACATCTCATGCTTTTCAAATGTCAAGCCACCCTTGCTGTCCTGGGATAGGTCCCACCTGGTTGTGGTGATAGCCTGCATTACTGAGTGCTGACTATACTGATCTTATCTGTACTGTCACAAACCTAAGGAGGTAGGTATGACATTTAAGCCCCATTTTGAAGATAAGGAAAGTGAACTCTAGAGGGGTTTACTGCCCATGGCCGCAGATGTAGACAATACTAGAACTAGTATTTGCACTCCAGTGGGAAGTCGAACTGTTTTTTTTTGTTTTGTTTTTTACTTTAAGTTCTGGGATACCTGTGCAGAACATGCAGGTTTGTTACATAGGTATACATGTGCCATGGTGGTTTGCTCCCGTCATCTAGGTTTTAAGCCCCGCATGCATTAGGTATTTGTCCTAATGCTCAAACTGGACTGTTTCTTATCCTGGACACCAGAAACCACCAACCCCTGGTAACCAGCCAGCATTGTTGACAATAATGCCGCGTCCTTCTCCTAGCTCTGTGCACCCCCAGCACGAAGTCCCAGATCTAGTTCTGTTCCTGGTCTCTTCTGACCTCCAGGACTGCTATATGCGCCAAGGTCTGCAATGGCGTCCAGCTACCGTGAGGGGCTGATCTCCTCCTAGGCTTCCTCTCTAACCTCGCCCCTTGGCACTCTTACTCCATCAGGTTATGTTCCAGCCACGCTGGCTTCCTGTCACATGCTTTGAAAACTGTACAAAGTGTTCCTGGTATCTGGAATGCTCTCTGCTGTGACTCACTTCCCTGACACTTCTCATCCTATGGTCATGTCACTAATAACAAGCACTTTATTTATGCCAGGCACTCTTTGAAGCACTTTATTTATTTATTCATTTTAATTTGTTATTTTTTTGAGACACAGTCTCACTGTCATTCAGGCCAGAGTACAATGGCGCAATCTCGGTTCACTGCAACCTCCGCCTCCCGAGTTCAAGCAGTTATCCTGCCTCGGCCTTCCGAGTAGCTGGGATTACAGGCATGCGCCACCATGCCTGGCTAATTTTTGTATTTTTAGTAGAGATGGGGTTTCTCCTTGTTAGCCAGGCTGGTCTCGAACTCCTGACCTCAAGTGATCCACCCGTCTCGGCCTCCCAAAGTGCTGGGATTACAGGTATGAGCCACTGCGCCCAGCCTGAAGCACTTTACAATAGAAAACCTTGCGTAATCCTTACAACAGCAGCCTTGTGAAGTAGATACTATTGCCATCTCATCTCACAGGTGAGGAAATGAAAACAAAGAGAGGAAGTGACCTGCCCAAGGTCACACAGCCAGTAAGCAATGGAACTGGATTTATACGTAGGTCACTTGGCTCCGAATTCCTGTTCTTAACCACAACAGTAACACCAACTGTCAAGTTACTTTTTGTGAGTTCATCTAGTGTGGATTCCTAACAAGTACTTTGTCATCCTGCCCTCGCTTTGCTTGATCTATCAGCAAACCCTGTGAGTTCCACCTTCAGAATATGCCAGAATCCGAGCTCTCCTCTCGGTGTCCACTGCCGCCACCACCATCGCTGGTGTGGATGACTGCAGCAGCCTCCTCACCACTGCCATCCTCGCCCCCTCTCCTCAATCTGTCCTCATGGCAGCCAGAATGATCCTGTTGCAACCCAAGTCAGCCCAGGGCCCTCCTCTGCTCAGAGCCCTGCCGTGGCTCTCATCTCTCTCAGAGAAAAAGCCAAAGTCCTCTCCGTGGCCCACGAGGCCC
This sequence comes from Pongo pygmaeus, assembly GCF_028885625.2. Taxonomy (NCBI): domain Eukaryota; kingdom Metazoa; phylum Chordata; class Mammalia; order Primates; family Hominidae; genus Pongo; species Pongo pygmaeus. Next base: position 49,479,656 of record NC_072396.2, on the reverse strand, counting down.
TCCGGGCCCTCCCTGACCTCACCACCCACCACTGGCCCCTGGCTCACTCTGCTCCTGCCCCGCTGGCCTTCTTGCTGTTCCCCACACACCAAGCAAGCTCCTGCCTCAGGGCCTTTGCACCTGTTTGCTTTTCCCTCTGCCTTTAATTCTCCTCTTCCAGATGTCGAAGCAAGGTAAGGCTGACAGGTTTGGCCGGAAATGAAACAAGCCCTTGTTACATTCAGATGTTACTTACGTGGACCACGAAAGCAAGAACATCCACAGATTCTGGTTCATGTCCCTTGTGCCGGGCAACACCGAAATGAAAGGGGTGAGATGACCACACACCAGGTGGCAGGACACCTTGTTGCTGAGGAGCTAATTTCATGCTGCAGCTAAGCAGTTCTATAGCCCAGAGGTGAGGGGTAGAAAGCCTCAAACCCCACCAGAACCTCAGGAGGTAGGGAGAAAACTGTCTTACAATAGGCTCCTTGCTAGATAGGGAGGTGAATGGTAAATGGCCTCGTGAGAACTCCCCACAAACCTTCCGTGCTCTGTGTTCCGAGGATCACAGGGCATTCTGCCAAGACTTACATCAGCTTACCTACGTGGCCCATGTGGAGACGTGCAAGGGAGCCACAGCGCTGTGAAGGAACCATCCCCACGAACTAGATCACTGGATATCCTCCTTGACTGCTCTCCCTCGAACATTGGGTCTCTGTTGAAAGGCACCTTCTCAGAGTCACCTTCCCTGACTGCCGTGTGTAAACCAGCACATCTCACTCTCCACCCCCACCCTGCTTTATTTCCCTTAATGCTTCCCACTCCCTAACATTACATTACACAGCAATGTTTCAGCTTATTGTAGGTGGACCCCACCAATGCATGATATAATGAAACTTCACAAAATCAAGTTTTAACAAATTTAAGAAGAATGAAAACATATGAAGAGCCTTTCTGACCACAATGGTATAAAAGTAGAAATCAATAAAAGGAGGAAAATCAGAACACTCACAAATATGTGGAAATTAGACAATACACTTCTGGCTGGGCACGGTGGCTCATGCCTGTAATTCCAGCACTTTGGGAGGCCAAGACAGGAAGAACTGTTTTTTTTTTTTTTTTTTTTTTTTTTGAGACGGAGTCTCACTCTGTCTGGAACGCAGTGGTGCTCTCTCTGCTCACTCCAACCTCTGCCTCCCAGGTTCAAGCGATTCTCCTGCCTCAGCCTCCCAAGCAGCTGGGATTACAGGCGCCTGCCACCACGCCCAGCTAATTTTTTGTATTTTTACCAGGGTTTCACCATGCTGGCCAGGCTGGTCTCAAACTCCTGACCTCAAGTGATTTGCCCACCTTGGCCTCCCAAAGTGCTAGGATTACAGGCATGAGCCACCGCACCCCGCCAGGAAGATCTCTTGAGGCCAGGAATTCAACACCAGCCTTGGCAACATAGTGAGACCCTTGTCTCTACAAAAAATAAAAGAATTAGTCGGGCATGGTGGCGTGTGCCTGTGGTCTCAGCTACTTGGGAGACTGAGGTGGGAGGATCCCTAGAGCTCAGGAGGTGGAGGTTGCAGTGAGCTGTGATCTTGCCACTGCACTCCAGCCTGGGTGACAGAGCAAGACCCTGTCTCAAAAAAAAAAAAAAAGAAAAAAGAAAGAAAAGAAATAAAGATCTCAAATAAACTAACTTTATACCTCAAGGGACTAGAAAAAGAATGAAGTCCAAAGTTAGCAGAAAGATGGAAATAACAAAATCAGAGCAAAAATAAATGAAATAGATGAAGAAAATAGAAAAGATTAATGACACTAAGAGTTGGTTTTTTGAAAAGATGAACAAAGTAAATAAAATCAGAAACATTACAAGTGAAATGACAGAAAAACAAAGGACCTGCCAGGCACAGTGTCTCATGCCTGTAATCCCAGCACTTTGAGAGGCTGAGGTGGGAAGATCACTTGAGGTCAGGAGTTCGAGACTAGCCTGGCCAACACGGCGAAACTCCATCTCTACTAAAAATACAAAAATTAGCCAGGCATGGTGATGTGTGTCTGTAATCCCAGCTATCCAGGAGGCTGAGGCGGGAAGGATCACTTAAGCCTGGGAGGTTGAAGCTACAGTGAGCTGTGATTGTGCCACTGCACTCCCGCCTGGGTGACAGAGTGAGACCCTATCTCAAATAATAATAATAATAAGCCTACTAAACACTACTATGAACAGTTGTTACACAAATTGGATAACCTAGAAACAATGGACGCATTCCTAGAAATATACACTCTACCAAGACCAAATCAGGAATAGAAAATCTGAACAGACTGATAACAAGTAAGGAGATTGAATCATTCATCAAAAATCTCCCAACAGGCCGGGCACAGTGGCTCACGCCTGTAATCCCAGCACTTTGGGAGGCCAAAGTGGGCAGATCACCTGAGGTTAGGAGTTGAAGACCAGCCTGGCCAACATGGTGAAACCCCGTCTCTACTAAAAATACAAAAATTAACCGGGCATGGGGGTGGGTGCCTGTAATCCCAGCTACTCAGGAGGCTTAGGCAGGAAAATTGCTTGATCGTGGGAGGTGGAGGTTGCAGTGAGAGCCGAGATCAAACCACTCCAGCCTAGGCAGCAGAGTGAGACTCTGTCTCAAAAAAGGAAAAAAAAAATTGAAGAAGAGGGAACACTTCCAAACTCATTTTATGAGAATAGAATTACCCTGATACCAAAGTCAGATAAATGGTAGTGGCGGTGGGAGGAGGTGGGGGTGGTTAATGGGTACAAAAAATAGAAAGAATGAATAAGATCTAGTCTTTGACAGGATAATAGGGTGACTATATCCAATAAAAATTTAATTGTACATTTAAAAATAACTAAAATAAGCTGGGTGCGGTGGCTCATGCCTGTAATCCCAGCACTTTGGGAGTCCAAGGTGGGCGGATCACCTGAGGTCAGGAGTTCGAGACCAGCCTGACCAATATGGAGCACCCCCATCTTTACTAAAAATACAAAATTAGCCGGGCGTGGTGGTGCATGCCTGTAATCCCAGCTACTCGGGAGGCTGAGGCAAGAGAATCGCTTGAACCTGGGAGGCAGAGGTTGTGGTGAGCTGAGATCGCGCCGTTGCACTCCATCCTGGGCAACAAGAGTGAAACTCAGTCTCAAAAAAAAAAAAAAATAGCTGGGCATGGTGGTGTGTGCTCATAGTCCTAGCTGCTGGGGAGGCTGAGGTGGGAGGACTGCTTGAGCCCAGGAGTTCGAGACTGTAGTGAGCTATGATTGTGTTACTGGACTCCAGCCTGGGCAACAGAGCAAGACCCTCTTTAAACACACACACACACATGCAAACACACACAGACACACACCCAGTGGAACAGAATCAAGGGCCCAGAAAATAGGGAGTATCTCTGAGCCTACTCTGGCTTGGGAGGCTGCCTGATAAAAACAAAAAACAAAAACCAACCCCCAAAACCCAAGAGAGCCCAGAAATAAACCCACACATACAATATAAACTAATCTTATCCCCCACCACCCTAGATGGAGTCTTGCTCTGTCGCCCAAGCTGGAATGCAGAGGTGCGATCTCGGCTCACTGCAACCTCTGCCTCCTGGGTTCAAGCGATTCTCCTGCCTCAGCCTCCCAAGTAGCTGGGATTACAGGCATGTGTCACCATGCCCGGCTAATTTTTTTTTTTTTTTTTGTATTTTTAGTAGAGACAGGGTTTCACCATGTTGGCCAGGCTGATCTCAAACTCCTGACCTCGTGATCCGCCTGCCTTGGCCTCCCAAAGTGCTGGGATTATAGAGGGGAGCTACCGCGCCCAGCTAGTATCAACTAATCTTTGACAGAGGTGCCATGAATACACAATGGAGGAAAGACAGTCTTCAATAAATGGTGCTGGGAAAAATGATGGACCCTTATCTTACACCATACACAAAAACTAAAAATGGATTAAAGACTTAGACATAATATCTGAAGCCATAAAAGTCCCAGAAGGAAACCAAGGGGGAAAGCTCCTCGACATTGGTCTTATCAATGATTCTTTGGACATGAAACCAAAAGCACAGACAACAAAAGCAAAAATAAACAGCCAGGTGTGGTGGCTCGCGTCTGTAATCCCAGCACTTTGGGAGGCCAAGGTGGGCGGATTGCCTGAGCTCAGGAGTTCGAGACCAGCCTGGCTGACATAGTGAAACCCCATCTATACTAAAAATACAAAAATTAGCCGGGCGTGGTGGTGCACACCTGTAGTTCCAGCTACTCAGGAGGCTGAGGCAGGAGAATCGCTTGAACCTGGGAGGCGGAGGTTGAGCCGAGATCGTGCCACTGCACTCTAGCCTGGGCAAGACTCCGTCTTAAAAAAATAAACAAGTGGGACTACATCAAACTAAAAAATTTCTGCACAGCAAAGGAAAAACAATCTACAAAATGAAAAGGCCACCTATGGAATGGAAGAAAATATTTTCAAACCATTTATCTTATAAGGGATTAATATCCAAAATATATAAGGAACTCATATAACTCAACAGCAAAAACCCAAATAAACTGATTTTAAAATAGCCAAAGGACCTGAAAAGACATTTCTCCAAAGAAAACATACAAATGGCCACCAGGTATACAAAAAGGGGCTCAACATCACTAATCATCAGGGAAATGCAAATCAAAACCACAATGAGATATCAACTCATACCTATTAGGATGGTCACTATAAAAATGAGGAAAGGGCCAGACATGGTGGCTCATGCCTGTAATCCCAGCACTTCGGGAGGCCGAGACAGGTGGATTGCCTGAACTCAGGAGTTCGAGACCAGCCTGGCTGATGTGGCGAAACCCCATCTCTACTAAAAGTACAAAAATTAGCTGGGTGTGGTGGTGGGCACCTGTAACACCAGCTACTTGGGAGGCTGAGGCAGGAGAACTGCTTGAACCCAGGAGGCGGAGGTTGTAGTGAGCCGAGATTGCACCATTGCACTCTAGCCTGGGTGAGAGAGTGAGATTCCATCTCAAAAAAAAAAAAAATTAGGAAAGATAACAAGTGTGAAGGGAACCCCTATACACTATTGTAGGAATGTAAATTAGTACAGCTAGTAGGGAAAATTGTGTGGAGGTTCCACAAAACATTAAAAATAAACTACCAAGTCTGGGCATGGTGGCTCACGCCTATAATCCCAGCACTTTGGGAGGCCAAGGTGGGCGGATCACGAGGTCAGGAGATGGAGACCATCCTGGCTAACATGGTGAAACCCCGTCTCTACTATACAAAACATTAGCCAGGCGTGGTGGCAGGCGCCTGTAGTCCCAGCTACTCGGGAGGCTGAGGCAGGAGAATGGTGTGAACCTGGGAGGTGGAGCTTGCAGTGAGCCAAGATCGCACCACTGGACTCCAGCCTGGGCGACAGAACGAGACTCTGTCTAAAAAAAAAATAAATAAAAAATAAATAAACTACCATAGCATCCAGCAATCGCACTTCCAGGTATATATCCAAAAGTTATGAAATTACTATCTCAGAGATATATGCACTTCCATGTTCATTGTAGCATTACTCACAATAGCCAAAATGTGGAAACAACCCAAATGTCTATGGCAGATGAGTGGATAAAGTAAATGAGGTGTATATGTACAGTGGAATATTATTCAGCCTTAAAAAAGGAAATTCTGCCATTTGCAACATGGATGGAGGACATTATGCTAAGTGAAATAAGCCACTCGTAGAAAGACAAGTACTGCATGATCTCACTTGTATGTGCAGCCTAAAAAAAGTCAAACTCATAGAAATGGAGTACAATGGTGGTTACTAAGGGCTGGGGAAATTTTTGGTCAATGGGTCCAAGCTTTCAGTTATAACATGAATAAGTTCTGGAGATTCAATGTACAGCACGGTGACTATAGTTAATAACACTGTGGTGTATACTTGAAATTGTCTAAGTAGATCATTAAGTGTTCTCATTTCACTCACAATAAAGGTAACTAAGTAAGGTGATAGATGTGTTAATTTGTTTTATTGTAGTGATCATTTTAAATGTGTATATTTATCAAACACCCTGTTATATATATATATATATATATATTTTTTTTTTTTTTTTTGAGATGGAGTCTTGCTTTGTTGCCCAGGCTGGAGTGCAGTGGCACGATCTTGGCTCAGTGCAACCTCCACCTCCTGGCTTCATGGAATTTCTCCTGCCTCAGCCTCCCGCGTAGCTGGGATTACAGGCATGCGCCACCACACCTGGCTAATTTTTGTATTTTTAGTAGAGATGGGGTTTCACCTTGTTGGCCAGGCTGGTCTCAAACTCCTGACCTCAAGTGATCCACCCACCTCGGCCTCCGAAAGTGCTGGGATTACAGGCGTGAGCCACTGCACCTGGCCTATACATCTTAAATATCCTCTCTTTTTTTTTTTTTTTGGTTAACCACACCTCAAAAGAGCTGGGCAAAAAATTAAGTTAATGTGAAAAGTTTCCATCAAAAAATGACTAATAATCCAGAAAAGATTTGCTAAATAAGACTGGGCATGGTGGCTCACACCTGTAATCCTAGCACTTTTGGAGGCTGAGGTAGGAGGATTGCTTGAGTCCAGAAGTTTGAGACCATCCTGGACAACATAAATATAGTGAGACCCTGTCTCTACAAAAACCAAAAAAGATTATTGGGCATGGGTGATGCAGCCCTGTAATTCCAGCTACTCTGGAGGCTGAGCTGGGGGGATTGCTTAAGCCTGGGAGGTCGAGGCTAGAGTGAGCTGTGATCATGCCACTGCACTCCAGCCTGGATGACAGAGCAAGATGTCATCTCAAAAAAAAAAAAAAAGTAAAAGAAAAGATTTGCTAAACAAGCTTATAGTAGGGGCATTAATTGATCTTATAGTGTGAATATTGACAGATGTACTTACGCAGTTTTTTTGTTTGGTTTTGTTTTGTTTTTTATTGAGACAGGGTCTCGCTGTTACCCAGGCCAAAATGCCACTCACTGCAGCCTAGACCTTCCAGGCTCAAGCAGTCCTCCCACCTCAGCCTCCCAAGTAGCTAGGACCACAGGCGTGCACCATCATACCCGGCTAATTTTTATTTTGGTTTAACAGGGGCAGGGGGCAGGTGGCGGGTGCCTCACTATGTTGCCCGGATTGGTTTGGAACTTCTGGGCTCAAGCGTTCCTCCTGCCTCAGCCTCCTAAAGTGGTGGAACTACAGGTGTGAGCCACCGCACCCAGCCCAGATGTACTTACATTTAAAAAATGTTAGGCTGGGCGCGGTGGCTCACACCTGTAATCCCAGCACTTTGGGAGGCTGAGGCTGGTGGATGACCTGAGGTTGGGAGTTTGAGACCAGCCTGATTAACATGGAGAAACCCCATCTCTACCAAAAATACAAAATTAGAAGGGTATGGTGGTGCATGCCTGTAATCCTAGCTACTCCAGAGGCTGAGGCAGGAGAATCATTTGAACCCAGGAGGCAGAGGTTGCGGTGAGCCAAGATCACGCCATTGCACTCCAGCCTGGGCAACAAGAGTGAAACTCCGTCTCAAAAAAAAAAAAAAGTTTTCATGCAGGAAAATGGTGCTGGCCATGCTGGTGCTGGGGGTTCTGCCATGGCCTGTGGCCTGGGGACTGCTCTGCAACTTTTAGGAGTAACTACAGTGGAAGCTTCAGCAGGGCCTGCCTGGCTTTCCCAGTCCTCTATGGGGATGAGCATCAGCAGGCCGGCCATATTTAGAGCCGGCAAATGATACCAGTGTAAGAATTCCAGCCTTTTGGATAGTATCTTTTGGATGGCAACTCCCCAGAGCAGATGCACCACTGAAGTTAACTGGTGTAGAAGAAATCCTCAGAAGCTTATCAAAGTTAAGAACAATAGGCTGGGTGTGGTGGCTCACGCCTGTAATCCCAGCACTTTGGGAGGCCGAGGCCGATAGATCACCTGAGGTCAGGAGTTCGAGACCAGCCTGGCTAACAAGGAGAAACCCCCATCTCTACTAAAAATACAAAAATTAACCAGGCATGGCGGCTCATGCCTGTAATCCCAGCGACTCGGGAGGAAGGATAACCGCTTGAACTCGGGAGGCAGAGGTTGCAGTGAGCTGAGATCACGCCACTGCACTCCAGCCTGGGCAACAGAGTGAAGTTGTTTCTCAATAATAATAAGTTAAGTACAATATAGACATTTGTTCTGAATGTGATCACCTGTAACAGAAACATGTCCTTTGGGGCCACTGCTATGAGAAGGTGGGCAAGGACACTGCAGAAGTCAGATGACAGATAGGGAAACAAGGGGGCCCTTTTAAGGCTCCCACTGTAGAGACTATGGTGTTGTACATGGGAGCGACGCCGTCTGAACAAGATCAGGGTGAGGATCATAGAACAAGACAGGAAGCAGCCATCCTGGTTCACCCACAATTAACACCAAAGATGTTAAAAGGTTAAATTCACAGTAAATCATTTCTCCTGAAATAGAGGAAGATTCTATCTTTATGTTGTTGTGCTTGTTTTTAAATCATCAATATAGTTTAACACATTCTTTCTAAGCAGTTTTGTGTGGGATAATTTGAAGAACATGGGTAAACTCTAAAAAATGTTTTCATGATATCCATGATAACTAGCAAGGAAAATAGCTGATGAGTAGGTGAACTTGCTTTCTCAAGTAGGCACATTCCCTAAGTAAAGGTTTTTGTATGAGTTAAGCCTCATGGTAGATAAACTTGGATAGCAACATATAAACTGATGTTAAGTTGCAAATTCTTCATGTTTCATGCAAAACTTGGATAGCAACATATAAACTGATGTTAAGTTGCAAATTCTTCATGTTTCATGCACTGTGCACTTTGGATACCATGGAGTTCAAGCCAGCACACAAGGCAACCAAGTCCCATAAACTGGATGATTTCAATGCAGGCTGACACTGAACTCCCCCGTCTAGGACTCCACTTTCTCCTTTACCAAATGGTTTTCCTTTTTTTTTGAGACAGAGTCTCACTCTGTCGCCCAGGCTGGAATGCAATGGCGCAATCTCTGCTCACTGCAATCTCTGCCTCCCTGGTTCAAGCAACTCTCCCACCTCAGCCTCCCAAGTAGCGGGGATTACAGGTGCCTGCAATTAGGCCCGGCTAATTTGTGTACTTTTGTAGAGATGGGGTTTCACCATGTTGCCCAGGCTGGTCTTGAACTCCTGACCTCAGGTGATCCACCTGCCTGGGCCTCCCAAAGTGCTGGGATTACAGGCACGAGCCACCACACCCGGCCCCAAGTGATTTTTTTAGTAGCACATGCCCGACTACCTTTTACAAGACAGACTCACATGCTGATTTTCCAGCCTTCAGCAAGAGTGTGGAGACAAAAGTTACTCCATCTTGGATGCCAATCCACCATGTTTACTTCTGATTAGCACCAGTCCTATAAATGCCTGATTCCTCCTTTGCCATCCCTAGTTTAAGAGCTTGTCAGGGGCCAGGCGCGGTGGCTCACGCCTGTAATCCCAGCACTTTGGGAGGCCGAGGCGGGTGGATCATGAGGCCAGGAGATCGAGACCATCCTGGCTAACACGGTGAAACCTCGCCTCTACTAAAAAATACAAAAAATTAGCCGGGCGTAGTGGTGGGCTCCTGTAGTCCCAGCTACTCCGGAGGCTGAGGCAGGAGAATGGCATGAACCCGGGAGGCGGAGCTTGCACTGAGCCGAGATCGCGCCACAGCACTCCAGCCTGGGCCACAGAGCGAGACTCCATCTCCAAAAAAAAAAAAAAAGCTTGTCAACTTTTACATTATCGCACAAATCAGATGATGATGCATATCGCATTCTGCCTGTTCTGGAGTTGCCTTCATCTTGCTGGAGCACACTCTTTCCCTATGGTATGTAAGCCGTGGGTTGAAGAGCAACAGTATGGAGAGTTATCTTGCTGCCACCCAAGGCCATACTTATTTTTGAGACAGTTGTGCTCTGTCGCCCAGGCTGGAGTGCAGTGGCGCGATCTGGGCTCACTGCAACCTCTACCTCCTGGGTTCAAGCCATTCTTGTGCCTCAGTCTCCCAAGTAGCTGGGATTACTTGGCGTGCGCCACTACACTCGATTAATTTTTGTATTTTTAGTAGAGACGGGGTTTCACCATGTTGGCCAGGCTGGTCTCAAACTCCTGACATCAGGTGATCCACCCACCTCGGCTTCCCAAAGTGTTGGGATGACAGGTGTGAGCCACTGCGCCCGTCCCCACGTCATGCTTCTAAGTCCCCCCAATAAAGCACCCTTTACTAACAATTTTTGTCTGCCTTGTTTCTTGGCTCCTTCGGCATTTGGAGGTTTGCATACAAGGCTCTTTCATGGGAACAATGAGTAAATGGATATATATGTATTTAAAAAACGAATATACTCTTTCACAGCATATTAGAAATGTTTATTAAGAATAATGGCATGAACTGCTTTTAACAATTTAGAAAAGACCCATTCCCCCCCCCCCCCAGATCCAGGGCACTTCCTCTAAGTAAACACAAGTATTTCTGTAGTGAACTGTATGCATATTCCCACTGAGTAAAGGTTATAAGAAGCCTCAGGTCAGGTCTTACCACCAAAATTGGAAACACTTGGAATGCAGCTGGGCAGGGACTTGAGCAGGTTTTGTCTTGATAAGCAGGCAAGAATGGCAGAACACTGGCTTATTGTCAGCCAATGTTTTTTTATATACCTGAAGTATTCACAGCAACTTATTTTAAGAAGCTTTTTAAAAGTTCTACACCTCCACCCCCACAACTCCCCAATCCAGAACATGGAACAAGGGTGTGGAGCTGTTTGATGGACTTGGTCTGTTCTTAAGATTTTACATTTAATACTCTTAACCCCTAGGCCAGGCGTGGTGGCTCACGCCTGTAATCCCAGCACTTTGGGAGGCCGAGGCGGGTAGATCACTTGAGGTCAGGAGTTCAGGACCAGCCTGCCCAACATGGTGAAACCCTGTCTCTACTAATACAAAAATTAGCCAGGCGTGGTGGCAGGCACCTGTAATCCCAGCTACTTGGGAGGCTGAGGCATGAGAATTGCTTGAACCTGGGAGGCGGAGGGTACAGTGAGCTGAGACTGTGCCACCGCACTCCAGCCTGGGAAACAGAGTGAGACCCTGTCTGAAAACAAAACAAAACAAAAAACCTCCTAACCCCTGTGTGAGGTGGGTATTATGATTTCCATTTTATGGATGTTGTAACTGAGGCAGAGAAGAAATTAAACTAGGAAGCAAGGATCTGAAGTGATTTCTGCCTAGGTGGGGTAGGAGGGGTGGGGCTTAAGACTTGAAAGCCTAATTGAAAACCAAAAGCCAATCTCTTAATTTATTCTGGACCTTGACAAGAGATTTGGTGAATGGTTTAGAAAGATTTTTGGTACAGACAAGTTCCAGGGCTTGAAAGTGAAAACTAGTCACAGGCCATGTGTTTGGTCTTTGCAGGTCTTGGGATACATGTTCTCAAGGTACCTTGAGTGTTTGGGGGGTTTCTAGCCTCAGTGGGTTCTTGACAAACGTGCATCAGTTGGATGCTGAAGACAAACCAAAGTAGGAGACCAACAAGCACTTTAAGGGTGGTTGCGGGTTGACCTCAAATCTGGAAATTTATTCATCACGGACTATGGCACTATAGAAAACTGTGGGCTCTCTTCCTTAGAGCAGATAGACAGCCAGAGACTGGGACTCCCTGGGCTGGATGATCACAAAGCACATTGTAAACACAACAGAGCAGAGCAGGTTGAAAGTTGTTCTACAAATAAATTTTGGTCTTCATTGATTCTACTTAGGAACATTTTGTTGCAGGAATATTACTGATTATGGATCCTATCTCAGCTGACACTGGGGGTGAGAGGTACATTGCTATCCTGAGAGGCAGGGAGCAGAGGACCCCCTCCAATCCCCCGACCTACAAGGCATTCACAGTAGTCCTCCTGCCAATTCTCACTGCCTTAGCTCCCTAAAGGCCCAGAATAGGATGCCTCCTCAGACCAAGTATCCACCTGGTGGGGTTAGCCACAATGCCCCACAGCCTGGGCCTGGCTTAGTGGGTGAGGTAGAAGTTTCCAAGTCTCCATCCACCTGCCAAAGCAAATTCATGACTGTTTGGGTTACAGGAAGAAGGGATATTGGGGCCTGTCCTAACTAGCTGGGAAACTCAGGAGGCAGGCCTCCAGGACTGGGACTCATAATACAGGGTTCCACAACGCACCAGCAAGGGAATAGGCAGCTCAGGACAATAATGTCCTGGAGTTTGCAACCTGGTGGTAACTTAGCTCAGTATTAGCCAGGTGAAAGCCATGAATACAACAGATTTTTCTGTTCCAAACTAGAACCAATGGAGGGATAACACCCATGGGGCCTCAATACAGCCACTAGAAACAACCATGACTAAAGGGAGCAGAACTGAGGAACTAAGACCAGCTAGAATTACAAAATTACCACCACCTTACCACCCAAGACACACACACACCAAAAAAGATCAAATCCCCGTGACTGAGAGCTTTGCCAACTCTTCTCAGTGGCTTTATATGTCAATTAATCTAACCCTCCACAGAAAATGTAAAATGGCATAAGGCTGAAATTAAATGACTCACCCGAAGTCAAATACCTGGGAAGTAGAAGAGCCCCTACATAAATCCTGGAATCTGAGCTCCTAGCATTGTTTTCAAACCAGGCCTCTCTCACGGCCCTCATACACAAAGATGAGTTCAGTGCATCTCTCCCCAACCCCCATCATTTCAGGGGAAGGAATGAACTGGTACCACTATTTATGATAGGGATTAGCTCACGCCATGAGATTAGGTGCTTACGTTCTCAGAATAATGGGACTGAGACCAGTTTAGGAAACCCAATTCCAGCAGGCCTCAGGCCTCAATGTACACCTAACCCTCTGGCAGTCCCTGCCCACCCACCAACCAAATATTCTCCAAGCCTCCCTCTCATTGATATGCCCCCATTTTTTTTTTTTTTTTTTGAGACAGAGTCTTGCTGTCACCTAGGCTGGAGTGCAGTGGCACAATCTCAGCTCACTGCAACCTCTGCCTCCTGGGTTCAAGCAATTCTCCTGCCTCAGCCTCCCGAGTAGCTGGGATTACACGCACCCGCCACCATGCCCTGCTAGCTTTTGTATTTTTAGTAGAGACGGGGTTTTGCCATGTTGGCCAGGATGGTCTCAAACTCCTGACCTCAGGTGATCCGCCCACCTCTGCCCCCATTTTTAATTTGCAAACTGGGCTGAGTAAGAAAAAAGCAGTTTGTTCTCAGGTTTCATCTTTTTAATAAGCTCTGTGAAAGACATCCTAAGCACTGTATGAAACACAACAGAATATTTTTTCTTCCAGTATTAAAAAAAAAAGACATTTGCAAACATTTTAAAGCCAACTCTTCTATATAATCAGTTTGATGATCTGAATTAGAAAATACCCCTGGATAATCATGTTCTTGATACACATTTCCTTTTTTTTTTTTGAGATGGAGTCTCGCTGTTGCCCAGGCTGGAGTACAGTGGCGCAATCTTGGCTCGCTGCAACCTCCGCCTCCTGGGTTCAAGCGATTCTCCTGCCTCAGCCTCCCGAGTCACTGGGATTACAGGCACACACCACCATGCCAGGCTAATTTTTTTATGTTTAGTACAGATGGGGTTTCACCATGTTGGTCAGGCTGGCTTGATGCACATTTCTTATAGGTACATTTGGAAAATTGCTTTCTAACCACAATAAACACTGTGTACAGGTTTTTAAAATGTCCCTGGATACACATTAATTTTTTGAAGTCAGTCTGGCCAAACTTGCCAGAACCAATTATTGCTAGCTCCAATAATCCTAAGAGCTCAAACTAAAAAATTGGTAAAAAGAAAAATACTCAGGTTCTACAAACGTCCCATAATTTGTCTTTAAATAGGCAGAAAAATTTTAAAAAAAGATGGAACTGTCTAAAAGGTCTTCAGCTACCTTGGCAGGTCAATTTAAAAACAAAAGGTTGATATACTATAAAATAAGATGCTTCAGTGCAGCTCCAAAAACCTTTATAAATACAGCCATTTTGGAAGGACGATCCTGGATCAGAAATTATTCCTTGTGTATCTGAGAACAGCAAGAGGGGGAGAATTGTGATGTCAAGAAGGAACAGCTGACAACATGCTCACCTCCTAGAGCTGATGAAGATGCTGAGGGTTGGACAACAGGGACACACCTTCATTTCCTCCATCCCACACAAGAGCAGATTTATAGGAGATGGGTTTTCAGATCCCACCCCCTAGCAAACTTGCTCTGACATGCACCTGAGAGCAAGGAAGGCCTAGCTAGGAATGTTTGGTAGGTTGGCTGGATGAGGTATGAGGGCAGCAGAAATGCAGAACAGTCTTGCCAGAAAAGGTGAGAGGGTCACGACAGAGTGTGACAAACAGGTTCACTCAATGCTGATATCCAAGTCTCACCTATATTATGTGCATGTCTCATTTCAGTTGTCATAATTGTCTCTGTAATTTCCTCCTGAGTAGCGGTCATAACCACCCTGGTTTCTGGGGGGAAAAAGAAACACAAGAAAGTTTTCTGGGACTGCATTATACACCACTGTCATTAATTATATGCATCACGTTTTATAGTATGGGTCATAATGTAAACCTTACATATCAAAAACAGGATATGTTAAGCATATGAGTATCACAGTGAACAGTTTTATGGCATACAATTTATACGCAGTATATTAAATCGTATTACATGTTAAAGCAATATAGTTATATAACCCACACAGCACAACATATATAGTATACTTTACCATGTCGCAACTATATGACCACACAATTAACTTAAAATGCTAAATTTCATACTCCTTTTAGGCACACATTAGTAACAGCAAGGTGTGGTATGCATAAACACCCAGGCGCTGAGTTCTTAAGGAGAGGAAAGCAATAGCAGAACATTCCAGGCCCTTGGCTACCCACCTGCCATTATAGTCTCTGGAACGTCCATATCCATATCCATACCCTCCAGGTCGACTGTCATAATACCTGCCACTCCCATAGCCCTGGTCCCCACCACCTAGAGCAGAAAAATATTTAAATGGCAGTTGTCCACACATAGGCAACTCTCCCTCTCACCCCATGATCAAAACGATCACTGCACTCACCTCTAGAGTAGCTGCGACCACGCCCATGGGCCCCAAAGCCACCTCCTCTGGTTCCCCGAGCAGACTTGCCTGCATGATCCACACGGATCTGACGACCATCCAGAGACTAAGTGTGGGAGACACAAGGAGGATGGGTTGGCAGTCAGTCAGGGCAATGGTGAGGGAAGAGCAGACAAGGGTAAGTGGGCAAAAGAGGCCAAAAATTCCTGCTGGGCACCAGGTTCTGGGTGCCATGTTCCAGAATAAGCTCCTTTACCCCAGAATGGCTTCATCAGGAGCTATAGAATCCCACACAAAATGACCTGAATGCACCATGTTCCCCTTGCTACTACTTACATCTTGACTGAACTCAGGCTGAGTTCTCCTCCCCACTCCTCTAAGCTGCCCGACTATCAGGGCTAGACAGACACCTCTCTTGGTTTGAGGCTTCAGAGTCCATGTCAGAAGACTCACGAGGTCCTCTCCGGGCCAGGCCCACAGGTCTGCAGACTCTACTACCTAAGCCCAAGGCAGGTCAACCATCCACAGGTGGCTTCTCGGCCTCATGCAGGACCAGTCGTCGCCTCCCAGGCGGCCAGGCTCTGTCTGCCGCTGCCCTCCACCCCCTAGAACAAAAGGCAGTCATGCTCCTGTGAGTGGGCACTGCGGGGCTTGGTGGCCACGCTGCCCCGAGCAGACACAGAGGGAAAAACAAAAAGAATGAAGGAAGCCGCAGATGGGGGCAAGGTCCCTCTGCAGATAGGAGGCCCCACCTCTCCGTTCATGGCTCTCATGGCAACTGAAGCATGCTCTGGGTTGGTGAAGGTGATGAAACCAAAACCCCTGGACCGCTGAGTCTCCCGGTCCTTGACAACGACCACTGTGAGAGGGAGAGAAGATGGAGCAATGTGGACCAGTCAGCACCCCAAAGGTTAAGTGGCAAAGGGTGGCCGGAAAAGGAGATGGCGTAGGTAGGGAAAACGGAGCCCTCCCACCAATCCCGAAGACGGTTCCCCTCATCCTTAGCCTACACCATAGGCTGACGAAGAAAAAGAATTTGGAGGCGTGGGTCCTAACTTTTCAGTTAATACTCCTTGAAATGCAAGGATCCCAGACTTTCTCTCACCAACCCCCATTGTGAGTCTGGCCCGTCTCACCCTCAGAGATAGGTCCGAAACTGCTGAAGTGGTCTTCCAGTGCCTGCTCGTCGGTGTTAAAGTTGAGCCCTCCCACGAAGAGCTTTCCTTCTTCAGAGGACATGGCAGTTCAAGTCCTGTCGGAAGAACATCAAGAATGGTGGCAGGAAGGAGGAAGAAAATGGAGACGTGAGAAAACAGCGAGAGGGAAGGCAGAGAAACACATAAAATAGACAAGAAAGAGGAACAAAATATGGGTAACTACAGACAAGCTGAGAAAGGCGGCCAATAAGGTGGTAATCTGCGGAGCTGGCTCAGCGCAGCCACCATTAGGGGGCCACATTGCGCATGCTCTCACATTCACAGCCTCCACGCCCGTCATTTTGTGCCACTGCGCAAGCGCGGAACATCCCTGCGTTCCCTCAACGCCGGCAGAACAAAATGGCGGCGGCCACGTGGGATAAGGAAAGCAAGTGTCGGCTGTCGCGTGGTCACTGCCACCACCGACGCCACCAGTCCCTCCCGGTAGGCCTCACATTCAGATACAGCGCGCCGGCCTCCCACCAACCGAAATGTTTCACCTCCGAGCACGGGACCCGCCCGCCCCAGAGAAAGCCAAGCCTACGTGTCAGCGGCCATTACTCTCCCCACTCGCTATTCCCCGGTCACGGCCGGCGTGGCGCGTATGTGGCGAGGAGCCGCCGTCCCGCAGGGCATACGCAACTTACCTGGAAATTAAAACGTAAAAAACCCGGACAAACAGCAAGCTCGAAGGAGCACAGAAAACAGGGATGGGGCTGCGCGGGAAGACGATTGATAAAGAGTACGTAGCGAGAACGCCCGGAACGTTCCCCTTGCGCGTCCCGGCGTGCGTGCTGATTGGCTGAGGCCAGCAGGGGCGGAGTGGTGGGGAGAGGAAGGGACAGCAAAGCGAAGGGAGCAGTGTTCTCTGCGAAATGGGGTGTTTCCGGAAATGGGGTCGACTTTTGCACAGCTGGTGCACCCTAAACGTCAGCATCCCCCCCACAACCGGCTGAGCTGCCTTGATCCCTTCCACAAAGGAACCTTCTCAGTCTCATACTACTTGCCGTCCCTGACATCATCCTCCCGTCCTTGCCATTATTTCCCCCGCTGGATCTGATGTCTTCCTCACCATCGTAGTCGTCTTCCTCTAGGTCCCTGCCATTCTCTGATGTTAACCTCTTTCACCTAGTTCTTTAACCTCATACCCTTTAAAGGCCTGACATTTTATCCCCCACCGTCACTGATGTCATCACCCTTCACAGTCCATGATGTCAGATCCAACGTTTTAAGGTTTGACCCTGACTCCTACTCTTTCTCCTCTGTGCTCAACATCTAGCAGCCTGTCATGGGACCCTTTTCCCTGGCGTCATTCCATCTCATCTCTGACTTCAGCCCTCACCCTTGTCTGACTGCTGGTGTGAAGCCAGCCCCTTAATTTTCCCACCAATAGACTGCCTGAGATGGCTTTTACAAAACAGGATGCTGGCCGGGCGCGGTGGCTCACGCCTGTAATCCCAGCACTTTGGGAGGCCAAAGTTGAGGAGTTCGAGACCAGCCTGGCCAACATGGTGAAACCCCATCTCTACTAAAAATACAAAAAAAAAATTAGCCGGGTGTGGTGGCACGTGCGTGTAGTCCCACCTACTCGGGAGGCTGAGGCGGGAAAATCGCTTGAACCTGGGAGGCGGAGGTTGCAGTGAGCTGAGACCACGCCATTGCACTCCAGCCTGGGTGAAAACAAAACAAAACAAAACAGGATGCTACGATCTTCAGAGGTTGTAAATCCCAATCCACAGAGCAATTTTTGCTCTCTTCGAAAGTAACTGAGCCCTTGCCGGGCGCAGTGGCTCACGCCTGTAATCCCAGCACTTTGGGAGGCCGAGGTGGGCAGATCACAAGGTCAGGAGTTCAAGACCACCCTGGCCAATATGGTGAAACCCTGTCTCTACTAACAATACAAAAAAAAAAAAATTAGCCGGGCGTGGTGGTAGGCACCTGTAGTCCCAGCTACTCAGGAGGCTGAGGCAGGATAATCGCTTGAACCCGGGAGGTGGAGGTTGCAGTGAGCTGAGATCATGCCACTGCACTCCAGCTTGGGCGACAGAGCAAGACTCAGTCTCAAAAAAAAAAGTAACTGAGCCCTTGATTCACAGAAGGGACTTTCACAATACACAATAGACTTATCCCAATCAAGTAGTGTCTGAGCCCACTGTTCACAATTTGGTCTTCAGTGTCTTGGCCACCTTTACAATAAATGGATTTGACAGATTTTTCACTTCTGAGCACCACATCAATGAAGAATAAGTTAGTTTGCCCTCAGAGGCTAAATTTCTTATCCATAGAATGAATTTGCCCAACACAGACCAAATTTGCTAACATACAGAATACAGTACATCCATATTCCTGTTGGGGTAATTCCCATATTTATCTTCCTGTTGATTGTCAGGGATTCCTCACATAGTCTCAGTATTAATCCCTTAGGTGTTGGAAATAGCCTCTCCAGCTCTGGCATTTGTGTTATTAACTTTGTAAGCAGTAAACTTAGTTGAATAAAGATCCATAATTTTGATATAATCATTTTTCCCCCTATGGTCTGTGCTTTTTTCTGAGACGGAGTCTCACTCTGTCGCTCAGGCTGGAGTGCAGTGGCGTGATCTCAGCTCACTGCAACCTCCGCCTCCCAGGTTCAAGTGATTCTCCTGCTTTAGTCTCCTGAGTAGCTGGGATTACGGGCGTGTGCCACTATGCCCAGCTAATTTTTGTATTTTTAGTAGAGACGCGGTTTCACCATGTTGGTCAGGCTGTTCTCAAACTCCTGACTTCATGATCCGCCTCCTCGGCCTCCCAAAGTGCTGAGATTACAGGCGTGAGCCACCATGCCCGGCCTGGTCTGTGCTTTTAAAGAAATCATTCTCTTCCCCAGGTCACAAAATGTTCCCCTACAGTTTCTTTCTTTCTTTCTTTTTTTTTGACAGAGTTTCACTCTTGTTGCCCAGGCTGGAGTGCAATGGCACTATCTCGGCTCACCGCAACCTCCGCCTCCTGGGTTCAAGCGATTCTCCTGCCTCAGCCTGCTGAGTAGCTAGGATTACAGGTGTGTGCCACCACGCCTGGCTAATTTTTGCATTTTTAGTAGAGACAGGTTTTCGCCATGTTGGCTAGGCTGGTCTTGAACTCCTGGCCTCAAGTGATTTGCCCGCCTCGGCCTCCCAAAGTGCTGGGATTACAGGCATGAGCCACTGCGCCTGGCCACATTTAGGTCTTTAATCCATGTAGAGTTCGTCCTTGTATACGATATGAGATAGAGCTCCAATTTTATTTTTCTCCGTGTGATGAGCCAGATGCCCCATCACCATCTATTAAGCAATCTGTCCCATCCCTGTGTGTGTTTTACCACCTCTATCATGTATCAAGTTCCACAGATATATGGGTCTGTCTCTGAGGTGGTTTGTTGCTGGTTTTGTTGTTGTTATTGTTGTTTTTAAGAGATGAGCCCAGGCTGACTCCTGGCCTCAAGCATTCTCCCCAACTCAGCCTCCTGAGTAACTGGGATTACAGGGGAGCACTATTGTACCTGACTTCTGAGCTTTTTTTTTTTTTTTGACAGAGTCTCACTCTGTCGCCAGGCTGGAGTGCAGTGGCGTGATCTTGGCTCACTGCAACCTCCACCTCCTGGGTTCAAGTGATTTTCCTGCCTCAGCCTCCTGAGTAGCTGGGACTACAGGCGCGCACAACCACGCCCAGCTAATTTTTGTATTTTTAGTAGAGATGGGGTTTCACCATGTTGGCTAGGATGGTCTTTTTTTTTTTTTGAGACAGAGTTTCGCTCTGTCGCCCAGGCTGGAGTGCAGTGGTGCGATCTCAGCTCACTGTAAGCTCTGCCTTCCAGGTTCACGCCTCAGCCTCCCGAGTAGCTGGGACTACAGACGCCTGCTACCACACCCAGCCAATTTTTTTTTTTTTTTTGTATTTTTTAGTAGAGACGGGGTTTCACCACGGTCTCGATCTCCTGACCTTGTGATCTGCCCGCCTCGGCCTCCCAAAGTGCTGGTATTACAGGCGTGAGCCACCGTGCCCGGCCTTCTCTTCTAATTGGTCTACTTCTTAGCTCTTGGGCCAATATAGGTTTGTTGTTTTTTTTTCCCCTTTTATTACTAACACCTTTAATATGTCTTAATATCTAGTGGGCAAATCCCCATCATAACTCTTTCTTTGAAGGCTGTCTTAGCTGTCCATGATTCATTAGTATTCTAAATTCTAATGTAAGTGTATTGCAGTTCTAACAAAAAGAAGTAATGAGGTCAGGCATGGTGGCTCACGCCCAAATCCCAGCTACCTGGGAGGCTGAGGCAGGAGGATCGCTTGAACCCAGGAGTTGGAGCCTGCAGTGAGCTATGATCGTGCCACTGCACTCCAGCCTGGGCAACAAAGTGAGACCCTGTTTCAAAACATTAAAAAAAAAAAAAGTAATGGAAGTTTTATTGAGATTGCATTGAATTTTTACATTTTGGGAGAAATAACGTTTTTTTTTTGAGATGGAGTTTTGCTCTTGTTGCCCAGGCTGGAGTAAAATGGTGCAATCTCTGCTCACTGCAACCTCCGCCTCCTGGGTTCAAGCAATCCTCCTGCTTCAGCCTCCTGGGTAGCTGGAACTACAGGCACCCACCATCATGCTCGGCTAATTTTGTATTTTTAGTAGAGACAGGGTTTGTCTATGTTGGTCAGGCTGGTCTCAAACTCCCGACCTCAGGTGATCCACCCACCTCGGCCTCCCAAAGTGCTGGGATTACAGGTGTGAGCCACCATGCCTGGCCAAAATGACATCTTAATAATATTAACTGTGGAGGTTTTAAGATATGGTCACACTCTGATACTGCACTCGTCAAGAGTTGGAGCCTAACTCCCTTCCACTTGCATGTGTGCTGGACTTAGTGACTCAATTGTAAAGCACAGAATGAGGTGGAAGTGATAGTGTGTCATTTCCAAGATCAGGTTGTAAAAGGCACATCTGCTTCCTGCTCTCTGTCACACAGACTGCTCACTCTGTGGGACATTAGCTGGTATGTCATGAGCAGACCTATGGAGGGATCTAGGTGGCAAGAAAGTAAGGCCTCTTGCCAACAGCCATGTGAGCAAGCCTTCTTAAAGGTGGATCCCAGCCTTCAGATAACTGCAGTCCTGGCCAACATCCTGATTGTAGCCTCATGAGAGGCTCTGAGTCAGAACCACCCAGTTAAGCCACTCTCAGAATCCTGACTCTCCGAAACCATGTGAAATAATAAATGTGTATTGTTTTAGCCACTAAGTTTTGGGATAATTTGTTAAAAATAACTTATGTATTACCAAAATCTTTCCAGCAAAGAGCATAAAATGTCTCTCTTTTATTCAGATTGATTTCTATTGTTAGAGTTTAAATTCTTTAAAATAGAGGTCTCTTGTATTAAATTCATTCCTACTTTATTTTTTTGTTGGTTATTGCTGCTATACAGAAATGCTTTTGATTTTTACAGGTTGATGTTGATTTTGTATTGGGAAACCTTGCTGAACCCTTTTTTTTTTTTTTTTAAGATGGAGTTTTACTATTGTTAAACTGGAGTGCAGTGGTGCGATCTTGACTCACCGCAAACTCCACCTCCCGGGTTCCAAGCGATTCTCCTGCCTCAGCCTCCTGAGTAGCTGGGATTACAGGCACGTGCCACCATGCCCAGCTAATTTTTTGTATTTTTAGTAGATACGGGGTTTCCTCATGTTGGCCAGGCTGGTCTCGAACTCCTGACCTCAGGTGATCCACCCGCCTCAGCCTCCCAAAGTGCAGGAATTACAGGTGTGAGCCACCACGCCTGGCTGCTGAACTCTCTTATTAGTCCTATTAGTTGTTTTTGTCATTGTTTTTTTTTGTTTGTTTGTTTGAGAGGGAGTCTCGCATTGTCACCCAGGCTGGAGTGCAGTGGCGCAATCTTGGCTCACCACAAGCTCCGCCTCCTGGGTTCACGCCATTCTCCTGCCTCAGCCTCCCAAGTAGCTGGGACTACAGGCACCCGCCACCACGCCCAGCTGATTTTTGTATTTTTAGTAGAGACGGGGTTTCACTGTGTTGGCCAGGTTGCTCTCGAACTCCTGACCTCGTAATCTGCCCACCTCAGCCTCTGAAAGTACTGGGATTACAAGCGCGAGCCACCACACCCGGCCTGCATTCACTAATTTTCTAATTTGGATCAATTGTATTCCTGGGATAAACCCTACTTATGATTTAAAACAAAATGCACTATTGAATTCAGGTAGCTAATATTTTATTTGAATTTTTGCATCTATATTCATAAGTCCAGTGGGTCTATAAATTTATTGTTTAGTATTTTCCTTATCTGGTTTTAGAATCAAGACTATTTTAGTCTCATAAAATGAGGTGTATGGCTTTTTCTCTTTTCCTATTTTCTGGAACAATTTGTATAAGATGGGAATTACAGTTCCTTGAAAGTTTGATAGAACTATAATCTGCAAAACCGTCTGGGGCTGGGCCTGAGGCTGTTTATTACAATAAGATGGGGTATCTTTGATTATCATTTTAATTTTTCCTAAAATTTATTGTATATTCAAGTTATATTCAAGCTTTCTATTTCTTTTTGCATTCATTTGAGCACATTTTAATGTTTCCTGAAATTTTTGTTTTTCATCTATCTTTTCAAGTGTATTAGCTTACAATTTGTAGCCTTTTTGTATCTATAATTTTCCTTTGTTATGCATTTTGCATTGCATTGTTTTAAATCAGTCTTGGCAAAGGTCTATCATTATTAATTATTTTCAAAGTACCAGCTTTTTTTTTTTTTTTTGAGAAGTCTCACTTTGTCACCCAGGCTGGAGTGCAATCTCAGCTCACTACAACCTCTGCCTCCTAGGTTTAAATGATTCTCCTGCCTCAGCCTCCCGAGTAGATGGGATTACAGGTATGCGCCACCACACCCGGCTAATTTTGTATTTTTAGGAGACGAGGTTTCTCCATATTGGTCAGGCTGGTCTCGAACTCCTGACCTCAGGTGATCTGTCCACCTTGGCCTCCCAAAGTGCAGGGATTACAGGCGTGAGCCACCACGCCCACCTAATTTTTTTTTGTATTTTTAGTAGAGACGGGGTTTCACCATGTTGGCCAGGCTGGTCTCAAACTCCTGACCTTCAAGTGATCCGCCTGCCTCGGCCTCTGAAAGCGCTGGGATTACAGGCCTGAGCCACTGTGCCTGGTGTTTTTTTGTTTTTTTTTTTTGAGATGGAGTCTTACTCTGTCACCCAGGCTGGTGTGCAGTGGCACAATCTTGGCTCACTGCAACCTCTGCCTCCCAGGTTCAAGCGATTCTCCTGCCTCAGCCTCCTGAGTAGCTGGGACTACAGGCATGCACCACCATGCCTAGCTAATTTTTGTATTTTTAGAAGAAACGGGTTTCATATGTTGGCCAGGCTGGTCTTGAACTCCTGGCCTCAAGTGATAGGCCTGCCTTAGCCTCCCAAAGTGCTGGAATTACAGGTGTGAGCCACCGCGCCTGGCCTATTCTGTTAATCTTTATTATTACTTTACAATTCTCTATTGTATCTTTTTCCTTCCTTATATTATTTCCTCCATGACTCAATCCTTTGGGTTTGTTCCTCTCTCTTTTACCAACTTCTTTTTTTCTTTTTGAGAGTCTCCATCTGTCACCCAGGCTGGAATGCAGAGGCACAATCTCAGCTCACTGCAACCTCTGCCTCCTGGGTTCAGGTGATTCTCCTGCCTCAGCCTCCTGAGTAGCTGGGATTATAGGCACATGCCACCATTCTAGGCTAATTTTTGTATTTTTAGTAGAGACGGGGTTGCACCATGTTGGCCAGGCTGGTCTTGAATTCCTTGCCTCAAGTGATCTGTCTGCCTCAGCCTCCCAAAGTGCTGGGATTATAGGCAAGAGCCACTGCACCCGACCTATTTTCTTAGCTATTAGGATAGCTATCTTAGCTTTCTTTGGGCTTTTAATGTGCCATATCCTTTCTTCATCTTTTCATTTTCTTTTTTTTTTTTTGAGACAGAGTCTTGCTCTGTCGCCCAGGCTGGAGTGCAGTGGCCTGATCTCGGCTCACTGCAAGCTCTGCCTCCCGGGTTCACGCCATTCTCCTGCCTCAGCCTCCTGAGCAGCTGGGACTACAGTGGGACTACAGGCGTCCGCCACGACGCCTGGCTAATTTTTTTTTTTTTGAAATGGAGTCTCGCTCTGTTGCCCAGGCTGGAGTGCAGTGGTGCAGTGGTGCGATCTCGGCTCACTGCAAGCTCCGCCTCCTGGGTTCACGCCATTCTCCTGCCTCAGCCTCCCGAGTACCTGGGACTACAGGCACCCGACACCACACCCGGCTAATTTTTTGTATTTTTAGTAGAGACGGGGCTTCACCATGTCAGCCAAGATGGTCTCGATCTCCTGATCTCCTGACCTCGTGATCCGCCCGCCTCAGCCTCCCAAAGTGTTGGGATTACAGGCGTGAGCCACCGCGCCCTGCCATCCTTTCATTTTCAACATTTCTAAATCTTTGTGTGTGTGTATGCTGTTGGACTTTTTTCTTTAATCCAATGAGGGTCTCTGTGTTTCAAATATTTTTGTAATTACTACTGGGACATCTCATTCCATATTCTCCATTTACAGTTTTTTTATTTGTATTTTTTTGAGACAGGTTCTTGCTTTTGTCATCCAGGCTGGAGTGCAATGGCACGATCTCAGCTCACTGCAGCTTCAACCTCCTGGGCTCAAGTGATTGTCCCACCTCAGCCTCCCAAGTAGCCAGGGCCATAGGGGTGCGCCACCACACCCGTATTTTATGTAGAGATGGGGTTTTGCCACGTTGCCCAGGCTGGTCTCAAACTCTTGAGCTCAAGTGATGTTCCTGCCTCGGCCTCCCAAAGTGGTGGGATTACATGCGTGAGCCACCACGCTGGGCTGTTTTGTTTTTCTCTACCATCATACTCACACCTAACATTTTTGGGGGTCCTTTTTATAATCTCTAGTTCCTGTTTTGTATTCTAATCTTTTTTTTTTTTTGAGACGGCGTCTCGCTGTGTCGCCCAGGCTGGAGTGCAGTGGTGTGATCTCGGCTCACTGCAACCTCCGCCTCCTTAGTTCAAGCAAGCGATTCTCCTGCCTCGGCCTCCCAAGTAGCTGGGACTACAGGCGTGTGCCACCACACCCGGCTAATTTTTTCTATTTTCAGTAGAGACGGGGGTTCCCCGTATTAGCCAGGATGGTGTCATCTCCTGACCTTGTGATCCACCCACCTCGGCCTCCCAAAGTGTTGGGATTACAGGCGTGAGCCACTACGCCCGGCCCTATATTCTAATAGTTTTTATTATGTTTATTTAAAATTTTTCATCTGTCTCAATACTTCTGCTTCAGATATTATATGTTACCCAGTGTAGGAGCCAGCCTCCAATACAGCCCCCCATGATTCCTGCCTTCTGGTATTCACGCCCTGTATAGTCCCCTCCCATGTTGTGCTAGGGTTGGTCTATGTGACCAATAAAATACAGCAGAAGTGATGGTCTGTCTTTTCTGAGGTTAAGATAGATATTGTGGCTTCCGTCTTGGTCACGGTCTCACCTGCTCGTTAGGATGACATGTTGTGAGGAGCCCCACGGAGATGCTCAGGTGGTGAGAAATTGAAGCCTTTTGCCAACTGCCCGGTGAGTGGGCCATGTTGGAAGTGGGTCTGTCAGCCAAGTGAAGCCATCGGCTGACTGCAGTCCTGGCTGCCAACTTGAGTAAAACGTCAGGAGAGACCATGAGTCAAAACTACCCAGCTAGGCTGCTTTCAGATTCCTGACCCTCAGAAACTGTGATGGTTTTTGTTGTTGTGTTTTTTTTTTTTTTTTTTTTTGGAGGCGGAGTCTCACTCTGTCACCCAGGCTAGAGTGCAGGGTCACAATCTTGGCTCACTGCAACCTCCGCCTCCTGGGCTCAAGCGATTCTCTTGCCTCAGCCTCCCAAGTAGCTGGGACTACAGGTGCGCCACCACACCCAGCTAATTTTTTGTATTTTTAGTAGAGACGGGGTTTCACCATGTTGGCCAGGCTGGTCTCAAACTCCTGACCTCAGGTGATCTGCCCGCCTTGCCTCTCAAAGTGCTGGGATTACAGGCGTGAGCCACCATGCCCAGCCCAGAAACTGTGATGTTTTAAGTGGCTAAGTTTGGGATAATTTGTTATCCAGCACTAGAGAATGTCCAGTTTATTTTTCTTTGGTGGAAGTCATACTGCCCTGGTATCTGGTTATTTTGGTGGTGAACTTACATGCCCCTGAAATTATCCGCTCTCCTGGCTGACAGAACGTACTGAGGAAAGGCTGAAGGCCCGACTCGAGTCAGCTTAATGACCTGGAGCTCCAGGGGTAAAAGGATGTGTGGGAGAGGAGCCAGAGGCTGGACAGCCACAGGTACCACAGAAGCAGTTATCCTGCTCACTTGCCCTTTGGACACCTGACAATCCCCTTAGCTTGGGGTTCATCTTTAAACCGTCAGAGGAAAACCGCTTTAAGAGGTGCCAGTTTTGGCTGGGTGCGGTGGCTCACGCGTGTAATTCCAGCACTTTGGGAGGCCGAGGCGGGCGGATCACCTGAGGTCTGGAGTTTGAGACCAGCCTGAACAACAAGGTGAAACCCCTTATCTACTAAAATACAAAATTAACCAGGCGTGGTGGCAGACGCCTGTAGTCCCAGCTACTCAGGAGGCTGAGACAGGAGAATTCCTTGAACCTGGGAGGCGGAGGTTGCAGTGAGCTGAGATCACGCCACTGCACTCCAGCCTGGGTGACAGAGTAAGACTGTCTCAAAAAAAAAAAAAGAGGTGGCTGTCTCCTTAGGTGTAATCCACCAGCCTGGGTGTCTGAAGGGGGAGAGGTGGAGGACTGATTTCCTCTGGCTGCCTATTTCTTTCCCCTGCAGGGCCCTTGCTGCCCTGATCCTCGTCCCCCAGACATGTGTACCAGTGGTTTGGATGATAAATGCAATGAAGGGGGCAAACAAGGACCTCCCCAAGGCAATATAGGGGAGAGGTGAGAGCCAGAACTTAAATCTCTTTTTCCCTAACCTATCCTCTATTTACTGCCTCTGGCCATCCGCCCGTCAAAACACACACCAGTTAAAGACAGCCTTCCATTTCCCCATGGGTCTCTCATTGCTATGTTGCAATTTCTGGAACCCATGTTTCCCTCTCTAGTTTCTCCAGAGTTGGTTTCGGGCAAAGGAATCAGTAACTTGTGCTGTCTGCCATCTTTGCAGGAACCAGAAACCCCAAGTATCCTAGAGGAATATTAGAGGTTTCTGCCTTTCAGGGTATCTGAGCCTCCTTTTCACAGAAAGGACTCTTCTGTGTCTCAGAGGTCCCAAACTACTATCCACAGAATTGGCTTGTCTGGTCCTTCAAACACCTGAGCTCATAAATCACAGAATGCATCCCAGAGGGTATTAGCTGTTTACTGACAAAAGAGACATTTCAGGACCTCAGAAGGCCAGACACTCCCATAGGTTGGATGGCCCTTCGGGGAGTCTGAGCCCATTTCCACAAAATGCATTCGTTAGACCCACACACAGTGCTTGAGCCCCCTAGACACAGAATAGTCTTGTCCTGTTCTTCAAGTGACTGGGCTCTCATCTGAGGAATAGTCAGCTTCCCCCCAATACTGGGGGTGATGGGAGCCTTTTAAGGGTCATACCCAGGTTTGTATGGCATTCTTGGGGCAAACAGCAGAGGGGATGACTGCCCTGATGCCTCCTCATCTCTGGCAGCATTGCCTAGTGCAACAGCTCTGGCCAGAACCCAGCCTGGTCTACAGCCATACCATCCTGAACATGCCAGATCTTGTCTGACCTCTGAAGCTAAGCAGGGTCAAGCCTGGTTAGTACTTGGGAGAAGCTGGTGTGGCTAGACCGTGACTTGAGGACCCCAGTTATTTCACCCATCCTTTGTGGATGACAGCACCTGGCCTGTGAGAGAATCCCACCCTCTGAGCATGTCAGTGGGAAAAGGGACCTTTTTTTGATCATTATCCTCCAAATAATGAAGTGAATTCTATTAGGGCCTGCGTTTTATCAGTGCTTGATGTTTGTCCATATTAGTGAGATGGAGAAGGTAAATAAGTGGTTTCCACTGCTGAAATGGTTAAGACAGGTGCTGTGAGCTGGAATCCCAGTTTAGGGCCCCTAGGCATGGGCTAGGCCAGTCTTTCAAACTGGCTCCAAAGCAAGTGACAAGAATAGGAGCCCTAGATCCTTTTGTAATTCAACAATGTGATGATTGGGCTTTCACACTCATGTGTGTCAAACCTTGTTAACATCTGCACGGTACCTGTCTGAAGTGGAAAACAAAAAGGAGGCCGAGGCCCCTGCCCAGGGCTGCCAGCATTGGTGCATAAACCTCACAGAGAGGCCAAGATCCTAGAAATGGTGACATGTGGAATGCCAGGTGTGGCTGGTCCAACGCTTCTAAGTAGCCCATACTTCCCAATCTCAGTAAAGAATTTTGTCCTTTTTTGAGCCAGGAACTCTCTTATCTCTCATCCAGGGGGCTGTCCTGAAAACATATATTCACAGCCATAATACAGACCCTTACAGGCTGATGGATGTACCAAAAAAACAGACTCAGGCCTTCTTCAAGCAGTGCTCCACCTGGGCTCACCTTTGGGAACTGATTGTCAGCATCCACTCTCCCCATCACAAGGGGGAAGCTGGAGCCTCTCTCCACCAAGTGAAGTATTTCCCCTCCATCAGGTAAAGGGCCCCTGAGGACTCCATCTACAGCAAAACCCAGGGAGGAGGCAGAGAAACACACAAACCACAGTGACCTTCTTGTGTGCAAAGTATAGTTGTTAAAAACAAAACAACAGAAACAGAATAAAGAGGCATGGCCTCTGTGGGGCAGTGCCAAAGCAGAGCTCCACATACTTAGGCCTGGGGAGGAAGGGCTCTATGCTCCAACAAGTCTAGGGCTGGCAGGCAGGGAGGGAGGTGGGGTCTCATGGGTTGGCCCTCACAGCAAAGAATGAAGATCTGGTGGGGCCAATGGAGGGCTCAATAAAGCCTGATCAAGATGCGGCTGTGGCCTCAGCCCCCTCCTCTGAGTCCCACACCTCTGACTGCAGGTAATCAGCAAAGAGAGCCCTGGCCCGGCGCAGGACGCGCCCCAGGTGGTGTTTTCGCACAAGGCGGTCAAAGTGCATGGCCAGCTCGTTATAATCCAGCCCATTGCGCATGATGTGGTCGCGGTGCTCCAGCAGGATGGCCAGGCAGAGGAATAGCATGAATGGGTTCCCCCGGCCAAACTCCTGGGGCGGGGGCAGGCCCATTGGTGGTACAGGTGGCAGGGACTTTCCAGGGTCTTTTGGGGAGCCTACCTCTTGCATCAAGGGGGATCCTACAGCCATATCACCAGTGGGAGAGGCCTCCTGGGTGGATGGTGGAGATGAGGAAGACGGGGAATCAGGGTGGGAAAAGGAGGAGAGCAGTGGGTCTGGGGAGTTCAATAAAGGCTCAGAGAGGGACTTGGAGCTGATAAGGGCAGCTGGGTGGGGCAGCTGGACCAGAGGGTCCCTCCTGGAGCCCATGTTATCCCTGAGTTGCTGGAGGCCATCCAAGCTGGCCTGTCTCAGGAGACGCCCCCCACCACCAGGCCCCTGACTTGCTGTGGCCAGGTGGTCAACAGCATCTTCAAAAGTACTACCTCCTCCACCAGCAGGCCTCAGCATGTGCCTCTGTCGCACGGGCCACCCCCTGTGGCCACCAAAACCAGTGTCTGCCACTTGGCTGGGGGGTCCAACCAGCTCTACCTCATGTTCAGGAGGATCAGGGGGCAGCGAACTCCAAGTGACCTCAAGCATGCGGAGGGCATCGTCGAAGGCGAACTCACGCTTGAGCTCTAGCAGCAGCCAGCGGTAACAGAAGAAGAGGTCATCAGCGCCTGCCTCTTGCAGGTATTGGTAAAAGTCAGGGTCAGCGTGTCGCAGCAACAGCTTCAAGTGTGCAAACTTGGTGGCCATGGCACGGCCGTCAGGGTGGAAGTTGGCGGCCAGGCGCTTCATGATGCCACAAAAGCAAACAAAGGCATGGCCCTCATGGTCCATGACGGCGAGGATGGGTGAGGCAAGGTCACTCATGCCCTGGCAGTAGGACACCTGTGGGTGGGTAACGGCATAGGTGGTGAGCAGGTCGTGCAGCGCCCGTAGATGTGGGCCATCCTCAGGCCCCGCATAGTAGGGGTGGGCCCGGTCAGTGCGCAGTACATCCTTGAGGACCGTGCTGCGGATGAACTCCAGGTCCTCAGGGCTCGCTCGCTGGGCCCACTCGCTCTTGAGCTGCTCATACTCGCGGCTCTTGCGTTTCATGTAGTCCATCCGCTCTCGGCCTGTCAGTCCATCTGGATACACGTTCAGCAGGTACCGCCACACCACCTGGCCAGGGGTGAAAGGGGTGAGGCTGGAGTTCTCCAGATAAACCATACCCCAATGTCTATCAGTTGCCACCCACCCACCCCCCTTGGGCCTCTGTCTTCCTTCTAAGTCTGCTAGGCCTCCGACTGCTTGCCCCTCCTTAAAGAGAGCTTCGTGCCCTGGAACATCTCCACCCTTGCCCACAGCAGTGTGGCTGACTGCACGTCTCAGGAGCTGTTAATGAGTGCAGCAGTGATGGACCCAACAGATGACTGAGGATGCTCACCTTTCGCAGCGAGGGCTCCACACCGCCATGATAGATCCGCAGGCGCAACTCCTCGGGTCGGGAGAGCTGGCCCTCGTGGTTCAGGTACATGTGAAACTCAGCATCACTCAGGGGTGGCTTGAAGGGCTTGACATCTTCCCCATACGACCAGCTCAGCACTTGTTGGACCTTAGACAAGGTACGGCCCACCTATGAGGAGGGAGGGAGGCCACCATCAGCTGCGTGGACTAGGGGCAGATGCCAACCAGCATGCTCAGAACCAGGGTGCCAGGTAGGCTCTTGCCCTCCAACCACAGCTGGATCCCCAGGGTCCCTGAAAACACCTGAGTGAGGATGGACTGTGTAAAGGGCAGGGCGGCAGTCGTCAGTGATGACCGTTTCTCAGCCAGCAACACGTCGGAGCCAATGACATCTTTGGGGCTGATTATGTCCCAGTCTTCTAGCAATGGGCCTGGGCAAACAGAACAAAGTGCTATAAGAATGGAGATGATAACCCAGACCTCAAGGCCAGCTTCCTCTCCTTCTACTGAAGCCGGGCTACCTGCAGGGGAACAAACGACTCCCAGTCCCTCTTCCTGTATCATCCAAATCATGTAAAATACAAAATCAAACCAGGAACAATTCTTTTGTAGTAGATGTCTCAGGAACTGGCTGGGCAGCGTCTAATATTTTAATGATATAAAGTAATATTTATTGAGCAGTTACTATGTGCCAAGCACTAGGACAAGCGCTCAATAGCAATATAAGAAATAATAATACTAGCTAATGCTTCCACAGTGCTGTATGCCAGGAACTATTCTGAATTCTTTGGCAATATTGACTCATGCAATAGTCACTTCAGTCCTATCGGTTGAGTACTACTACTACCATGACTCTCTTTGAGGAAACAGGCACAGTCATGATAAGGTACTTGCCCAAGGCCCCTTAGTTAGTGAGTGAAAGAGTGGAAATTTGAAGGCCAGGCCCAAAGCTCAAGAGCCCAAACTCCTACTCTCATATTTTTGCCAGTCCTCCTCCCACAAACAGTGCACACTAATATTACCATTCTCATTTTATAGACGATGACAAAAAGGTTTGGAACAAATAGTAAGTGACCAAGATTCTACAGCCAGGAAACAGTAGGGCTGGGATCTGAACTTCATTCACCCTAGTCCAGAGCCCAGACATACTTTAGAAATAAAATATTTGTGCAAAAGTGGAACAAGTATGCCATATATGCTTTTTTTTTTTTTTGGAGAGGGAGTCTCACTCTGTAACCGAGGCTGGAATGCAGTGGTGTGAACGTGGCTCACTGCAAACTCTGACTCCTGGTTTCAAGTGATTCTCCTGCCTCAGCCTCCCGAGTAGCTGGGATTACAGGTGCCTGCCACCATGCCCAGCTAATTTTTGTATTTTTAGTAGAGATGGGTTTTTGCCATGTTGGTCAGGCTGGTCTTGAACTCCTGACCTCACGTGATCCACTTGCCTTGGCCTACCCAAAGTGCTGGGATTATAGGCATGAGCCACCGCACCCAGCCTCTTTTTTCTTTTTTTTGAGATGGAGTCTCACTCTGTCACCCACGCTGGAGTACAGTGGTGTGATCTTGGCTCACTACAAACTCCACCTTTTGGGTTCAAGCAGTTCTCCTGCCTAAGCCTCCCAAGTAGCTGGGATTACAGGTGCCTGCCACCAGGTCCAGCTAATTTTTTTTTTTTTTTTGAGGTGGAGTTTCACTCTTGTTGCCCAGGCTGGAGTACAATGACAGGATCTCGGCTCACTGCAACATCCACCTCCTGGGTTCAAGTGATTCTCCTGCCTCAGCCTCCCGAGTACCTGGGAGTACAAGCGTGTACCACCATGCCTGGTTAATTTTGTATTTTTAGTAGAGACGGGGTGTCTCCATGTTGGTCAGGCTGGTCTCAAACTCCGGACCTCAGGTGATCCACCCGCCTCGGCCTCCCAAAGTACTGGGATTACAGGCGTGAGCCACCACACCTGGCCTAATTTTTGTATCTTTAGTAGAGATGAGGTTTCGCTATGTTGCCCAGGCCGGTCTCAAACTCCTGACCTCAGGTGATCAGCCTGCCTTGGCCTCCCAAATTGCTAGGATTACAGGCATCTTTTTTTTTTTGAGACAGTCTTGCTCTGTCCCCCAAGGCTGGAGTGCAGTGGTGCGATCATAGCTCACTGCAGCCTCAAACTCCCAGGCTCAAACGATCCTCTTGCCTCAACCTCCTGAGTAGCTGGGGCTACAGGCGTGTGCCACCATGCCTGGATGATTTTTTTTTTTTTTTGGTAGAGATGGGATCTTACTATATTGCCTATGGTCTTGAACTCCTGGGCTCAAGAGATCCTCCTGCCTTGGCCTCCCAAAGTGTTGGGATTACAGGTGTGAGCCACTGCACCTGACCGTTTCCCTTTCTTTTTCATTTTGCCCCGCATCCTTTCTTCCCACCTCACATAAGATGTGGTGGTTGAAGCAGCAGTGGCCATCTGAGGGTAGGTTCGAGAGGATCTTCAGAGATCCTCTCCTACAGCCCTGATACCAGAGGGCTACTAAGCCAACAATGGCAATGTCCAGTGGCTTTTTCTTTTTTTTTTTTTTGAGACGGAGTCTTGTTCTGTCACCCACACTGGCGTGCAATGGTGCGATCCTCGCTCACTGCAACCTCTGCCTCCCAGGTTCAAGCAATTCTCCTGCCACAGCCTCCCGAGTAGCTGGGATTACAGGTGCCTGCCACCATGCCTGGCTAATTTTTTGTATTTTTAGTAGAGATGGGGTTTGCCAGGCTGGTCTCCAACTCCTGACCTCAGGTGATCCACCCGCCTTATGTGGGGAAAAGAAAGAGAGATCAGATTGTTACTGTGTCTATGTAGAAAAGGAAGATATAAGAAACTCCATTTTGATCTGTACTAAGAAAAATTGTTCTGGTTTGAGATGCTGTTAATCTGTATGTAACTTTAGCCCCAACCCTGTGCTCACAGAAACATGTGCTGTATTGAATCAAGGTTTAATGGATTTAGGGCTGTGCAGGATGTGCCTTGTTAACAATATGTTTGCAGGCAGTATGCTTGGTAAAAGTCATCGCCATTCTCCGTTCTCTATTAACCAGGGACAAAATGCACTGTGGAAAGCCACAGGGAACTCTGCCCAAGAAAGCCTGGGTATTGTCCAAGGTTTCCCCTCACTGAGACAGCCTGATATATGGCCTCGTGGGAAAGGAAAGACCTTACATCCCCTAGCCCGACATGCATAAAGGGTCTATGCTGAGGAGGAGTAGTGAAAGAGGGAGGCCTCTTTGCAGTTGAGATAAGAGGAAGGCTTCTGTCTCCTGCTTATCTCTGGGAATGGAATGTCTCGGTGTAAAGCCGACCATTCATTCTATTCTGAGATAGGAGAAAATTGCCCTGTGGCTGGAGGCGAGATATGCTGGCAGCAATACTGCTCTGTTACTCTTTGCTACACTGAGATATTTGTGTAAAGTGAAACATAAATCTAGCCTACATGCACATCCGGGCACAGTACCTTTCCTTGAACTTATTCATGATACAGATTTCTTTGCTCACATGTTTCCCTGCTGACCTCTCCCCACCAACACTCTGTTGCCCTGCCACACTCCCCTTGCCAAGATAGTGAAAATAGTGATCAATAAATACTGAGGGAACTCAGAGACCGGCGCCAGTGCAGGTCCTCGCATGCTGAGTGTGCCGGTACCCTGGGCCCACTGTTCTTTCTCTATACTTTGTCTCTGTGTCTTATTTCTTTTCTCAATCTCTCGTCTCCACCTGACGAGAAATAGCCACAAGTGTGGAGGGGCAGGTCCCCTTCACCTTGGCCTCCCAAAGTGCTGGGATTACAGGTGTGAGCCACTGCATCCGGCCCAAGTGGCTAACTTTCAAATCTCTTGTGTGAAACCAATCAACTTCTATTTGTTTAAGCCACTGTCATTTGCAAGCAAATGCCATCCCTAAACAGCATTCCCATGGAGCCCAATTCTCCCATAGAGATGAGGGGGGAAACAAACCCTAGGACATGTTTGCATGTCACTGCTTTTCCCTGCATGTCTCATGGGGTACTGCAAACCTATGGGGTCCAAAGAGAGGAGCCCAAGATCCACTCTAGACATGGCCTCCTCCTCTACTCCTCATCTCAACAAACAGCATCTCTATCTGTTCAGTTGTTTAATAGACCAGAAACCTGAGAGACATCCTTGTCCCCCTCCCACTCTCTTAACTCCCAGGTCCAAACCACCACCAAGCCCTATGGCTACTGCATGTAAAGCATTCCTCCATCCTACCTGTTCTCTCATCTCCATCTTCTCACCCTGTCTCAGCCACCATATCTCTCACCTGAAACTGCCTCCTAACCAGTCCTCACTTCCTCTGTATTCCTCTCCAATCTCTCCCAACAGCTGCTAGAATGGTCTTTCTAAAACATTAATCAGAGCATTAAAACACTTAACAGGTAAAATGAAGAAGGTCACATTATGAAAAATCAGTAATGGTCTGAAAGTCTGA
Source organism: Pongo pygmaeus (assembly GCF_028885625.2). Classification (NCBI taxonomy): domain Eukaryota; kingdom Metazoa; phylum Chordata; class Mammalia; order Primates; family Hominidae; genus Pongo; species Pongo pygmaeus. The sequence continues at coordinate 49,444,248 of NC_072396.2, read as the reverse complement.
ACAGAAGAACCACTGCAAGGCATGGAGCTAAGGTTCGATGATTTGAGTGAAAAAGTAGAGAGACCTGGATGCCAAGTCCAGGAGACCAAATATGGAAATAATACGAAATGCAGGGGGAGAAAAGGGATCAGGTGGAGATGTCAGAATTAAACAAGTATGAAAGAAAATTTCCCTGAGATGAAGGAATGGCTCACCAAGTCTTAGATAGGATTAATTAACTAACAACACACAATAGGCCCCCCACCAACCCTATTCTTTTTTTTTTTTTTTTTTTTTTTGAGATGGAGTCTTGCTCTGTCACCCAGACTGGAGCACAATGGTATGATCTCGGCTCACTGCAACCTCCACCTCCTGGGTTCAAGCCATTCTCCTGCCTCAGCCTCCCAAGGAGCTGGGATTCCAGGGACATACCACCACGCCCGGCTAATTTTTGCTAATTTTTGTATTTTTAGTAAAGACAGGGTTTTGCCACATTGGCCAGGCTGGTCTTGAACTCCTGAGTTCAAGTGATCCGCCTGTCTCAGCTTCCCAAAGTGCTGGGATTACAGGTGTGAGCCACTGTGCCCAGCCCGAAATGCCCAAATTCTAAGAATAAAGAAAAACTCTTTAGGCCGGGCGCAATGGCTCATGCCTGTAATCCCAGCAATTTTTTTTTTTTTTTTGAGGCAGAGTCTTGCTCTGTTGCCCAGGCTGGAGCGCAGTGGCATGATCTTGGCTGACTGCAATCTCCGCCTCCTGGGTTCAAGCGATTCTCCTGTCTCAGCCTCCCAAGTAGCTGGGACTACAGGTGTGTGCCACAACACCTGGCAAATTTTTGTATTTTTAGTAGAGACGGGGTTTCACCATGTTGGCCAGGCTGGTCTTGAACTCCTGAGTTCAAGTGATCCGCCTACCTTGGCCTCCCAAAGTGCTGGGATTACAGGCATGAGCCACCACGCCCAGCCTAATCCCAGCACTTTGGGAGGCCAAGGCGGGCGGATTGCTTGAGCCCGAGAGTTCAAAACCAGCCTGGGCTGAACATGATAAAACCCTGTCTCTACCCAAAAATATAAAAATTAGCTGGGCATGGTGGCGCACACCTGTAGTCCCTGCCACTCAGGAGGCTGAGGTGGGTGGGAGGATTGCTTGAACCTGGGAGGCAGAGGTTGCAGTGAGCTGAGATCACGTCACTGCACTCCCGCCTGGGAAATAGAGACCTTGCCTCAAAAAAAAAAGAAAAAAGAAAAAGAAAAACTCTTGCAGCTTCCAGAGACAAAGAATGGCTGCTTACAATGGAAAGAAGGTCAGACAAGCAACAGACTTCTGCTTCACAACCCTGGAGGCAATAAGACAGTAGCTCACGGCACCTATGGAGCACTAAGAAGAAAGACCTGAGATCCAAGGGCCCCACACCCAGCCAAGACAGTACAGATCTATTCAGCCAAAGAAAAACATTTTTGACCATTAGAGTACATCTAACCCATGCACACTTTTGGAGGAGAACAAAGAAGTTCTCTGAGCAAATGACTCCTGCATGACTAGAAGGGCTCAAGATAGGGAGAAACAAACGGGAAGGTAAATGGTAATATTTATATATTATATTATATATATTACATATTTAATATTTATAGTTAAAATGACAATGATAACATGATTGGGGGTTTGTAATATTGTATGTTACATTAGGATTCCTGAAACATAAGTGACTTGGTGTGTTAGTAAGAAAACAGAATGATAACCTGGAATTTAAAAAGAAAAAAAAATTGGCTGGGTGTGGTGGCTCATGCCTGTAATCCCAGCACTTCGGGAAGCCAAGGCAGGCAAATCACTTGAGGTCAAGAGTTCGAGACCAGCCTGGCCAACATGGTGAAACCCCATCTCTACCAAATATAAAAAAACTAGCTGGGTGTGGTGGTGCGCTTCTGTTATCCCAGCTACTCGGGAGGCTGAGGCAGGAGAATTGCTTGAACCTGGGAAGAGGAGGTTGCGGTAAGCTGAGATTGTGCCATAGCACTCCAGCCTGGGCAACAGAGCAAGACTCCATCTCAAAAAAAAAAAAAGTTGTCTAAGCAAAAGCTAGAAGTTAAGGGTTAGGGACCAGAAAACGAATAAGAATTACAAGTGTTCCAAAGCTCCATTTTAAAGGCCAGAAAAAGTGGGAGAGATTGAAGGAGAAAAAGTAGCCTAAATATTTCACTGTTGGGGCGGGGTGCAGTGGCTCACGACTATAATCCCAGCACTTTGGGAGGCCGAGGCAGGTGGATCATGAAGTCAGGAGATCGAGACCATCCTGGCTAACACGGTGAAACCCTGTCTCTACTAAAAATACAAAAAATTAGCCGGGTGTGATGGCGGGCGCCTGTAATCCCAGCTACTCGGGAGGCTGAGAGAGGAGAATTGCTTGAACCCAGGATGCAGAGGTTGCAGCGAGCCGAGATCGTGCCACTACACTCCGGTCTGGGCGACAGAGCGAGACTCCATCTCAAAAAAAAAAAAAAAATTCACCGGGCATGATGGTGTGTGCCTGTAATCCCAGCTACTCGGAAGGCTGAGGGAGGAGAATTGCTTGAACCCAGGATGCAGAGGTTGCAGCGAGCTGAGATCATGCCACCGCACTCCAGTCTGGGCGACAGAGCGAGACTACATGTCAAAAAGAAAAAAAAGATTTCACTGTCAGTTGTCTTAAAAAGCATAAATTCTGCTATGAGGTTTTTATGAGAGGTATGAGAGACATACCTAAAACTAGGTGACACAAAAAGGTTAAAAACTAAAGAATCCTAAAGGTATATCTGGCAAACACAAACAGAAAAAAATAGTAGCCATGAGAATGTCAGAAAAAGCATCACTCAAGGCCAAAAGCATTTAACATGAAGAGACATTTCATATCCCACTAATAAAACAGGCAAAGAGGCCAGGCGTGGTGGCTCACGTCTGTAATCCCAGCACTTTGGGAGGCTGAGGTGGGCAGATCACAAGGTTGAGACCAGCCTGGCCAACATGGTGAAACCCCATCTCTACTAAAAAATACAAAAAAAAAAAAAAATTAGCCAGGTATGGTGGCAGGTGCCTGTAATCCCAACTGCTTGGGAGGCTGAGGTAAGGAGAATCGCTTGAACCTGGGAGGCAGGGGTTACAGTGAGCTGAGATCGCGCCACTGCACTCCAGCCTGGGCGACAATGCGAGACTCTCTCTCAAAAAAAGGAAAAAAAGGCCGGGCGCAGTGGCTCACACCTGTAATCCCAGCACTTTGAGAAGCAAGGCGGGCGGATCACAGGGTCAAGAGATCGAGACCATCCTGGCCAACATGGTGAAACCCCGTCTCTACTAAAAATACAAAAATTAGCGGGGCATGGTGGTGCGTGCCTGTAATCTCAGCTACTCAAGAGGCTGAGGCAGGAGAATCGCTTGAACCTGGGAGGCAGAGGTTGCAGTGAGCCGGAATTGTTCCACTGCACTCCAGCCTGGCAACAGAGTGAGACTCTGTCTCAAAAAACAAACAAACAACAAAAAACAGGCAAAGAATATCTACAAACACAAACTCACCTAGTAGCAAAACCTGATCTGAACTGACAGGAGACTATATATAGTCTTTATATAACCCACGTAGTGTGAATATGCACACATTTCCCTGAAGAAACATCCAAGTGTTTCATTATGGGCTGCTGGGCTGCTGGCCCAGACCCTGCTTGTGGTATTACATAATATTTGTGATACACCCATTTCCTTATCATAAAATAGTCAAACTTCCCAAACCTTAAATTAATATATAAACTCAGTGCAATGCCAGTCAGAAATTGAATGGGGGTTTTTCCTGGAACTGGATAAAATTATCTTAAGGTTTCTATAGAAGAATTCACATTTAAGAATAGCTAAGACAGGCCGGGCGCGGTGGCTCATGCCTGTAATCTCAGCACTTTGGGAGGCCGAGGCGGGCGGATCACGAGGTCAGGAGATTGAGATCATCCTAGCTAACATGGTGAAACCCTGTCTCTAGTAAAAATACAAAACATTAGCCGGGTGTGGTGGCGAGCACCTGTGTTCCCAGCTACTCGGGAGACTGAGGCGGGAGAATGTCGTGAACCCAGGAGGTGGAGCTTGCAGTGAGCCAAGATTGTGCCACTGCACTCCAGCCTGGGCGACAGAGCAAGACTCCATCTCCAAAAAAAAAACCAACAAAACAAAACAAAACAAAAAATAGCTAAGACAACAGTGGGAGGATGGCAAAAGCTTATTGCCTGTAGTCCCAGCTACTAGGGAGGTTGAGGCAGGAGAATGGTGAGAACCCGGGAGGCGGAGCTTGCAGTGAGTCGAGATTGCGCCACTGCACTCCAGCCTGGGCGACAGAGCGAGACTCCGTCTCAAAAAAAAAAAAAAAAAAAAAAATTGACCACAAAACCACTGTCATAAAAATAACATGGTGTTAGCACAGCAGTAGACAAATAGAGCCCGTTGGTAGAATGTAATAGAAAGCCCAGAAATAAATCCAAGCTTGTATATATGGGAATTGAATATGTGACAAACGTGGCATTTCGAATCACTGCAGAAAAGGTGATTATTTGATAAATAATGCTGGCAGGCCAGGCGCAGTGGCTCATGCCTGTAATCTCAGCACTTTGGGAGGCTGAAGTGGGTGGATCACCTGAGGTCATAAGTTCGACACCAACCTGGCCAACATGGCAAAACCTCATCTCTACTAAAAATACAAAAATTAGCTGGGCATGGTGGCGGGTACCTGTAATCCCAGCTATTTGGGAGGCTGAGTCAGGAGAATTACTTGAACCCAGGAGATGGCGGTTGCAGTGAGCTGAGATTGTGCAATTGCACTCCTGCCTGGGCGATAAGAGTAAAACTTCGTCTCAAAAAAAAAATTAAATTAAAAAAAATGATGCTGGCATAATTGACTATCTTGATTTTTTTAAAGCTAGGTCTGCTTATCACAATGCTGACAGAGAAAAGATTTATATGTAAAAAAGAAAACAATAAGCATAGTAGAAGAAAATATAGAATATTTGCATAAGCTTATGGATGGGGAACATGTTCCAAAGTAAGAGGAGAAACTCAGCCAGGCGCAGTGGCTCACGCCTGTAATCCCACCACTTTGGGAGGCCCAGGCAGGTGGATCACTTGAGATCAGGAATTCGATACCAGCCTGACCAACATGGTGAAACTCCATCTCTACTAAAAATACAAAAGTAGCCAGGCGTAGTGGCACATGCCTGTAATCCCAGCTACTTGGGAGGCTGAGGCAGGAGAATCATTTGAACCCAGGAGGCGGAGGTTGCAGTGAGCTGAGATCGCGCCATTGCACTCCAGCCTGGGCAATGAGAGCGAAACTCTGTCCTCCCACCTGCAATAAAAAGGAGAAACTCAGAAATCATAAAGAAAAAGACAGATATCTGTGTAGGCGTGCAATCAAATGTTTAATTTTGATAGGACAAAACAGATCCACCCCGTAAGCAAAGCCAAAAAACAAAAGATCAACTGGGAAAAATATTTGCAGTACATATGATAGAAAGGAGGTTGGGGGCTGGGTGCGGTGGCTCCCGCCTGTAATCCAAACACTTTGAGAGTCCGAGGTGGGTGGATCACTTGAGATCAGAAGTTCGAGACCAGCCTGGCCAACATGGCAAAACCATGTCTCTACAAAAAATACAAAAATTAGCTGGGCATGGTGGTGCACACCTGTAGTCCCAGCTACTTGAAAGCCTGAGGCAGGAGGAGAGCTTGAGCTCAAGGCTGCAGTGGGCCATATTTGTGTCACTGCATTCCAGCCTTGGTGACAAAGAGTCTCAAAAAGAAAAAAAAAAAAAGATTCATATCGGAAAAGTACAAATTGGTCAAAGGTCTAGGCTTTGTAATCTCCCAACTGTAGAGGTGACAGAAACTGGCTTTTTCCCAGAAAGAGGGACTGGGCCATCCAAACAGTCCCAACATGTCTGTTGCTTTCACAGCCATGCAAATGATCATGAGAATGCCATTAATATGTCTAATGATAGCTCCATATATTGGACACTTACATATTAATGTGTAGAATACCACTTATGTTAAACACATACCGTTTATGTCTACAGACACACAAATATGAATATACTCACATACGTGGATAAATGTGTGTGTAGGGAGTGTAAATAAGTAAAAGACATGCAAGGTTACACATCAAACCAATTCCCTCAGGGCAAAAAGGGTAGGGTAGGGGATTGAGATTAGGCATAGCGTTCCCAGGAGACTTCAGCATTATTTAAAATGCTTTTATTTTTAATAAGAATGTATTTACTGGGTAATGAAAGATTAGTTTCTCTTAAAAATATGACTCCAATCAAATTCCCATCAGGATTTTAATGGAATAATAAGCTAACTTATTAAATAAAAAGAACAGTAAGTGAACAAGAATATTCAAGAAAAATTTTTAAAAAGGAAAACGTGAAAACATATCATAAAACTATAATGATTAAGGCTGGGTGCAGTGGCTCTTGCTTGTAATCCCAGCAGTTTGGGAGGCTGAGGCGGGCAGACTGCTTGAGTCCAGGAGTTCAAGACCAGCCTGGGCAACATGGCGAAACCCTGTCTCTACAAAAAATACAAAAATTAGCTGGGTGTAGGGGCATGTGCCTGTAGTCCCAGCTACTCAGGAGGCTGACTTGGGACAATTGCTTGAGCCTGGGAGGCGGAGGCTGCAGTGAGCTGAGATTGGGCCCCTGCACTCCAGCAAGGATGACAGAGTGAGACCCTGTCTCAAAAAATAAAAAAAAAAAACAAAAAAACAAAAACAAACCCCAAAACCAACCAAACAAACAGAAAACAAACTACAATGATTAAAACAACATAGAATTGGCTTAGAATTTAATAAATAGATCAACGTAAGAGAATCAGGAATTCAGAAACAGACCCACGTTGTGCAGGAATTTGGTAAATAAGACAGAAGGCTTTTTTTTTTTTTTTTTTTTTTTTTTTGGAGATGGAGTCTAGTTCTGTCACTCAGGCTGGAGTGCGGTGGCACGAGCTTGGATCACTGCAACCTCCACCTCCCAGGCTCAAGCAATTCTCCTGCCTCAGTCTCCCAAGTAGCTGGGATTACAGGCGCCTACCACCACGTCCGGCTAATTTCTGTATTTTTAGTAGAGACAGGGTTTCACCATGTTTGGCCAGGCTGGTCTGGAACTCCTGACCTCAGGTGATCCACCCGCCTTGGCCTCCCAAAGTGCTGGGATTACAGGCGTGAGCCACGGCGCCTGGCCTAAAAAGATAACCTTTTAAAGATGTATTCCTGCCAGACTGCTGGGTGTCTTTCTGTCTGTCTCTCTGCTTTATCGGCATTTGTCTCAGTTCTCATGCACTTGGGGTTTTCTCCACGTTTCGTAGCCATGCAGATTTGATTTTTTTCCTGAAATAGTGCTACTGTGTCTCTTTTACAGGTGAGGAAAACAAGGCCCAGGGAATTAAGTGACTGACATAAGCACATATGGCTACTCAGTGGCAGAGGTTCCTGTGTGTCTGGCTACCTGGCTTTTCCTATTTGGCTTCCTGCCCATCTCTGTCACTGTCTTTCCCTCTGACTCGTTTCTCTCTCTCCTCTGTCTCTCTTTTGCAAAGCTGCCAATTTTAACAAGTCCAAAATGTTGTAGAGTTAAATAGTTAAGAACAAGGACTCTGGAGCCAGTTCAGCCACTGCCTGGGTTCAAATCTTGCTCTTCAACTTATTGTCTGTATAACTGGGACGAGTCCTGTCACCTCTCTGAGCCTCAGTTTCCTCATCTATAATATGGGGAAAATGATTGTCCCTACTCTATAGGATTATTTTGACAATTCAATGAAAAAATATTATGTGCACAGAATGGCCCTAAGTGTTCACTACACATTAGCTATTTATATGTTATTATGACATCAATAAAGTGCTTGACTCATCCCAAATGGGCACATGAGTTCCCTGAGGCTGGGAACCACATCTTCCACTCCACAACTATTTAAAACAATTTCAAACCTACAATAAAATTAAAAGAATACACTGAACACCCATACATACTTCATCTAGATCCTCTATTAACATTTTTTTGGGCCAAATTTGCTTTATCTCACTCTCTCTGTATATAAACACATTATTTTTGCCAACTTATTTGCAGACATCATGACATTTTACCCCTTCATACTTAACTGTGTTTTTCCCAAGAACAAGGATATTTTCCTTCAATAGATATGATACCAGTACCACACTGCTATGGTTTGAATGTGTCCTCCCAAATTCATGTGTTGCAATTCAATTACCAATGTGATCATATTAAGAGGTGGGGGCCTTTAAGAGGTGATTAAGTCATGAGGGTAGAGCTCTCACAGATGGGATTAGGGCTCTTTTTTTATTATTTATTTATTTTTTGAGATGGAGTCTTGCTCTGTTGCCCAGGCTGGAGTGCAGTGGTGCGATCTCAGCTCACTGCAAGCTCTGCCTCCCGGATTCATGCCAATCTCCTGCCTCAGCCTCCTGAGTAGCTGGGACTATAGGCACCCGCCACCACGCCCGGCTATTTTTTGGTATTTTTAGTAAAGACAGGGTTTCACCGTGTTAGCCAGGGTGGTCTCGATCTCCTGACCTTGTGATCCACCTGCCTCGGCCTCCTAAAGTGCTGGGATTACAGGCATGAGCCACCGTGCTCAGCCTCTTTTTTTTTTTTTTGAGATGAAGTCTTGCTCTGTCACCCAGGCTGGAGTGCAGTGGCAAGATCTTGGCTCACTGCAACCTCTGCTTTTCGGGTTCAAGCGATTCTCATGCCTCAGCCTCCCGAGTAGCTAGGATTATAGGCATGTGCCACTACACCTGGCTAATTTTTGTGTTTTTTTTAGTAGAGACAGGGTTTCACCATGTTGGCCAGGATGGTCTCGAACTCCTGACTTCAGGTGATCCGCCTGCCTCAGCCTCCCAAAGTGCTGGGATTACAGGCATGAGCCACCGTGCCCAGTGGATTTGGGCTCTTATAAAGAGGTTGAGGGTGTGGGTTCACTCTCTTCTGCTCTTCTGTCATGTGAGGACGCAGCAAGAAAGCCCTCACCAGACACACAACCTGCCAGCATGTTGATCTTGGACTTCCCAGTCTCCAAAACTGTGAGAAATAAATTTCTCTTCTTTACAAATTCCTCAGTCTGTGGTATTGTTATAGTAGCACAAAATGACTAAGACACACACCCAGGAAATTTAATACTGATACAATACAATTATCTAATGTATGGTCTGTAATCAAATTTTGAGACCATGTCCTAATTTATCTGTGTGCTCGCAGGGACCAGAATAGGCAAGAGTGGAAGAACAAAAATGAGAAGAGAAAAAGTGGCTGAGAGGTCAAGGGAACAAATGAATGAGTGAGCAAGAATACAAACAAATGAATATGGGTGCAGAATGACTGAATGAATAAACACAACTAGCATTATTATAATACGCATTGTTATATTTAGGTATTATAACTGAAATATATAATGCTAAAGCTATACCGTTATACTATATTATAAATCTGCATTATATCTAATTATTACATACATTACTTGGTTATATAATAGTATAATACAATATAATTATCATTATTAGAGATAACACTTTCTGAGCCTTCATTATGCAGTCATGCACCGTTCCAGGCATTTTATATGAATTTCCCCTCACAATGGTTCTAAGATTCAAGGCCTCACAATGGTTCTAAGATACAATTATCTCTTTACAAGTGAAGAAATTGAGGCCTAGTGGCTGAGCCAGGATCTATAGCTAGGATACCTTGCTACCCATCCCACCATGAAGGAGTGTACTGTGAGGGGTGGCATCACCCTGTGGGGTAAAGAGGTTCCAGAGCAGTGCTCCTGGGGGCACTGGGTACTCACTGTCCTCCGAGGGCCGAATATCTACACGCAATTGCAGGTAAGGTTTGGAGGCAGTGGCAAAGGCTGTGCTGAGGTCCCAGTCAGATAGAAGTGAGAGGTAAACTTCCTGTCCTAGCCGGTCCCGGCCCAGGTAGCTGATGCCAAAGTTCTTCTTCCTGGACAGGGGATACGAGGGAGCTCTCAGGGCCCCTGGTGCCCTGGAGGCCTCAGGGACAGTTTCCAAAACAAGGAGGGTAATATAGAAGGTGTTGAAAACAACTTCCTACTATGTGCAAGGTACTGTGCCAAGGATTATGGGCAGCCTGAGATCAAGTCATTTATACCTACTTTGTTACACAAACACATACAAGCAGGTACACACCTGCTTGTATCTGGAGGTCACATTGGAAACTGGTAAAATGTTGGCCGGGTGCAGTGGCTCACACCTATAATCTCCGCACTTTGGGAGGCCGAGGTGGGTGGATCACCTGAGGTCAGGAGTTTGAGACTAGCCTGGTCAACATGGTGAAACCCCTTCTGTACTAAAAATACAAAAAAATTAGCTGGGTGTGGTGGCAGGTGCCTGTAATCCCAGCTACTCAGGAGGCTGAGGCAGGAGAATCGCTTGAACCTGGGAGGTGAAGGTTGCAGTGAGCCAAGATTGTGGCATTGCACTCCAGCCTGGGCGACAGAGCAAGACTCCATCCCCCCCCAAAAAAAAAAAAAAAAAAAAGTTGGTCCCCTCTGGGGTAGATGTGGGACAGAAGTGGGAAGAAAGCAGTCTTCTTACTACATAAAAAAATAAAGCAATCTGTGTTTGTTATTTTTCACAACAAAAATGTTTATGTAAGAAAGTCTAATAACAACTAAGAATTTATTATTCAGCTATACTTGTGCAACTATGTAAAGAAGTTTGTTGCATGATGCTCACCATAACCATGGAAACATCCTAAATACCCAACAATTTTGTACTGTTTGAATTTCTTACCATGTGTATGTATTCCTCCAAAACCACCACCACAACAAAATGACTATCACATCTGCCCCCAAGAGACACCACTTTTCAGCTATCAGATTGGCAAATTTTGCAGTTTTACAGTAACCAGTGTTTGTGAGGGTGTGAGGGAAACAGGCATTTATGTGCCGCTGATGAGATCATAAATTTGTTTGTTTTGTTTTGTTTTTTTTTTTTTTTTGAGATGGAGTCTCGCTCTGTCGCCCAGTCTGGAGTGCAGTGGCACGATCTCGGCTCACTGCAAGCTCCGCCTCCCAGGCTCACGCCATTCTCCTGCCTCAGCCTCCTGAGTAGCTGGGACTACAGGCGCCCACCACCACGCCCGGAGAATTTTTTGTATTTTTAGTAGAGACGGAGTTTCACCGTGTTAGCCAGGATGGTCTCGATCTCTTGACCTCATGATCCACCCACCTCGGCCTCCCAAAGTGCTGGGATTACAGGCGTGAGCCACAGCGCCTGGCCGAGATCATAAATTGATAAAACCTGTCTGGAGAGCATTTTGAAAACACCCATTAAAAGTTTAAAAAGCAGGCCAGGCACGGTGGCTCATGCCTGTAATCCCAGCACTTTGGGAGGCCGAGGCGGGTGGATCACAAGATCAGATCGAGACAACCCTGGCCAACAGGGTGAAACCCCATCTCTACTAAAAATACAAAAATTAGCCAGGCATGGTGGCGCACGCCTGTAGTCCCAGCTACTCAGGAGGCTGAGGCAGAAGAATTGCTTGAACTCAGGAGGTGGAGGTTGCAATGAGACGAGATTGCACCACTGTACTCCAGCCTGGACGACAGAGTGAGACTCTGTCTCAAAAAAAAAAAAAAATTTTTTTTAAAGCAAATACCCTTTTACCTGGCAATACCACTGCTAGGAATTTATCCCATGACTAGATGTTTCCAAATACAGTAGTCCCTCTTTATCTACAGGGGATACATTCCAAGACCCCCTCGAGTGGATGCCTGAAACTGCAGATAGTACCAAGCCCTATATATACTATGTTTTTTTTTTCATATACATACATACCTATGATAAAGTTTAATTGATAAATTAGGCACAGTAAGAGATTAACAATAATAGAACAATTATGACAATACAGATGCTTCTTGACTTATGACAGGGTTATGTACCAATAAACTCATCATAAGTTGGAAATACTGTAAGTTGACAATGCATTTGGCTGGGCGCAGCGGCTCACCTATAATGCCAGCACTTTGAGAGGCTGAGGCGGGCGGATCGCTTGAGCTCAGGAGTTTGAGACTGCCCTGGGCAACATGGCGAAACCCTGTCTCTACAAAAGATACAAAAAATTGGCCGGGTGCAGAGGCTCACGCGCCTGTAATCCTAACACTTTGGGGGGCCGAGGTGGGCAGATCACTTGAGATAGGAGTTTGAGACCAGCCTGACCAACCTCATGAAAATTAGCTGAGTGTGGTGGTGCACACCTGTAATCCCAGCTACTCCGGAGGCTAAGGCATGAGAATCACTTGAACCCGGGAGGCAAAGGCTGCAATGAGCCAAGATCGGGCCACTGCACTCCAACCTGGGTGACAGAGTGAGACTCTGTCTCCAAAAAAAAAAAAAAAAGAGAAGATCAAAAAACTGTCTGGGGCTGGGCACGGGGGCTTACACCTGTAATCCTAGCACTTTGGGAGGCCGAGGTGGACAGGTAACTTGAGGTCAGGTGTTCGAGACTAGCCTGACCAACGTGGTGAAACTTTGTCTCTACTAAAAATACAAAAATTAGCAGGCGTGGTGGTGCGTGCCTGTAATCCCAGCTACTTGGGAGGCTGAGGCAGGAGAATCACTTGAACCCAGGAAGCGGAGGTTGCAGTGAGCTGAGACTGCGCCATTGCACTGCAGCCCGGGGGACAAGAGCAAAACTCCGTCTCAAAAAAAAAAAAAATTATCCGGGCATAGTGATGCATGCCTGTAGTCCCAGCTACTTGGGAGGCTGTGACAGGAGAATCACTTGAACCTGGAAAATGTCACTGCACTGCAGCCTGGGTGACAGTGAGACTCCGCCTCAAAAAAAAAAAAAACAAAAAAAGAAATAAGAAGGAAAATGCATTTAACACACCTAACCTACCAAACATCACAGGTTAGCCTAGCCTACCTTAAACGTGCTCAGAACACTCACATTAGCCTACAGTTGGGAAAATCATCTAACACAGAGCCTGTTTTACAACGGTGTTGAATATTTCATGTAATTTATTGAACACTGTACTGAAAGTGAAAAGCAGAATGGCTGGGCACTTGCAGTACAGTTTCTACCGAATGCGTATCGCTTTTGCACCATTGTAAAGTTGAAAAATCCTAAGTCCAGTTATTGTAAGTTGGAGACTGTCTGTAAACTGTAATAAAAGTAATGTGAATGTGGTCTCTCTCTCTCAAAATATCTTATTGTATGTAATATTTGCAGACTGAGGTTGACCATGGGTAACTGAAACTGCAGAAAACAAAACCACAGATAAAAGTAGACTACTGTACTCCAAGACATGCATACGTGGCTGTTCACTGTGGGATTATTTGTAGTAGTAAAATAAACAAAAACCCTACCAAACAAACAAAGGCCAGACAGCCACCGTAGAGGTGGGTGGCCCATTGGCCAGTCCCCAGCATCTTCCCACTCACCCACTCAAATCAAAGGCTCGGATGAGGATGTGCTGCAACACGTCGAGCGAGGTGATCTGGGGATCTACAGCAAAAGAGCGGAACTCTGGCGGCAAGAAGCTCTCACATTTCTGGGGAGAGAAGACATGGGGTAGGCCACCAGGGGCCTCATCACCATGCTGAAGAGTGAGGTGCAGAGTGGTAGAAGGCAAAGTCAGAGAGGTGCCAGGGGCCAGATCAAGGCAGGTGTTCTGGACCACAGGGTCCAGTGAGGAGGAGGTTACTGCAAGGGTTCAGGCCCCTAATCCTTCTTCTATATCCCTTCAACTATGGTTGCCAGAATCACTGTGTCCAGTCTGGCTCCTGTTAAACCAGTCCTCTATGATGCTGTAACCAACCTAACACATCTACCTACAACACTCCCCTGCTTAAATCTCTTCAATGGCAACCCTAGAGTCCCAGCAAGCGGGCCTATGGGGCCCCAGCCAGCCTCTCACCAGGTTTTTTGAACTTTACACTCTAGTAGTACCAAACTGTTAGAAGTTACCTTGAGACCATCCTGACTCCAGGCCATTGATTGTGCTGACCCCGTCTGGAACATCCCTCCCACTTTCTTCACGTGGTTCACTCCCAGCTCAGGCATCATCTTTTTTCTGAATGTCAAACTTCTATCTTAGAGCTCTATTACACTGAAGTGATGTGTGGACCTTCTTATCACTGCCAGTGCCACTGGTTGGTCGGAGCCACCATCATTGTTTACTGGAACTATGGCAACAGCGTTCTTCCTCAGCATACACACCAAAGGCCCTTGGCGATCCGCCTCTGTCTTAGCGCTCTGATTCACCTCCTACCACTCTTCCCCTCATTTTCTCCACTCCAGTAATCAGGAAGCTACAGGAACATGCCAGGCTCATTCCCATCCTCTAGTCTTTGCCCTTGCTATTCCTTCTGCCTAGAATACTCTTCTCTTCTAGTATGCACATGGCTGACTCCTTTTATTCGGGTCTCTGCTCCTTCAATACCTCCTCTGGGGATTTCCCTGTACAACCTTGGCTAACGTGACTCCCTATTTCATAACCTTTTTCATTATTTTAGTGTCCGAAGCATCTCATTTCTTTAGTTGTCTCCATCCACGAGCCTGTCAGCTCATCAAAGTGGGAACTTGCACATAAGTGCACTCTCAACACATGGGTTGACTGACTCCAGAGCCAGCACCTTCTCATTCCTCAGAGCCCCACCCTCAACTACTGCGGCCCCTCCTCCAGCCCCATAGCCCCTCCCCTTTGTCTATAAGCTCCACCCATTCATCCCATAGACCCCCACCTCGTCCTTCCATTTTCAGTCCCACGCCCCAAGGTACGTCGCTAACGCTCCCAGGCTCTCAGGCCCTCCCTCCCCCTCGCCACCATCACTTGGCCCTCAAGCTTCGCCGCTCAGGTTATGTCCCAAATCTCAGGTCCCGCCCTCCATCCTATGACAGCCACCGCCTCCCCCTCCCCTGGGATGCCTCGGCGGCTGGGCCGACTCACCGCCAGCCTCACCTTGACTCGGACCCGCACCACTTCTCGCTCCTCCTCCTCAGCGGCCGCCGCCGCCTGAGCTCCCACGCCGGGCGGGGGCGCTCCGGAGCCAGACAAGTCCGAGGCCCCGGAGGTTGTCGCCATCCCGCCGCCGCCCGTCTCAGGGTGACGGCTGACCGTTGCCCCCCCACCCGGCGCACACTCTACTGTACTGACGCCCGCCGCCCCACCTCGTGCCGGGGCGCAGGCGCAGAGGGCGCCGCGCGACCCTACCCCCCACCGTCCCTCCCACCTGGCCCTGCCTGGAGGTCGCCTCTGCGCCTGCGCCTAGTCGGGCATTTTGCTTTATTTCAGCTAGCGTGCAGACGTCTACTGAGGCCCCGCCTCCCCCAGCCCGGTGGTTTGGTTGTTTTGACAGCATGCTTCCGGATTCACGGAGGTGTTAAACTGACACCTCGTTCGCCAAGAGAAGGGGGCGGGGAAAAGAAGAGGCTGCGTGATGACGTCAGGCCCCACACCCCGCCTCAAGTTGCCTCACGCCTCTGCTGGTAGATGATGTCATCTATTTCAAATACCGGTGGCCCTCGCTTCAAATGAATCCGCTGAACGGAAAAAAATCCTTTTTTTTTTTTTTTTTTTTAAGGCAGGGTCTCGCTCTGTCATCCAGGTTGAAGTGCAATGGCGCGATCACAGCTCACTGTAGCCTCAAAGTGAGCTATGATCAAGTGATCCTCCTGCCTCAGCCTCCCAAGAGCTGGGACTGCAGGCGCGTGCTACGACGCCCAGCCAATTTTTGTATATCTTGTATAAACAGAGTTTAGCCGTGTTGCCCAGGCTAGTCTCGAACTCCTGACCTCAAGTGATCCACCCGTCTCGGCCTCGCAAACTGTTGGGATTACAGGTGTGAGCCACAGCCCTCGGGTAAAGTGTTTTTAAAAATATACTCAGCAGGGTGCAGTGGCTCACTCCTTATAATCTCAGCACTTTGGGAGGCCGAGGCGGGCAGGTCGCTTGAGCCCAGGAGTTCTAGACCAGCCTGGGCAACACAGCGAGACCCCGTCTCTAACAAAAAAATTAAACAATTAGCTGGACGTGGTGGCGCACACCTGCAGTCCCAGCTACTCGGGAGGCTGAAGCGGCAGGATAGCTGAGCCCAGGAAGTCAAGGCTGCAGTGAGTGGTGATCACACCACTGCCCTAACCTGCACCACAGAGCAAGGCCCTGTTTCAAAAAAAATTAATAATTTATATCCTGACTTAGTAAGGTCAGATAAAAAACAGGAAAATGGTTTACGCATTGTGAAAATTCATGGAGATTTTGTACACTGATGATTTTTGTACTTTCTGTATGAATGTTATACTTCATTAAATAATTTGCCCCCCAAAAACACTTTTATGCTCTCTGGAGTTCTAGCTTTTTAGTTTGCCTTTGTCTGAAACTTGACGAGATCATACTTTCCCAAGTTTATACATCTAGGAGGCAAACTTCCAGGTAATTCAACTCCAGGAAGGACACTAATGCTTCTAATTGAAACCCAGGAAGAAGTTAACAATCAAGCCTTCAGAAGGCAGAAAGCGAGACAGACCCAGGGAGCTCAGCAGCATATCTCTAAAGCTCTGCCATTATTGAACCAGCTCAAAGGATCCCCGGTCTTTGTGTCCCTTTTCCAATTTTCACATTCTCAGATCTTGGGGAATCACTGAATCATTGGAAAAGCCCTCTGTCCAGCTTGGTCTAGAGATTTCTTTGAAACCTGACTAAAATGTTGGTACTGACTGCCAGGGACCAATTGAAAGAGAAGTGGCCAGGCTCAACTATGAACCAATCAATGGGGCCCAAATGATACCATCTGTAAAAGATCAGCTTTCTGGGGTCCCAGAGCAGGGTGGATAATGGATCCGGAAGAGCAAATGGGGAATGCCCAGCAGAGCATGCAAAAGGCTTAGCAATGTGCTGAGCACATAGTTAGTGCTCAAAACAATGAATGGAAGAAGCCAAGAATAAATGAAGAAAAAATTTAAAAAATAAACTGAGTCGGGCACAGTGGCTCACACTTGTAATCCCAGCACTTTGGGAGGCCGAAGTGGGAGGATCGCTTGAGCTGGGGAGTTCGAGAACAGCCTGGGCAACATAGGAAGACCCTGTCCCTACAAAATTAAAAAAAAAAATTAGCTGGGTGTGATGGTGTGCACCTGTGCTCCTAGCTATTCGGGAGGCTGAGGTGGGAGGATTACTTGAGCCTGGGAGGTCCAGGCTGCAATGGACTGTGATCACGCCACTACACTCCAGCCTGGGTGACAGAGTGAGAACCTGATTCAAAAAAAAAAAAAAAAAAAAAAAAAAGCCCACAAAACTTTGCTTTTGTCTTACCTAATCTTCATAACATGTTAAAGTTGGTCCTGTTCTTAAATGGTGTATGTCTACTAGATATTGGCTGAATTATTGAATATATCTTAGACTCTTCTGAGAAACTTTATATGTGGCAAAATGCAAAAAGGCAGTCTTCCCACTTAATTGCACAACATCCGTGCGGTTTGGACAAAATACAGGCTGCACTTACAAATGTTATTTCTGGCCGGGCACAGTGGCTCACGCCTGTAATCCCAGCACTTTGGGAGGCCGAGGCGGGCGGATCACGAGGTCAGGAGATGGAGACCATCCTGGCTAACACGGTGAAACCCCATCTCTACTAAAAATACAAAATAATTAGCCAGGCGTGGTGGCGGGCGCCAGTAGTCCCAGCTACTCGGGAGGCTGAGGCAGGAGAATGGCGTGAACCTGGGAGGCGGAGCTTGCAGTGAGCCGCCACTGCACTCCAGCCTGGGCGACAGAGCAAGACTCCGTCTCAAAAAAAAAGTAAACAAAAAACAAAAACAAATGTTATTTCCAACAAAGGAGTCTTGTAAGATACTAGCGCTCCAACTATTGTGTCTGTGTCATATGGACGCAACCCTCAAGGTTAACTTTTTAGGTAAGTCTGCAATTCTATTTTGGTGTCTTTTAAGATAACATGTTGCCTTGGTATTAATATTAAATAGATATCTCTATTTTTAGAAGGTATAAATAATGGGGATTTTCTCTGAAAGCCAGAAAAGGATTATTGGCATGTCTCTCTTGCCCCATGTGTTTAGAGTCAAAATCACCTATAGCACTGCTGGATTTTGACAAGGAGTAAGAGCCTGCTTTTCATTTATCATAGGGTGGGATGTGCAAACCATTAGCCTGGAGTTTGGAATCGATCCTGAGGACACTGGGGCAAAGGTTTAGACAGGGGTATGATGTGGTCAGATGCCTCTGTCTTGGCCCTGGGGAGAGCTTTGGATGGAAAGATACTGGAAGCAAGGAGATCAAAAAGGAGGTCCTTGCCATAGTCCTGGGGAGAACTTTCTTTTTTGTTTATTCATTCTTCCATTCAACAAATATAAAGTATATGCTAGGCAGTCTACATAAATTAATTCTTATAATCTGCATAAAAACCTTGTGAGGTAGTATCTTAGTCCATTTTTCTGTTGCTATAATCAAATACCCAAGACTGGGTAATTTATAAAGAAATTTGAGAGGCTGAGGTGGAAGGATTGCTTTGAGGCCAGTTCAAAACAGCCTCAGCAACATAGCAAGACCCTGTCTCTACAAAAAAATTTAAAAATTAGCTGAGCATGGCAGTATGCCTGTAGTCCTAGCTACTTAGGAGGCTGAGGCAGGAGGATTGCTTATGCTCAGAAGTTTGAGGCTGCAGTGAGCTGTGATCATGTCACTACACTCTAGTCTGGGTGACAGAGTGAGACCCTGTCTCTAAAAACAACAACAACAACCCCCCACCCCCCAAAAAAAAGAAAGAAAGAAAAGAAATTTATTTCTTACAGTTCTGGAGGCTGGGAAGTCCATGGTCAAGGAGTCACATCTGGTGAGGGCCTTCTGCTGGTGGGGCCTCTCTGTGGAGTGGCGAGGCAGAGCAGGGCATCACATGGTGAGGGTGCTGACCTTGCTAGCTCAGATCTGTTTCTCCTCTTAGAAAACCACTAATGCCCCACCCTTATGACCTCATCTAATCTAATCCTAATTACCGCTCAAGGTCCCATCTCTCAAATACCATAGTCGGATTTCCCACCTCCTTAATACTGTTAAAATAGAGATTTAGTTTCAACATGAGTTTTGGAGGGCAGAAACATTCAAACCATAGCAGGTAGGTGTTATTACTCTAAGCATTCTACAGATTAGAGTACTGAAAGCCAGGGAGAAACAAGCTCAAGGTCAAATGGGGTAGTGTCACAGAGAGTAGGCAGTGCAATGGACGGAACTTGGGGCTATGCCTGTTGTGTTTGAGGAAGAGCAAGGAAGTCAGCATGCCTTTAAGTAGAGTGAATGATAGGTGAGTGACAGCAGACGAGGTGAGAATGGAGTGAGATCATGCAGGGCTTTGACCTTAACAGTGAGGCATTTCTCCAAAGCTATATACTGTAGGCCTAAGCAGAGCCAGGATTTGAACTGAAGTCCACAGGTCACTTGATATTTCTTTTTTTGAGACAGAGTTTTGTTCTTGTTGCCCAGGCTTGAGTGCAGTGGTGCAGTGTCAGCTCACTGCAACCTCTGCCTCCTGGGTTCAAGTGATTCTCCTGCCTCAGCCTCCCAAGTAGCTGGGATTACAGGTGCCTGGCACCACACCTGACTAATTTTTTTGTATTTTTAGCGTAGACAGGGTTTCACCATGTTGGCCAGGCTGGTCTTGAACTCCCGACCCTCAGGTGATCTGCCCGCCTCAGCTTCCCAAAGTGTTGGGATTACAGGAGTGAGCCACTGCGCCCGGCCTTACAGAGGTCCCTTGAAGCCAGTCTACAGGTATCTGTGGTTTTATTATTTATTCTTTTCCATCTCTTCAAAACTTCTCAAGTACCCAATTGTTTTATGACGGAGGGTCTATAAGGTAATGATGGACTGCAGGATGAGTGATGGGGGTCTGTAGAGTAAGTGAGGCGTGTCTGTTGGGTGAATGATAGCAGGTCTGTGGCGAGAGTGATGGAGGATCCCTGGGGTGGATGGGAGTCTGTGGGTGCATGATAGGTGGACTATGAGGTAAGTCATGGGGGTCTGAGGGGTGAATGATGGCATCTGTGGGTGAGTGATGGGGTGTATATGGTGGAAGGTGGAGGACCGTGAGTTGAGAGATGGGATGGTGGTGTGAGTGATAAGGGGTCTGTGGGATGAGAGATGGACTCTGTGGGTTGAGTGATGGGTTCTGCAAGGTGAGTTATGGGATGCTTAAAGGGTTAGTAAAGGGGCATCTGTAGGATGAGTGGTGGGTCTGTAGGGTCAGTGATAGGGGTTGTTAGGGTGACTGATGAGGGGCTTCTGGGGTGAGTTATGGGATCTTCAGAGTGAAGATTTTGGGGGTGATAGGGGCCTGTGGGGGTGAGTGATGGGGCTGAGGTCTGTGTGGTGAGTTACGGGGTTTCTGTGGGGTCAATAATGGGCAATCTGTGAAACAAATGAATGTGTGTTGGTAGGGAGAGTGATGGGTATCTTAGGAGTTGATGGAGTATGTGGGAAGAGTGATGGGGGATCTGTGGGGTGGCTTATCAGAAGCCAAGAGGCTGAGTGATGGAATATGTGCGGTAGGAGTGTTGGGGGCTCTGTGAGGTGAGAGCTGTGGCATCTGTGGGGTGAGTGATGGGGAGTGTTATGAACTGAATGATGTCCTCCTCCCCAAATTCATAGGTTGAAGCCCTAATATCGGGGGAACCAGCCCCCAATATTTCAACGTAATGTCACTATATCTGAAATAGAGCCTTTAAGGAGGTAATTAAGGTTAAATGAGGTTATAAGGGTGGGGCCCTAATTCAATAGAACTGGTATCCTTATAAGAAGAGGGACACTGGGCATGAGTGCACAGAGAAAGGGCCACGTGAGGACACAGCAAGAAGGTAGCCATCTGCAAGCCAAGGAGAGAAACCCCACCAGATACCAACCCTGATGGCACCTTGCCCTTGGACCGTCCAACCTCCCAAAGTATGAGAAACTAAGTTTGTTGTTTAAGCCACCTGGTCTGTGGCATTTTGTTATGGAAGCCAGAGCCGACTAACACAGGGGAGGATTAGGGTCTGTGGGGTTAGCAATGGGGCCGCTGGAAGGTATGATGGGGGACAATAAACTGAGTAATAGGGATCTGTGGGGTAGTGACGGGGTCTGTAGGGTGATGAGCCTGTGGAGTGAATGATGGGGTATTGAGTGGCGAGTGGCAGGATTCTGTGGGATTAATGATGGGGACTGTGGGGCAAGTCTGTAGGGGGAGTGAAGGAGGTCTTTGAGGAATGGGGGATCTATAGACGACTGATGAGGATCTATGGGGTGACGGGGGCATCTGTGGGGTGGGGGAATGACTGGAGGTCTGTAGGGGTGCTGATGTGCTAGCTCGTAAGGAGAGGGGGCTTTGTGGTGTGAGAGATGGAGGGCCTGTGAGATGAGTGGGAGGCACCTGTGGGGTTAGTAATGGGGTGTCAGTGGGGTGAGTCATTAGAGCTCTGTAGAGTCAGTGATGAGTGAGTCTGCAGAGTGAGTGAAGTGATTAGGGGCCAATAAGCTGAATGATCCAGGGGTGGAGTCTGTTGGATGAGTAATGTGGCTCTGTGAGGTGAATGACGTGAATATGTAGGGTTCACGATAGGGCCTGTGGGGTGAGTGATGGGGGATCTTTAGGGTTTGTGATGGGAAGTCTATAGGGTGGGTGTTGGGGGGGGTCCATGTGGCAGCAATGCAGGGGAATCTGTGGGCTGAGTAATCAGGGCATGTGATGGGGGTCTGTGGGGTGAGTGATGGAAGATCTGTGAGGTTAAGCATTGGGGAGTGAGTGGGGTGAGCACAGAGCGATATTACTGACTGAATTGTATCTCCCCAAAATTCATGCTGAAGCCCTAACCCCCAATACTTCAGAATGTGACTGTATTTGAAAATAGGGCCTTTCAAGAGGTGATTAAGTTAAAATGAAGTTGGTGAAGGCGGGTCCCAATCCAATCTGGCTGGTGTCCCTATAAGAAGAGATTAGGACACTGACATGCGCAGGCAGAGGGAAGACTGTGTGAGGACACGGCGAGAAGGTGACCATCTACAAGCCAAGGAGAGAGGCCTCAGGGGACACTAAACTGGTTGACACCTTGAACTTGGATTTTCCGCCTCCAGAACTCTGAGGAAATAAATTTCTGTAGTTTAAGCCACCAGGTCTGTGGCATTTTGTTACGGCAGTCTTAGAAAACTGACACAGATTTTGGTCCTGGGAAGTGGGGTGCTGCCATAACAAATACTTAAAAATGTGGAAGTAGCTTTGGAACTGGGTAATGGGTAGAAGCTGAAAGAGTTTTGAGGTGCATGTTACAAAAAGCCTATGTTGCTGCTATGGTCTTAATATTTGTGTCCTCCCCACCTCCAATTCCTATGTTGAAACCTAATCCCCAGTGTAATGATATTAGGAGGTGGGGCCTTTGGGAGGCGATTAGGTCATTCCCTTAGGTCATTCCCTTATAAGGGATGAAGGGACCGGAGTTCTACCTTCCCACCATGTGAGGGTACAGAGAGAAGGAGCCATCTGTGAGGAAGCAGGCCCTCACTAGACACTGAATTTGCCAACACCTTGATTTTGGACTTCCCAGACCCCAGAACTGTGAGAAATAAATTTCAGTTGCCCATAAGCTACCCAGTTTATAGTATTTTGTCAGAGCAGTCCAAACGACTAAGACAATTATCTTGAAGGCTACTGGTAGAAATATGGATGTTGAAGGTGCTTCTGGTGAGGCCTCAGAAGGAAATGAGGAACATGTTATTGGAAAATGGAGGGAAGGCAAAGAACTTGGTTAATTGTGTTCTAGTGTTTTTTGGAAGGTAGAACTTGTGAGAGGCGAACTTGGGAGATGTAGCTAAGGAGATTTGTAAGCAGCATATTATGTGGCCTTTTTCTCCTTGCTGCTTCTAGTAGAATGCAAGAGGAAAGAGAGAAATTGAAAAAGAAATTGTCAGGCAGAAGGGAACTCGAATGTGAAGATAAAAAAATTCTCAGCCTATCCAACACTGCAAAAGCTGAGAATGTGTTCTGGTGAGAAGACAAAGGGTGTGGCTAAACAATCATGCCACAAAGAGATCATGGGTGTGACTCACTAACCTAATCAGCCATCTTGGCAGAAGCCAGGAATACAGATGGGTAATACCAGCAGAAACACAGCCAGCTGGGACTAAAGAGGACAGAGATGGGACAAAATGAAAGAAGTCTGTAGGACTTCTGGGATTCAACAGGACACGACAACAGAGCTTTCTGGCTGTGAACATGCATTATACTTCAAGAAAAAGGGAGAATGATCCCAAAGGTGGGGCTGTCTCCTCCTCAGTTCCAGAGGGCAGAGAGGCCTCCTCTGTTTCAGTGGGTCAGGCTGCCACCCAGGGCTCAGGGAGAGACACCGCCTCTCCTCCAATCTGGTGGGCCCAGAGGACAGAACATAGAGCCAAACAGGATTATTCTCAAGCCTTAAAAATCTATTAGAATTTGCCCTATTCAGTTTCAAACTTATTCGGAACCTGTGATCCCTGGTTTTTCTCCTGAGACAGGGTCTTGCTCTGTCGCCCAGTCTGGGGTGCACTGGTGAGATCAGGGCTCACTGCAGCCTCGACCTCCTGGGCTTAATCAATCCTCCCACCTCGGCCTCCCGAGGAGCTGGGACTATAGGCATGTACCACCATACCTGGCTAATTTTTTAGTTTTTTGTAGAGACGGGGTTTCACCATGTAGCCCAGGGTGGTCTCAAATACCTGGGCTCAAGTGACCCTCCCATCTCAGCCTCCCAAAATGCTGGGATTACATGCGTGAGTCACCACGCCTGGTCTGTGATCCCTTTCTTCTTTCTGATTTCTCCTTTTTGGAATGGAAATATCTATCTAGCTTATGCTTGTCCTACCACTGAATTTTGGAAGCAGATAATTTATCTGGTTTCACGGGTTCACAGCTAGAGAAGAATTTTTGCATCAGGATGAATCATACCTCCAGTCTCATTTACACTTGATTTGGATGATATTTAGGTAAGACTTGGGACTGAAAGTTAATGCTGGACTCGATTAAGAATTTTCAGAGTGGCTTATGGCACAGTGACTTATGCCTATAATCTCAACACTTTGGGAGGCCGAGGTGGGTGGATCATCTGAGGCCAGGAGTTCAAGACCAGCCAGGCCAACATAGTGAAACCCTGTGGTTACAGTGACCTGAGATCGTGCCGTTGTACTCCAGCCTGGGCCACAGAGCAAGACTCTGTCTCCAAAAAAACAAAAGAGTTTTTGGGCCGCTGGGATGGGGGTGAATGTATTTTGCATGCAAGGACATGAATTCTGGGAGGCCAGAGAGAGCAGAATGTTATAGCCTGAACTGTGTCCTTCCCAAATTCATATGTTAAAGCCTTAACCCCCAATACCACAGAATGTGACTATATTTGGAGATAAGGACTTTAAAGGGGTGGTTAAGCTAAAATGGGACTCATAGAGTGGGCCTAATCCAATACAAATGGTGCCCCCCACTTTTTTTTTTTGGGACAGAGTCTCACTCTGTCGCCCAGACTGGAGTGCAGTAGCGCCATGATGTTGGCTCACTGCAACCTTCACTTCCTGGGTTCAAGTGATTCTCCTGCCTCAGCCTCCCAAGTAGCTGGGATTACAGGCATGTGCCACCACGCACGGCTAATTTTTGTATTTTTAGTAGAGATGGAGTTTCACCATGTTGGCCAGGCTGGTCTCAAACTCTTGACCTCAGGCGATCCACTTGTGTCAGCCTGGGATTATAGGCATGAGCCACTGTGCCTGACTGGTGCCCACCCCCTCACCTCCTTTTTTTTTTTAAGACAGGCTCTCACCGTGATCATGGCTCACTGCAGCCTACACCTCCCTAGCTCAGATGATCCTCCCACTGTGGCCTCATGATGCCCAGCTAATTTTCAAAATTTTTTTGTAGAGATGGGGTTTCACCATGTTGCCCAGGCTGGTCAAACGGTGTCCTCATAAAAGGAAATTTGGGCTAGGCATGGTAGTTCACACCTGTAGTCTCAGCTACTTGGGAGGCTGAGGTGGGGGGACCACTTGAGCCTAGGAGTTTGAGATCAGCTTGGGCAACATAGTGAGACCCCGTCTCTACAAAAAATTGAAAAAATATTGCCAGGCATGGTGGTTCACACCTGTAATCCTGGCACTTTGGGAGGCCGAGGCAGGTAGATCACCTGAGATCGGGAGTTCGCAACCAGCCTGACCAACATGGAGAAACCCCGTCTCTACTAAAAATACAAAATTAGCTAAGCATGGTGGCACATGCCTGTGATCCCAGCTACCCGGGAGGCTGAGGCAGGAGAGTCGCTTTAACCCAGGAGGCAGAGGTTGCGGTGAGCCAAGATCATGCCATTGCACTCCAGCCTGGGCAACAGGAGTGAAACTCCGTCTCAAAAAAAAAAAAAAAAAAAAAAAAATTAGATATAATGGCATGTGCCTGTTGTCCCAGTTACTTGGAAGGTTAAGGTGAGAGGATTGCTTGAGCCCAGGTGTTTGAGACCAGCCTGGGCAACATAGTGAGACTCCTTTGCTATAAAAAAAATAAATATAGCCATGTGTGGTAGTGCACACCTGTAGTCCCAACTACTCAGGAGGCTGAGGCAGGAGGATCGCTGGAGCCGGGGAGGTAGAGGCTGCAGTGAACCATGATCATACAACTGCATTCCAGCCTGGCACAGAGTGAGGCCCTGTCTCAAAAAAAAAAAAAAAGGAAATTTGGACACACAGGGAGACACCAGGGACAGGGACGCTAGTTCATAGAGACCATGTGAGGACACAGTGAGAAGGTGGCCACCTGCAAGCTATGGACAGGGGCCTCAGGACATACTGACACCTTGATCTTGGACTCCAGAACCGTGAGAAAATGAATTACAGTGGTTTAAGCCTAGTCTGTGGCATTCTGTTATGGCAGCTCGAGTTAAGGGGACTGTGGGGCCAGTGATAGGGTCTGTGTAGTGAGTTATGGGGTCTGGCGGGGGGTCAGTGATAGGGGTTTGTGAGGTCAGAGGTGGGAGGTCTTTATGATGCTGATGGGGGTCTGGAATAAGTGAATGATGGTGGGATCTGTGGGGTCAGTCATAGCGCATCTCTGGGGTTAGTAATTAAGGATCTCTCAGTGTTAGAGTCAAGATCTTTTATTTCCTGATTTAAAAAACTGTCACCATTATAGATCTCCTGGCTTCTCTTGTATCTGTGTTCTAACGGCTCCCAGCAGTGCCTTCACACGGCCCCTTTATTCCCCTTCTTGTGCCCACCCATGAGCCTGAGTGTGACAGATCAATTAGCTTTGTCCCTCCAAACTGTGGGAGCAGGACTAGACTCTTCTGGCAGGCAGAGAGCTCCTCCTCGGCCAGTGTTCGAGCCCAGTCCACCACTCCTCAGTTCTTCTTGCTCTTGGCTTTTCTGGCCTTGGCATCCAGCGTGCTCTGGGCATGAGTGAGGTGCTTCACAGCATCAAGCACAAGGACTCCAGGCAGCACCAGCCACAGGGCATTCATGAAGACAAAGTAAAACCAGAAGTAGAGAGGGTGGCCCAGCTCCCCGTGCTGGAATCCGTCGCGGTGCTCTGTCAGGAAGTAGAGCACATCCCCATAGATCTGGCCTGTGGGTGGCAGGAGGGGAAGGAGAAGCCCCAGTGAGGAAGGGGACACTTTCCCCAATTCTCTATTCCAAAGCACTTTCCAAGTCATCATTCAAGGTCTCAGAGCTAAGTATTCTGAAATCATAGACCTGAAAATCTGAGAAATCAGAAAAGTGAGATTCCAGACACCAGAGAGCTGAGAATTTCAGAACTCAGGAGAGCTCACACCTTCAGATTTAAGGAAGTTCAAAATCCTTGAATCCAAGACAGCTTAGGATTCTGGGACTAAAGATAACTCATATCGCTAGAACTAAAGAAAGCTAACAATTTAATAACACAAGATGACTGAGGCCGGACACAGTGGCTCACACCTGTAATCCCAGTACTTCGGGAGGCCAAGCCAGGAGGATTGTTTGAGCTCAGGAGCTTGAGACCAGCCTGGGCAACATGGCGAAACCCCATCTCTACTAAAAATACAAAAGTTAGCCAGGCACGGTGACACATGCCTGTAGTCCCAGCTACTCAGGAGACTGAGGCAGGAAGATCGCTTGAGCCTGGGAGGTGGAGGTTGCAGTGAGCCGAGATCACACCATAGCACTCTGGCCTGGGTGACAGAGCCAGACCCTGTTTTAAAAAAAGATGACAGAATCTTACATGAAGGCATCTCAGAGCCCTGATCCTGGAGGTTCCAGGGGCTTCTTGCCACCCTGGGCCACCTCATGTAACCTTCACAGGAGACTCTGTGATGGAGAAGGAGGAGGAGGAAGAAAAATGAACCCTCTCCACCTGAGAGCACAGGCTCAGAGAAGGGCGTGACCTTTCCAGAGCCTCAGGGGGTTTGTCATTCAGTTTGACTTACCCCTGGAAGGGCACCGTTGAGAGATCCCACCCACAGGGATACATCTGTGTCTGTGGATCCCCCATCAACCCCTCTAGTGCCCAGTGCCCCTCTAGTGCCCTTTCCTTACCCACAGAGACCACAAGCTGTAGAATGAAGCGGAGGGGATGCTGGCGGAGAAAGGCGATGACCACCCACAGGCTGAGTGGTCCCCACAGGCAAGCTGTGATGGTTTCCATGCACACTGTGAAGTTGTCACCCCTGCAGGAGAAAACATGAGGGGACACTGGCATCGGTGTGCTCTTCCTACAGGTTAGCCCATTAGTGCTCCCCAACTCACCATCCCCCAAAACCAATGCCAGTCTCCATTGACAGAGGCAAACACTTACAGGATGTATCGGCTGTCTCCTTTGGCATACTCTTTCCCTGAAGAAAAGGAGAGAGAGATATGAAGAATAAAGGCAGTGAAAGGAACACACACTTGTGAGAGCTGGGGGTCCCTGCAAGAAGACAGACTTCATAACCTTCCCATGCGTCCGCTTCCTCATCCGTGAAATGGGGTAACTGTTTGGATTCTAGTGGTTTATTTATCTAAAAAAAGGTAATATGTGTAAAGCCTGACACAAAACAGTGTGGCTGTGATTGGTACTCAAGAAGTGTGTGTGGTATAAAAGAAGGCAGGTGTAGATGATGGAGTGAGTGAAGTAGCCAATGAGAGAGAGAGAATGTAGGTGAACAGATGAGTGAATAAAAGTGAGCAGAGAATCAGAAAGAAAAAGACCGCCGGGCGCAATGGCTCATGCCTGTAATCCCAACACTTTGGGAGGCTGAGGTGGGATGATGGCTTGCATAAAGGAGTTCAAGACCAGTCTGAACAATATAGTGAGACCCCCATCTCCACAAAACATACAAAAATTAGCTGGACATGGTGGCACATGCCTACAGTCCCAGGCTGCAGTGGGAGGATGTCTTGAGCCCAGGAGGTTGAGGCTGCAGTGAGCTATGATAGCACCACAATGCTCAGCCTGGACAACAGGGTAAGACCCTGTCTCAGAAAAAAAAAAAAAAAAAAAAAGGAAAGAAAAAGACCATCCAATATAAAAATAGGCAGAAGACTTGAATAGGTTCTTCACAAAGAGGATTTCTAAATGGCCAATAAGTATATGAAAGATGTTCAAACTTCCATTAGTCACTAAGGAAAAGCAAATTAAAACCATAATGAGATATCACTCACATCTACTGGAATGACTAAAATTTAAGAAACATCTGACCAGCCGGGCACAATGGCTCATGCCTGTAATCTTTTTTTTTTTTTTTTGAGATGGAGCCTTGCTCTTGTCGCCCAGGCTAGAGTGTGCAGTGGTGCAATCTCAGCTCACCGCAACCTCCGCCTCCCGGGTCTGAGCGATTCTCCTGCCTCAGCCTCCTGAGTAGCTGGGATTACAGGCGCCTGCCACCATGCCCAGCTAATTTTTAGACTTTTAGTAGAGACGGGGTTTCACTATGTTGGCCAGACTGGTCTCAAACTCCTGACCTCAGGTGATCTGCCCGCCTTCGCCTCACAAAGTGCTGGGATTACAGGCATGAGCCACTCTGCCTGGCCTTGTTTATAATGGCAGAAGATTGAGGGAAAATGCCCATCAATACTAGACAAGTCAAGTAACTGTATAATGTCCATGCTTCGAAAGCTCTTTATGAAATCATGAGGAGTGACCTTATTAAAAAAAGCAGCTGAGTGTGGTGGCTCACGCTTGTAATCCTAGCACTTTGGGAGGCTGAGATGGGCAGATCACTTGAAGCCAGGAGTTGGAGAACAGCCTGGGCAACAAAGCGAGACCCTATCTCTTAAAAAAAAAAGGTGTTAAAAAGAAATAACTTGGTGGGGTGGCACATGCCTATAATCCCAGCTACTAGGGAGGCTGAGGCAGGAGGATTGCTTGATTGCCCATGAGTTCAAGGTTGCAGTGAGCTATAATCATGCCACTGCACTCTAGCCTAGGTGACAGAGCGAGACCCCATCTCAAAAAAGAAAATGGCTTCTTTGGTTTTCTTGTAAGGAAAGAAAGAAAAAGAGAAAAGATCAGAAGTATATATAGCATATTACCATTTGTGTAAAAAGGGAAAAGTGCAAATAATGATAATAATAGTGAACAGTTACATGGCAACCACTGTTTGCCAAACACTGTTCTAAGTATCTTACATATAGTTGGTTATTACTATTATCTTCCTTTTACAATTGAGCAAATTGAGACTTACGTGTGTAAATAAACTGAAAAGAAACATAAACAACTATCAACAGTGCCTAACAGCGTTTGGGAAAACTTGGTGGATAGAAAGCAGATTTTCACTGCACATCTCTTTAAATGGTTTTTTGACCCACGTGAATATACATGCAACAAAAAAGTTAAATAAGGCTGGGCACGGTGGTGCGCACCTGTCATCCCAGAATTTTGGGAGGCTGAGGTGGAAGGATTGCTTGAGTTCAGGAGTTAAAGAGCAGCCTGAGCAACATAGCAAGACCCTGTCTCTACAAAAAAGTGAAAATATTAGCCAGGCATAGAGGTGCGCACCTATAGTATAGTCCCAGCTACTGGGGAGGCTGAGGCAAGACGATCGCTTGAGCCCAGGAGTTGGAGGTTGCAGTGAGCAATCATCATGCCACTGCACTCCAGCCTGGGCAACAGAGCAAGACCGTATCTCAAAAATAAGTTATCTACCAGTTTTGGAGAAGGGCAAAAAAAAAAAAATAATAATAATAATACATAATAATTTTTTTTTTGAGACGAAGTCTCACTCTGTTGCCCAGGCTGGAGTGCAATGGCATGGTCTTGGCTCACTGCAACCTCTGCCTCCCAGGTTCAAGCAATTCTCCTGCTTCAGCCTCCCGAGTAGCTGGGATTACAGGCGTGTGCCACCACACCCGGCTAATTTTTGTATTTTTAGTAGAGATGGGGTTTCACCATCTTGGCCTGGCTGGTCTTGAACTCCCGACCTCATGATCTGCCTGCCTCGGCCTCCCAAAGTGCTGGGATTACAGGCGTGAGCCACCGAGCCTGGCTAATTTTTGTACTTTTAGTAGAGATGGGGTTTCGCCATGTTGACCAGGCTGGTCTCAAATTCCTGACCTCAAGTGATCCACCCGCCTGGGCCTCCCAAAGTGCTGGGATTACAAGCGTGAGCCACTGCACCCGGCCTATAATAAATTTTTTAAAAGATTAAATAAAAATTTAAAATAAATCAATGGAAGAATAGGTGGATATGTAAACATGCAAGCCAATCCCTGCCCAGCAAATCCCATCCCACAGCATATGAAAGAAATCAGGACTCACAGAGTTGAGATAAGAAGGCTTGGTCTCCAAGCAGGTCTTCGTAGTAGAGAATGAACCAGCCCTCGATCACCAGGTGAATGAACCCACACACTGCAAACCAGCACAGGGACAGTCGCCGCCAAGTCCCCAATGGGACAACCGCAGCACGACCTGACAACAGCCATGTGGTCACGACTAAGACCCCTGTGACAGAGAAGAGGCCAGCCAGTATATGCCAGGTGGGGCGGTCATTAGGTACAAAGTTGTCCAGTCTTAGGTGCTGAGGCCAGTATGGGTGCAAGGGGCCCGCGTTGGTAGTCATGTCTTTGTGGGCTGATGGTTGCGTGTGGATAGGCAGGAAGTTAAAAAAAAAAAAAAAAAAAGGAACAGAAAAACCTGGACAAATAGAAAGCACAGAATGAGATAATAAAATCAAATTCAAATAGTTTATTATTATAAGAAATGTAAATGGACCGAATTTACCAGTTAACACACAGGACTGTAACACTTCTAATTACATTCTGTTTTTTTTTTTTTTTTTTTTTTCAGACGGAGTCTTGCTCTGTCGCCCAGGCTGGAGTGGAGTGGTGCGACCTCGGCTCACTGCAACCTCTGCCTCCCGGGTTCAAACAATTCTCCTGCCTCAGCCTCCCGAGTAGCTGGGACTACAGGTGCCTGCCACCATGCCCGGCTAATTTTTTGTATTTTTAATAGAGATGGGGTTTCACCGTGTTAGCCAGGATGGTCGTGATCTCCTGACCTCACGATCCGCCCGCCTCAGCCTCCCAAAGTGCTGGGATTACAGGCGTGAGCCATTGCGCCCGGCCTACATTCTGTTTTAAGACCATGACTAAAGGCCAGGCACCGTGGCTGGTAATTCCAGTGCTTTGGAAGGCTGATACAGGAGCAGCACCTGAGGCCAGGAATTCAAGTCCAGCCTGGGCAACACAGAGAAACTCTGTCTCTAAAAAAATAAGAAAATCAGTCGGGTGTGGTGACAAACGCCTGTAGTCCCAGCTAGTAGGCAGGCTGAGGCAGGAGGATCGCTTTGAGCCCAGGACTTAAAGGCTGAAGTGAGCAGTGGCCACATCACTGCCCTCCAGCCTGAGACTCTGCCTCTAAAAAAGAAGGCCGGGCGCGGTGGCTCACGCCTGTAATCCCAGCACTTTGGGAGGCGAAGACGAGTGGACCACTTGAGCTCAGGAGTTCAAGACCAGCCTGGCCAACATGGCAAAACCCCGTCTCTACTAAAAATACAAAAATTAGCCAGGTGTGGTGGCGTGCGCCTGTATTTACAGCTACTCAGGAGGCTGAGGCAGGAGAATCGCTTGAACCTGGGAGGCAGAGGCTGCAGTGAGCCGGGGTCATGCTGCTGTACTCCAGCCTGGGCAACAGAGCGAGACTCTGTCTCAAAATAAAATAAAAAAGAAAAGAAAAAGAACATGACTGAAACACAAGGCCACAGAAAGACTGAAAGCTTGTCCCAGCCCTTTAGAAGCCATATTATGATGTGGTAGAAATAGTCCCGGTCTCAGCCCTCGGGGGTCAAAGTCTGGTGGGAGGCACATGGGAACAACACCTGATCCCAGCCCTCCCTGGTCACAGTCTGGCGAGGGAGATACAGGACCAGGCCTGGTGTCTTCCTTCAAGAGTCACAAACTGCTCACGACCACCAAACCCAGTCCTGTGCTCCGGGGTCACGGTTTGGTAAGAGACACAGGAACCAGGCGTGGTCCGGTTGCACAGGTCAGCGTCTTGAACCGTTCAACAAAAAGCTATTCCCTCCCCCACGTAGTCCTGAAAACTGCAACTGGGGGACAGAGGAAAGAAAACGAATCAGAACTACAACCCTCGGTGCCAGCGTCTGGAAAGCCAGAGCCTCCCCGCGACAGCGTGCAACGCCGTCAACCTGCAGGGAAGAGACGGATATTGAAAGGCC
This sequence comes from Pongo pygmaeus, assembly GCF_028885625.2. Lineage (NCBI taxonomy): Eukaryota > Metazoa > Chordata > Mammalia > Primates > Hominidae > Pongo > Pongo pygmaeus. Next base: position 49,411,573 of record NC_072396.2, on the reverse strand, counting down.
GGTGTCTGGCGTGCAGCGCTAGAACGGAACACAAATCCCGTCAATCCGAACCAGAACCCTCCAGTCCCGCTGCCCAATGAGAAGGCGGATCTTCTGTCCTCTGGACAACCGTGCGGTAGCTGGGGGTCTCGCGCAGGCGTAAGAGGGCGGTGGGGGGTGGGTGGCAAAGGGTCTCGCGCTGGCACGCCGAGGGCTGGCTGCGTAGCCGGGGAGAGCTGGGGAAGGGAGCAGGGGGCCGGGTGGAGGGTACTCACCAAGCCGCGCGACGGCAGCCGCCTCCCACACTGGCTCCGGGCTCTCTCTAGGCTGGGTCTCGCGCTGTGTCACATCCCTAGTTCGGGCTCATCCCCTAGTGGGTTCTCTTGCCTTACGGAGCGAGCCAATGGTGAAGCGAAGAAGGCGGCCCGTGCCGCTCCCAACCAATAGGCACTCTCTTTGTACCTCTGGCCCCGCCCCCGCGCGTGGCGCCATTTTCACCTGAGTCAGGTTTGGGGTGGAGACTGGGGCGGGCCAAGGTTAGTGGGCGTTTTGGGTCCGTAGCCAATCTGCATCGAGTCCTGGCTTCAATTTCCCCATTCCCTTATCAGTCGATCAAAACGGGGACTCATTAAGGTCTGTACCCTCTTCTTCCGCTGGTGAAATTAGCGTTGCGTTGCATCCTTTCACCTCCGCCCTTTTCTAGGTAGAGTAACCCTTAGCATAATGCAACGAAACTGTTACAAGCAGATCACATGCTATACACTGCAACCACCCCCTCCCCAGCTCTTCAGTGCTCAGAACTCCTCAGTCCTAATAGCAGCGGTCATTCTCTCTTCTCCCTACCTCAAGTCAGAAGAACTAGTTAGAACCCAGGCCTCTCAGTCCTACTGACCAATTGGCATGAAGACCCTCAATCTCCATGTGCCAGTTCTAAAAAGCCAATCAAACGCCTAACCACCAGTGAGCCCCCAGATGGAGCAATCAGTCAGAATCCAGACCCATCCCAGACCTCCCATCCAATTAGAACTCACAACCCTCAGTCCTAAGGACAAATAGGCACCAACCCTTCATCTCTCTTGCTTTCTCTTCTCTGTGTCCCACTCAGAGCAACCAATCAGAATGGGGATCCTTCAGTTTTCCAGCCAATCAGGCCTCCCCCACATCCAACTATGCAATCTGTCCCTGCCCTAATCAAACCAAGCAGGACCAGGCTCCTGCCATCTTCAGGCTCATCATCTAATCAAACAATCATAAACTAACCATGAACCAATCACAGTCTGCTCTCTCTTCATGGTTTCCAGCTTCCAAACCTTTATCCATGCTGTGCCCCCTTCCTCACTCATTCCTATTCCCCTCTGAGCAGTGAAGAAGAAGCCTATTGAATATTTCCTACTTTTATTTGACAATAACAAATTGTATATAAAAAGGAAGAAGGAAGGCGGGGAGGCCCTGGATCTCCCCCTCTCTGTTTCCCCAAGCATCCCCCCCAGGCCCCAGCAGGGACCACCCCCTTCCTGCCTTGTGGTGGGGTGGGGATTGACAGGCATGGAAATGGTGTGATTGTGTGTGTGTGTGTGTGTGTGTGTTGAGGTGTTGGGGATCCATGCTGTGATCCCCTTCCTCACTCATTCCTATTCCCCTCTGAGCAGTGAAGAAGAAGCCTATTGAATATTTCCTACTTTTATTTGACAATAACAAATTGTATATAAAAAGGAAGAAGGAAGGCGGGGAGGCCCTGGATCTCCCCCTCTCTGTTTCCCCAAGCATCCCCCCCTAGGCCCCAGCAGGGACCACCCCCTTCCTGCCTTGTGGTGGGGTGGGGATTGACAGGCATGGAAATGGTGTGATTGTGTGTGTGTGTGTGTGTGTGTGTGTGTTGAGGTGTTGGGGATCAAGGATGGAGGGGGTCAAGGAGTAGAGAGAGGGCCTTCCCTCATCCCCCATCAGTGGCACCCTGAGAGGGGTCTTAAGAGGGTTATGAGGGTCCACAGATGTGCCTTAGCCTATGAGACGGTAGAAGATCCAGCATCCAAAAGTGACCCAGTGACTGGCCCAGCTGAGCTCTGACCACTTGTGGACAGTGTATGCCATGCCGTAGCCCTGTGGGAGAGAAAGAGGTGATGGTCCCACTTAGCAAGGACAAAGAAGTTCTTAGGAAAACCCATCCTTTGCCCAAGGATATTTCTGTGACTGCTCTAGGTGAGGCCCCGCAGAAGGGCCTAGGTACATATGAAAGGTGACCAGATATAGTTTTTGTCTTCTTCTTTAAAAATCATTTTAAAAACAAAGTGATCCCATTCTCTGACCTGTTATCTCCCTAATATATAAAGAGCTCCTAAAAATCAATTTTTTGGAAAGAAAAATTGTCAGAGAAGGTGAATAGGTCATTCCAGTAAAGGAAAAACAAATGGCTCTTAAACATATGAAAAGATGCTCAGCCTCATTAATAATCTTCCTCATTTTATTTATTTTCTTTTTGAGACAGGGTCTCATTCTGTCACCTAGGCTCGAGTGCAATGGCACGATCTTGGCTCACTGCCACCTCTACCTCCCGTGTTCAAGAGATTCTCCTGCCTCAGCCTCCTGAGTAGCTGGGATTACAGATGCTGCACCACCATGCCCAGCTAATTTTTGTACTTTTAGTAGAGATGGGGTTTCACCATGTTGGTCAGGCTGGTCTCGAACTCCTGACCTCAAGTGATCTGCCTGCCTGGGCGTCCCAAAGTGCTGGGATTACAGGCATGAGCCACCCCGCCTGGCCATCTTCCTCTTTATTGAAGTGGCAAACATATCCAGGAAGTCTGAGAGGCACTCTGTACTGGTGGGGCAGCAGGCACGTTCAGGCATTGCTGGTGGGAGAGCACAAAAGTACTACTCCATTGAGACCATCAACAGATCCTACAGATCTGTCCACACCTGTGTGGATCCACTTGGGTACAGAGTTCCTGCTGCAGCATCACTTGCAATAGGAAAGGACTAGAAATTACCTGATGTCCACCAATAAGAGAAAAAATAAACTGTGTCACTTCCTCATAGTGGAAAAAATGAATGAGGACAGTATATCCTGATGTGGAAGATTTTCAAAAATTGCAGAACAGTATCATTCATGTGTTATCTTTAGGGTAAAAACTGGCAAGGGGGTAGAATTAAAATATATTTTTATATTTGTTTGATATGCTTACATTTTGGAAAGATATTTTAATAAAAAGATAAAAGTGGGCTCAGTGCGGTGGCTCACGCCTGCAATCCCAGCACTTTGGGAGGCTGAGGTGAGTGGATTACCTGAGGTCAGGAGTTTGAGACCAGCCTGGCTAACATGGTGAAACCCCGTCTCACCATGTAACCTGTAAGTAAGAGGGTAGGGGGCAGAGGGTGGGAGCAAATCTTTTCTCTGAACATCTTGAATACTGTTTGGTTTTTGAACCACGTGGTAGGCATTCACTATTTTAAAATATTTTAATGAAAACAAAACAAAAACTTTATTTAAAAAGAAGCAAAAAGCCAGGTGTGGTGGCATGCATCTCTAGTCCCAGCTACTTGGGAGGCTGAGGTGGGTGGACTGCTCGAGCCTGGGAGTTTGAGGCTGCAGTGAGCTATGATTGTGCCACTGCACTTCAGCCTGGGTAACAGAGTGAGACCATGTCTCAAAAAAAAAAAAAAAAAAAAAAAGCAAATCCCAGATTTTGCACACTTAACCTGAATTAAAAACTTTTTAATATCAAAAAACATAAAGTTTTGTTTTTGACTGAAACCTAACTAAAAGAGAAGCAAAAACCTGGATTTTGCAAGAGCCATATGAATAAATGTTATTTTTAAATTGTTCTTAATTTAAAAAGGAGTAAAATCTGGAATTTGCATACTCAACATGAACAAAAATAGTGCATACATTTTAACGAAAAATTTTAAAGTGCAGAATCCAGGGTTTGTACACTCAACCTAAGTAAAATAAAATATATATTTTTTTGGCCAGGTGCGGTGGCTCATGCCTGTAATCCCAGCACTTTGGGAGGCTGAGGCGGGCGGATCACCTGAGGCTAGGAGTTCAAGACCAGCCTGGCCAACATGACGAAATCTCATCTCTACTAAAAGTACAAAAATTAGCACCAGCATAGGGGTGCGTGCCTGTAATCCCAGCTACTCAGGAGGCTGAGGCAGGAGAATTGCTTGAACCCAGGAGGCGGAGGTTGCAGTGAGCCGAGATCACACCACTGCACTCCAGCCTGGGCAACAAGAGCAAGACTCCGTCTAAAATATATATATATATATATATTTAAATTAAATAAAACAGAGTGCTCATGCCTGTTATCCTAGCACTTTAGGAGGTTGAGGCAAGGGGAATGCTTGAGCCTAGGAGTTCAAGACCAGCCTGGGCAACATAGGGAGACCCTGTCTCTACAAAAAAAATTAAAAAAACATTAGCTGGGCTTAGTGTCATGCACCTGTAGTCCCAGCTACTCAGGAGGTTGAGGCAGAAGGATGGCTTGAGCCCAGGAATGTGAGGCTGCAGTGGGCTGTGATTATACCACTGCACTTTAGCCTGGGTGACAGACCTTGTCTCAAAAAAAAAAAAAAAAATTAAATAAGAAGTCTTGCAAATTCTACCTAAACAATAATGAAGTGAAATAATTAACACAAGTAAAACCTGGATTTTCCACTCCATCTCTATAAAATGAATTTTTTTTTGAGACAGAGTCTCGCTCTGTTGCCCAGGCTGGAGTGCAGTGGCATGGGCTCACTGTGACCTCCGCCTCCTGGGTTCAAGTGATTCTCCTGCCTCAGCCTCCCGAGTAGCTGGAATTACAGGCGCGCGCCATCACGCCTGGCTAATTTTTTATATTTTTGGTAGAGACGGGGTTTTGCCAGGTTGGCCAGGCTGGTCTTGAACTCCTGACCTCAAGTGATCTGCCCACCTTGGGTGCTGGGATTACAGGCGTGAGCCAGCATGCCCAGCCTAAAAGTAATTTTATAAGTAAAATAAATAAACATATTTTGCACACTTCACCCAAATAAAAGACCTAACAGTGTGACTCAAGCAGAGGGACTATGGGAAAGGACCGAGGAGCACTGGCTGCCCAGGCGAAGCAGCACAGTCTGAGGAGCTCAGGCCTCAGCTTCCCAGCCTTTGTCCTCATGGTTTCCCCTTGCCAGGTAGTGCCACCCTTGGTTAACCACACAGCCCAGGGCCCCACCTCACCTGCTCCTCTGTGGTGTCGTCCACATCGACATCAAACAGGGAGCCCAAGTAGGCCAGGTGGAAGATGGCCAGAGCTCCAAAGAGCAAGTTTAAGGCTCGCACCCCCAGGCCCTGTGGGGGACAGATGGATATACTTGGCAACTGGACCTACTCACTGTGTCCCACCTCCTCCTGCATGGGGGAGCCCAGGGGACACACAGGGCACAGTGGGTTCCAGGACTGAGGATGCCCAGGTTACCCCCTGAGATAGGGAAGAGATGGTTCAGGGAGCCTCCTATGCAGAGGCATCCAAGGATGAGGGTACTGTTCACAGTGAGGGCATCCTGGGTTGGGGGAGATGCGAATCTCCAGGCAGAGGAGGAAGAGTGGCAGGGCTTTGAGTCGGGGCTTTATAGTAATGAACGGGAGTCGGGTGGGAGACAAATATGAAGTTGTCTGTACTTCTTATTGCAAACAGAATGAAAAACACACAACAAAACCAAATCCCCACCATGACCTAGAGGGCCCATGCCTCCCACCCATCTCCCCTCCTCACCCTACCTCTGCTCAAGCCACCCTGGCTGCCTTGCTATTCCTCAAAGATTCCAGGCCCTCTCCTACCTCAGGGCCTTTCCACTGGGTGTCCCTCTGCCTGGAACATTTCCCTCTCTCACCTCCTTCAGTTAAAGGCCTCAAACATCACCTCTCCAGGGAGGCTTCTCTGACCTCCCTATTTCAAATGGAAATCACCCCCATACTTCCCATCCTCTTTGCCCTACACATTTTCTCCTTAGCACTACTTGCAATCTGACACACTATTATTAGACTTTACTGACTCATTTTTTATCTACTGTCTGCCCGGTTAAAATGTTTGTCCCATAGGGCTGAGACTTCGGTCTGTTTCATTCACCGTGTCTCCAGCACCTAGAGCACCAACAGGCACTCAACGGATGTTCACTGGGGGAAACGAATGCCAGGTGTGTATACAGCAGATGCTCGATAAATGCCTGTTAGGGAAATGGATGCCAGCGAATAGAGGAGAGGTTATGGGGATGGCTCAGGCACCAAAAGAAGTTGGGCACCCTGAGACACATACAAGATAGAGATAGAAGGCACATTTTTGACGGGGAGTGTTGGGCACAAGGTTGCCCAGGCTGAACCCTCACCAAGCGATGCTGGTGCGAACAGTCTGGCGGGCACCGCTTTGACAAGACACAGGCACTGAGGATCCGAGCCAGGCGCTTCCGGAGGACTGGGGTGGTGGGGAGAGGTAAGGGGGTCAGGTTAGCCTCAGGGGAGGCTGTCTCCAGCCCCCCACCAACCTTCTATCCAACGGCTGACCTGGGCCCTGCACTCACCATGCTCCACGTAAGTGATAAAAGCCAGGGACAGCAGGACCGCAGCCAGGTGGAAACTGAAGCCCTGGGGGAGTGCAGAGGACAATGAAATGAGTGAGGAAGAGGCCCTGCCACCCGTTCCCACCCAGCTTCCACCCTGATCCTGCTCCACCCTGCTTACATGTAGGAGGGCGCTGGCTGCATAGGTGACCAGCACAGCCGAGAAGGTCCCCAGGCGGAGAGCATTCTTGAAAACATCTGGAGGGGAAGAGATATGGGATAAAATTCTCCTGAGAGTCCCCCAGCCCCTCCTGGAGGGCCATCAGCAGGATGAGAATACCCACAACCTGTTGGAGCCCCCAGGATAAAGTCCTTAGATGGCCTCAAACTTCACATGCCCAAAGCCCAGCTCCCGATCTTCCCCCGAGCCTGCTCCTCCCAGTCTCATCAAGTTCAGTCAATGTCAACTCCACCCTTCCAGTTCCTCAGGGCAAAAACCTGGGAATTACCCTTGATTTGCCCTCCCCAAACTCCCACATCCAAATTCAGCAAATCGTGTGAGTTCCACCTTCAGAATATGCCAGAATCTGAGCTCTCCTCTCCACATCCACTGCTGCCACCACCATCACTGGCCTGGATGATGGCAGTGGCCTCCTCACTGCTGCATCCTCGATCCCTCTCCTCAGTCTGTCCTCACAGCAGCCAGAGGGATCCTGTTGCAACCCAAGTCAGCCTAGGGCCCTCCTCTGCTCAGAGCCCTGCTGTGGCTCTCATCTCTCTCAGAGAAAAAGCCAAAGTCCTCTCCATGGCCCATGAGGCCCTCCGGGCCCTCCGGGCCCTCCCTGACCTCACTGCCTGCCATTGGCTCCTGGCTCACTCTGCTCCTGCTCTGCTGGCCTTCTTGCTGTTCCCCACACACCAGGCAAGTTCCTGCCTCAGGACCTTTGCACCTGCTGTCCCCGCATCTGTTACACTCCTCCCCCATATATCTGCACTCCCTGCTCCCTCACCTGCCTTGCGTCTTTGCTCCAATGTCACCTCCTCAGGGAGACTTGCCCTGGCTAATTTTTTTACAATTGCAATACCCTACCCTCCCCACTCCTATCTCCTGCCAGCACTCCTGGATCACCTTTACCTGCTTTTTAAAAAAATTTTTTTTTTTTTTTTTTAACCATAGCACTTATCAACACCTGAGCTATTATGTATTTTTTTTCTCGTATTTATCATCTGCCCCCCAGGAGAACTGCAGCTCGACAAGGGTAGGGATTTTGGGTGCCTAGCACACGGAAGGTGCTCAGTACATGTTGTATGAATGTATGAAAGGGCCTGGATTACCAACACAGCTGGAGTGGTGACTTGGTGACTCACAGTTATTTAGCCAATAAGACATGGGCAGGTTCCAGCTTGTGACAACTTCCACCATTGACCGAGGCAGCTCCACATTCAGTGGCTTGGACACCGTCAGGTCCCTGTGGGCAGAAGAGATATGCAAATCCATTTGGGATCTCAACTCATCTGACCACCACACTTCTGTCTTGGCCGTTCCCTCCCCTGGGAGCACCCGCCCTCCTCCCTGCAGCTCCTCTAGGCAGCACCCTGTGGGAGAGGGGGTCCCCAAGCCCCCCCACCATTCCAGGTGATCCTTCTCCTCGGTAAAGCCAGCCCCCGCCAACGTGGCTGTGGCCTCGGAAAGAAAGCCCACAAAATAGTTGCTGAAGTGGAAGGAGACAGCACTCTCGTAGGCTCGCAGCCACCTGGGGAGAAAGGGGCAGGGGTGAGAGGCATCACGTTCAGGTCCCAACATGATACCCCACCACATGTCAGCATCCTGGGCCCCGCTCTGTAGACTCACCTTACCATGGTGCCCCTAGGGCCCCCAGGGGTCAGGAAGGCAGCAGAGAAGAAAGAAAAGAGAGTCAGAGAGGCCCTGGAGGCTGGTCTGAATTGTTCAGACAAGACAGATGAAATGTAGCCACAAAAAAAGGTGAACTATGATAGTCACACACAGACATCCACCCTCAGGCAGTTAGTCTTATGTGGCTCAAATGGATGCATGAACTGTCCTATAATATGGCATGGCCCTGCAGGCTCACATGGCCAGACGGCCAAAGCCAGCCACCATCAGAGGCCCAACTTCACAGACCTGCACCCTCTAACAGCCAGACACAAATCTTATCAGACTCCCAGCCTTGCAATGCTCTAACCTGACTCAGCGACTATAGGACAGCCAAAAATCCCTGAGCTGGGCACAGAGACCATCAAACACCCTGCTATGCACACACACACACCCCCTATTAGTTGCAATCAGACATGGTCAAAAACAGGCAGCATCCTGCGTTGGAAAAAGCATAGGTTCTGAAGTTAGGCCTGGGATTCATGCCTGGCTGCTTAGCTGGGTGACACTGGTCAAGTCACTTGACCTTTTGGAGACTCATTCGGCATTAGACCTAATCAGCAGCCAGGGAGTTGGGGGGAGTGGGGTGGTGGCCATACAACCAAAAAGCCAGATCAAACCCTATAGTCAAACTAGAGGCAGTCAGTCCTACAGACGGGCCCAGACCAGAGTCGGGTACAACCCCTCAGCTAGACAACACCAAGCCATCAGGCAAGGCAGACACACAGGCAGAGGTAGTCCATGAGCTCCACAGACAGGCATATGACATGCCACAGTCAGACCCATTCCTGGCCAAAGCTACAAAAAGTCAGAATCTTGAACACAGATTTATCTTATCCAATGACAGCCACATACCCTATCATTGACGATGGCACAGCCAGACAGCCACTCACAGGCTTACATTCAGGGGGTCAGTGGCCAATAGACAAACATACATCATACATATCCCTAGCCAGAGTCACTGACAGGTTAAAGTCACCCAACCAACACATACTTGTCACTCTCCATGACAGTTATGTGACTTGCTTCTAACAGCGAGACAGCTGAACAGATGGATAGCCAGACACAGTATGTGTTGGAGTGTCAGTCATACAGAGTCACAGAGCCAAGCTTGGTCAGCCAGTCAGCCAGCCACAGTCTCTGTCTAGTCATGGAGTTGACGGTCAGACACACGTGGACACACAGAACCCATTGGTCACGTGCTCTGTCCCCACTCATGTCAGCCCCACTCCACGCGCCCTCACACCTGCCCTCATTTACCTGGCTTTGCGTTTCTTGCTGTAGTAACAGAAGACAGAAAGAAGCATTAAGAGACAGGCTCAGAACTGGGGAAACCGCGGGTCCCTACCCAACCCCCTCATTGCTGGGCAGGGGCCTCGAAGGCTGTGCTCACTTGCGAAGGAGGCGGTCACCGTCGAGGGGGATGAAGTACGGGAAGAGGTAGGGGCCCACGCAAGTGGACAGCACAAGGCACAGCAGGGCCAGTGCCAGGCTCCGGGCCACCTTCTGCAGCCATCGGCAGCTCTGTAGGGATCAAGCACTCCATAAGTGCTGCCCCAGGGTGGCTCCCACAGTCCCTGCCCACCCATCCACTCAGGACCTCACCAGTGGGCGGCCTTGGACAGCTTGTAGGTAGCTGTGGAAGGATATCCAGGGCCCGAAGACGATGGTGCCCACGAAGTAGAGGTAGCCCATGAACTCCACTGGCGAGGGCACCGTACCCACCTCGCCCCGGTCCAGGTCGAAGCCCAGAGACACTGCCTTCATGGCCACAATCATCTGTGCCCCTATGTGTGGTGCCCATGGTCAAGTGGATGGGCAGAGAGCAGATCAGCATGGCAGGGAGGAGGTGCACCAGGCGAGATGTGGTAGGAAAAGGGGGCACAAGGATGGATAGGTGGGCATGGGACAGATAGGCAGGTGGGCAAGGAAGCCCAGGACAGATAGATGCCCTTACTCCAGAGAGTCAGGCACGTACATGACACGAGACAGACAGACTTCGGGAAAATGCACGGTGGAAAGAGACACGGACCCGAGAGTAATGTGAGGTCTGCACGTCCAGTGGGGTGGGCAGGTGAGGGAGAAAAGCAGGGGAGGAAAGGCACAGGGTGGGGGTAGTTAGGAGACGCGGAGTGGGGCGGGGGGTTGGGCAGGTGAGAGGGGCAGGGCTACCTACCTCGCATCTTGTGCCATGTCACGGTGTCTACCATGTGCATCTCACTGAGGAAAAAGGTGCTGGTCTTGGTCCCATGACACTCATGGCCTCTGAGACCATGGGGGACGGGGGAAGGGGGTCCAAGGTGCCCAGAGGGTTCTGCCTCCTCCTGTCCTACAACAGTCTCATGGCGGAAAAATTCTCCCAGGCTCCCTCCTCCAGGGGGAGCCCATGCCCAACCTGTCCCTTACAGTCCTGTGAAAGGACAAATCTCCCAGATTCCCTTCTCCAGGGACACTCCACGTCCTCCCTGTTTTGTGTCTCCTCATAGGCAAATGATTCTCCCAGACTCCCTTCTTTCTCTGGGGAATCTCACCACCCTCCCTGTCTTGGACAACTTCATCTGGGGCCTGGGGACCTACCCATGCACTTCAGCCAACAGTGTGAGGATAAGGATGCATACTCATACCCCATGAGTAGGTAGATGAGGATGGTGACGGAGAGGAAGACGCCTCGATGGGAGGAATGTCGGCAAAGGAACAGCACGAGGTAGCACAGGAGGCTGAGCAGCACGACCCAAACCATGTGCAGCTGGAAGAAGTGGTAGAGGCTGAAGAACCCGCCTGCCACGGTGCTTGCATGCTTCAGGTAGGATGGCAACCCTTTGGGTGAAAGGGAGAAAGAAAGGGAGAGAGAGAACGAGAAAGAGAGAGAAAGAGAGGGAGTGGGAGGAAGGGAGGAAGGGAGGGAGGGAGGGAGGGAGAGAGGGAGAACAAGAAAGAGAAGGTTGGTGGGCTAGTAGGAAGGGGAGGATGACCTGGGTAGAGGGCGTAGCCAGGGCAAAGGCCTTCAGGTTGGAATGTAGTGGGATTGGAGGGGCCCAAAGCAGGTGTTGGGGAGCTGGAGAGGGTGGCAGGGCCTGGGTTTAAAGAAAAGAAACATCTATAAAGGGCATTTGGGGGACCCTGGAAGAAATTCAAATATCAATTTATATAGGATAACATTATTGTATCCAGATTCAATGTCTTGTGGGGTGATGGTGGAGGATGTGGTTATGGGAGATGATGTCCTTGTTCTCAGGGGCCACACACTGAAGGATGTGGGGTACAGTGTCATGATGTCAGCAGGTTATTCAGGCAATTCAGGAAGATGATAGATAGATAGATGGATAGATAGATAGATAGATAGATAGATAGATAGATAGAGCCAGCTAATGTGGCAAGACGTTGACAGAGAATCTGGTGATGCATACGTGGGTGCTCATTGTACTATTTTTTCAACATTTCAGTAGCTTTGAAAAATTTCAAAATAATAAACCTGGGAAAAAATAGAACATCCATTTAAAATAAAAAAAAAAAAAATGAAAGAAAAAAGAAAGTGTAGAACCTTCGGATCTCAGATTTCCAGAAATCTCCGCCTCCCGTAGGAATCTTGGGGACTTGGAATCTTTCATTAAGATACAGGCCTGCTATGACTGTGGAAACATTTCAGAATCCTAGAATCCAGAAATCGCATCATGCCCTGATTATAGAAATCCACAACGCCAACATTTTAGAAGTCTAGAATGTGAGAATTTCAAATTGTCAGAATCTCCAAACCCTGTAATCATGGTACTTTGGGATTCCATAACCCTGTGACATCAGTATGCCAATGTCTTATAACCTTGGGATGTAGACATTTCAGAATCCCAAGATCCAAGAATCTCAGCTTTCCGGAATCCCAGAACTCAGGAATACTGAAGGGCATGGCTTGGCGTGGCAGGATGTGGCTCGGTGTGGCGTGGCATGGGGTGGCTGGCATAGTAGGATGTGGTATGGTGGAATGGGGTTTGGCCTGGTGGGATGTGGTGGGGCTGAACATGTTGGGGTCCAGCTTGGACATGCTGGGGCCTGGCAGGATGTGACAGGGTAAGGTGTGGCTCGATATGGATGAATGTGGGAGGTCTGATATGGCCTGGCATAGTGGCACACGGTATGGCAGGCACTTACCGAGCCTCCAGAGGAGGCGGCAGGCGAGGCAGATGGCAAGGAGCAGCCAGATCTGGTCAAGGCCCTGCTGGGCAGTAGGCAGGAGACAGCCTTGCAGTAGCTGCTGGAAAAATTCCTGGCGGCTGAAGGTGGCCATTGCGGACCCCCACGGATGGATGGCCAGATGGATAGATCTGTCAAAGCAGGGACACAGAGGGAGCGGGTGTCCGTGGGGCAGACCTCGCTTAAAGGATGCACTCTGGCACTCACATTTCAGTTTGGGGCTGCCCAACCCATGTAGAGGCACGGTACTGGAGGACTGGGGGAAGGCGTGAGAAGTCAGGTACATCAGACTGAGCCACCAACTGTGTGCATGTGGGTGTTCGGCATGCACACGCACAGTCTGTGACCTGGAGTGAATGAAGGACCTCTGTCTCTCCAGTGCTGTGAACAGTCCAGTCCGATGGTGATGGGATGGCATACATTTCAGGCCCATATATCAAATGGGGCGGGCGACGGGAAAGGGAATCCCTGGTTTCCAAGGTAGAGTCGCTCTGAGTGGAGGGCAGAGAGGGGGATTCTGTGACACTTGGGGGCCGTGTGCATCTGTCCTTGTATGGATGCGGCGGCGCGGGGCGGGGGGTGTCCTGTATCCTCCGCGCCCCTCATCTCATCCCCACCCGGCGAGAGGCCGCCAACAAAGTCCTGCCCAGGTCCGGGGGCTGCAAGGAGCTGGTGGTAGGGGACATAGCCTGAGGGAGAGTCGGAAAGGCGATGGGGAGGGGGTCCTAGCACTCGCGCTACAGATCCGCCTGGGGAGGCCGGCTCAGGGATGGGAGCTGGGTAGCCGCGTGCGCACTACTGGTGACCTACCTGGCAGGAAAGAAGCCGTGGTCCTGGGGACCGAGGACGCGCTGCCGCCGCCGCTGCCTCCTCCGGGCAGCCTCCCCCGCAGGCCGCAAGGCCGGGACCAGCAGCGGCTCCCAGGGCGGCGCGGCGAGCGGGCCCTTTAAATCCCGGGGCGGCCCGGCCGCCGGCTCGGCCAATGGGAGAGCAGGAGGGGGGCGGGGACGGGGACGCGGAGGAGGGGAGCAGGAGGATTGAGGGGAGCCCGGCGCTGGGGGACGTCGGCGCGCAGGACGTTCACGCCCGCACCTTTCCGGCCTGTGGCGGTTTCAGCCCCAGACCTTTTGCGTCCGGAGGATTTCTGGCCATCCAAGAACAAACTTCCGAACCTCCAAATTTCCAAGCCTTGGAAGTGAGAAGGGAAGGATGGGGGAGGGAGGAGGGAAGCCGCTGCACCCCCAAATAGTCACCCGCGCACGTCCTCTAAATACCGTGGTGTCCCCGTTTCACAGATGGGAAAACAAACCGAGATCTCTCCTTCCCCAACCTTTGAGAGAACCGAAGTAACTCCCAACCCTCCCACCTCCTGGGACCGGCCAGGAACATTTATAAGTAATGACTGTGTCACCTAGGAACACAAATTAGGCGCCTGTGCTTCCCCTGGGGACGAGCTGTGAGCACTTGGCGTGTCGTCGTTGAGAAGTGATTTGCATACTTAATTCGCCAGCAGACTCTTTGCTTCGAAGGTGACCCCAGCGACTAGTAAATGTTCTCTGTGAACTAGAGGAAGCTAGTACAGAGCACTTAAAAGGGGGCATTTATAAAGCTCTTAAGGGCCAGGCTCGGTGGCTCACGCCTATAATCCTAGCACTTCGGGAGGCCAAGGGTAGGAGGATCGCTTGAGGTCAGGAGTTCGAGACCAGCCTGGCCAACATGGCGAAACCCCATCTCTACTAAAAATACAAAAATTAGCCAGGCGTGGTGGCGCACGCTTGTAATCCCAGCTACTCGGGAGGCTAAGGCAGGAGAATCAGGAGGCAGAGGTTGCAGTGAGCCAAGAACGCGTCATTGTGGGCTACAAGAGCGAAACTCCGTCTCAAAATAAATAAATAAAGACTGGCCGTGGTGGCTCACACCTGTAACCCAGCACTTTGGGAGGCCGAGGCGGATGGATCACCTGAGGTCATGAGTTTGAGACCAGGCTGGCCAATATGGCGAAACCCTGTCTCTACCAAAAATACAAAAAAATTAGCTGGGCGCCTGTAATCCCAGCTACTCCGGAGGCTGAGGCAGGAGAATCGCTTGAGCCCAGGAGACGGAGGTTGCAGTAAGCCGATATCACGTCATTGCACTCCAGCCTGGGCGACAAGAGCAAAACTCCTTCTCCAAAATAAATAAATAAATAAACAAGAGCGAAACTCCTTCTCTAAATAAATAAATAAATAAAATAAAAAAGAAAGCGCTTACACTGGCCCCATCCGCACCTCTATCTGCACCAACACTAAAGATTTATGTAGCACCCGCCTTCTACCTACCCTACTGCTGCAGTTTCTAGGCATTCCCCTTTGTACCTAGGCTGATGAAGGGCCTATTTTTCCGAAAGAGCACTTACTGGGCACTTACTGCACTACATGCTTAGCTGTGACGTGGAAGGGAGAAGGAAGCCCAGGTCAAACTGGACTCCACCCTGACCTGGGCAGCCAACTGAAACAGATTTTAATCAGATTAACAATGGCCTGTATGGAGCTGGGCAAGTCATGTTCACTCACCCGTCTCCATTGTCCTTTTCTGTTAAACAAAAGAGTGGGCTTGGCAGGTTTTTGCTGGGAAACGCCAATAGTAATTGAAGAGAAACATGTTTTCTCTCTATTTTAACATGAAGTTAAGTGGAGTTCTAGCTCATAAATTAGTATTCATGTATTACAAACAAAAAATATTTAATACGTAAGAATATATATATATAAGGAATAATAGCTTAGACCAGATGCACAAATATCAATTCTTTTCCTTAACAGCAGAATACAGGACATACATTTTATGAATTAAATTTCATTTTAATTTTTTTCTCAGTTGTCAAACCCACTCAAGTTGAGTCAACAATGACCCACAGCACCTACCAGAAATACTTCCCTCAATTGCAAGACTTGGCATTTAAAACTGGAAGATTCTTACCACATGTGCTCCTGGGCTTTGCAGACTTGATTGTTTCCACCTAGGCTTTTGACCTGTGTCACAAAGAAGTAGGATCTAGATTTTAGGATATATAACGAACATCTACAAATCCGAAGAGGACAAACAATACACTTGGCAATAGACATTGGGTACAAATAGGTAATTCACAGCAGAAGAAACCTAAAATGGCCAATATGTATAATATATGAAAAGATAACCCAATCTCTTTACTTCTCAGGGAAATGTAAAATTAAAACAACAGTGAGATATAATACCATTTTACATCTACCAGATGTTGTGCTTCATATTTTTATCACTGGAGCTTAGTAGAGGGTGGACACTCAATAAATGTCTGTGGTCATTCTAGGTTGTGGTTTCTGGGGTGTTTTAAATGAGCTCTCCATAATTAAAGAGATGCAAATTAAAAACAATGATATACTATTTTTCACTTATGGGACTGACAAAAATGCCAAGCCTTATAATGATAACATATTTGTTCTCTCTCTGTCTCTGTCCTTCTGTTTTTTTCTCCCCATATATATACATATGTAATTTATATATATATAATTTTTCTGAATGATATACAGTGATTTTTCTGAATTATTTGTTATTGGTTGCAGATATGACACCCTTTTAACTAAATACTTCAGTATGAATTGCCTAAGAGCAAGGACTTTTTTTCTTTTTTTACATTGCTACCAGCATAGTATGAGGTTTCCATTGCTCCACATCCTCACAAATACTTGTTATCTGACTTTTTGGTTCTAGCCACCCTGATGGGCATGTCAATAGTGTCCTTGTATAGGAAAAGGGAATCATAGGGTCACAAGATATATTCTGTTATCAGGTTTTTTTAGTCCCCTCCAATGTGGAACAATGTCTCCATCTTCACTTAACTTTCATGATCTTGATGTTTTGGGAGAGCACAGACCAGTTGTTTGGAAGAATGTCCTTCAATTTGGGTTTATCTGATGTCTCCTCATGATTAGATTTGAATTCTGCATTTTTGGCAGGAATTCCACAGAAGTGACGCTGTGTTCTCAGCGTTATCAGGAGGCAGGAGGGTTCAGTTAGTCTCGAAATTGTTAGTATTAGCATTGATCTTTTGGTTAAAGTGGTCTTCCAGTTTTCGCCAGTATAAATTTACTATTTTTCCCTTTGTAATTTTTTTTTTTTTTTGAGACAGGGTCTTGCCCTATTACCCAAGCTTGAGGGCATTGACGCAATCATGGTTCACTGCATCTTTGAACTCCTGGGCTCATGTAATCTTCAAGGACTACAGGTGTGAGTCACCATGCCCGGCTAATTTTAAAATTTTTTGTAGAAACAGTCTCACTATGTTGCCCAGGCTGGTCTCGGATTCCTGGGCTTAAGCAATCCTCCTGCATTGGCCTCCCAAAGTGCTAGGATTACAGGTATGATCCCCTTTTGTAATTAATAAGTAGCTTGTCGGGAGATACTTTGAGACTGTAACTCTGCAATTTTTTTTTAATCAAACTTTTACTCACTACTTTAGCATTCATTGGTGATTCTTGCCTGAAGCAATAACTACTCTGATGGTGGCCAAATAATGATTTTTCTTTTACACATATACCTGGGATTTTACTGTGAGGAAGAGCTTTGTCTCTCTCTCTCTCTCTCTGGGACTCATAAGATTCTTATTTTATTTGATTTTTTATATTTATTTATTTATTGAAATGGAGTCTCGCTCTGTCACCTAGGCTGGAGCGCAGTGGCATGATCTCCACTCACTGCAACCTCCACCTCCTTGGTTCAATGGATTCTCCTGCCTCAGCCTCCTGAGTAGCTGGGATTACAGGCACCCGCCACCACACCTGGCTAGTTTTTGTATTTTTAGTAGAGACGGGTTTCACCACGTTGGCCAGGCTGGTCTCGAACTCCTGACCTGAGGTGATCCACCCGCCTCAGCCTCCCAAAGTGCTGGGATTACAGGCATGAGTCACCGTGCCCGGCCAGATTCTTAGTTTGTTGATTGATTGATTGTTAGGGTCTCACTGTGTTGCCCAGGCTGGAGGGCAGTGGCTCAATCATAATTCACTGCAGCCTACAACTCCTGGGCTCAAGTGATCCTCTTGCCTCAGCCTCCTGAGTAGCTGGAACTTTTAAAAATTCTTTTCTGGGCCAGGTGCGGTGGCTCATGCCTGTAATCCCAGCACTTTGGGCTGAGGTGGGTGGATCATGAGGTCAGGAGATCGAGACCATCCTGACTAACATGGTGAAACCCCGTCTCTACTAAAAATACAAAAAATTAGCTGGGCGTGGTGGCGGGCACCTGTAGTCCCAGCAACTTGGGTGGCTGAGGCAGGAGAATGGCATGAACCCAGGGGGCGAAGCTTGCAGTAAGCTGAGATCGCGCCACTGCACTCCAGCCTGAGCAACACAGCAAGACTCCGTCTCAAAAAAAAAAAATTCTTTTCTGGCTGGGCACAGTGGCTCACGCCTGTAATCCCAGCACTTTGGGGGGCTGAGGTGGGTGGATCACCTGAGGTCAGGAGTTCGAGATCAGCCTGGCCAACATGGTGAAACCCCATCTTTACTAAAAATACAAAAAAATTAGCCAGGTGTGGTGGTGGGCGCCTTGTAAT
Source organism: Pongo pygmaeus (assembly GCF_028885625.2). Classification (NCBI taxonomy): domain Eukaryota; kingdom Metazoa; phylum Chordata; class Mammalia; order Primates; family Hominidae; genus Pongo; species Pongo pygmaeus. The sequence goes on along the minus strand of NC_072396.2, from coordinate 49,393,444 downwards.
CCCAGCTACTCAGGAGGCGGAGGCAGGAGAATCGCATGAATCTGGGAAGCAAAGGTTGCAGTGAGCTGAGATCACCACTGCACTCCAGCCTGGGTGACAGAGCTAGACTGCAATACTCCGTCTCAAAAAAAAAAAAAAAAAAATTCTTTTCTAGAGATGGGGTCTTGCCATGTTGCCCAGCCTGTTCCTGAACTCCTGGCCTCAAGCCATCCTGCCACATCACAAAGTGCTGGGATTACAAGTGTGAGCCACCATGCTTGGCCCCACACTAGATCTCGAAGAAAAATTATGAGAGCTCAAGGTCAAGAAAGGAAGGGAGGGGGGTTCTAGGTAGCTCGCCTCACCTGGGCAAATGCAGAGGGAAATTGAGAGATGGGAATGAGGTGCTACTGGTGACAGGGTCTGCGAGGGTGCACACTCTGGGACACAGCAGCTGGACAGGGAAGATGAGGCTCCTTTAAGCTGAGACCTCAGTGTGTGAGCGTCCTTAATGGTAGCCCCGGTGTGGGGGTTCCTTTATCCCTCAACCTGGGATCTCACTGCCCCATTCTACAGAGAGAAAGGCAGGACAGAGAGAGAATGAAGCCATCCTTCAGAGATGCGCATGTGCGTATCTTACCGGGTAGTTCTGTGGCCTGTGCAGGGAGAACACTGTTGTGGCCGAGGGGAGCTTGGGGACGGGTTCTATGTCTGCTGGACATACCTCACCTTGGGACCAGCAGCCACAGTTTCCAGTTCCTACCCAGCTGTTGGCTTACAATGGGACTTTGAAGAAGTCAATCTCTCTAGACCTCAGTTTCTCCATCTGTTTAATGGTATTACTGATGCTCTAGACTCAAGGCCACTTAATTAGGAGTCTGTGGATTAGGGGCATGCAGAGATGGGGTTCCAAAGAGTCCTTCAGCTTACAGCCAACTCTGTAAGTGCTGTCAAAGTCCTCTAGCCAAAAACCCCCGGGAACACATGTGTGGTTGAACAAGTTGGGTTTATTGCTCATTGCAACAAGGGAGGGTGTACACTGTGGGGAACCGTGGGGTGTCTCAGTAAAAGGGAGTTAGAACTTATAATAGGATTGGGGCTTGTGTTCAGTGATGTGGGGGATGGTTTAAGGAAGCAGGGCTTTGCTCTGGATAGGAAGTGGGGCTAATTCTATGATTGGATATCACAATAAATTTTATCTAGAAGGAGGACAGACTAACTAGAGTGGAGGCTAAAGTTGTCATTGGCCAAAAAAAAAAAAAAAAAAAAAAAAGTGCATTGTATAGCCAAGTCGGGGAATACTTGGTCATTTCTGTGGTTTGGACAATGTATTCATGTGTCTGTGCTAAGACAAGATGACATACTGATCTTGTTTTTGTCTCAATCCATCACAATCAGAGTGGCCTTGTCTGATACTGATGTTTTGTGAAATTGTCCATGTTCAACAGGAGGGCACTAAGGCCTAGCCGTAGGTACCAAGCCAGCTCTGGGATGTTAGGGGCTGCTTGTCTCTTTCTCAGCATGTTCCTAGGGAGCGGGCTTTCAGCTTTCATCAGATTTTCTGGGAAATCTGGAATCTCACAGAGAACCAAATGCTTAGTCTCTAAAACCACTTGTAGCCAGACAGGTGCCGCCCATTTTACAGAGGCTGCAACTGAGGCTCAGATGGGATAAGGAGCTCCTATGGCGATGTGAGGTCGTGTGTGTGTGTGTGTGTGTGTGTGTGTGTGTGGCGTAGGCACCAGCAGAGCCTGTGACAATGGTGAAATTAAATCACTCTGTAAAAAACAGTCTCTGTGAAATTAAATCCCTCAGTCTTAAAACCAACGCAGACAATTAGATGTCAGCAAGAAAGACTGTTTGGTTTCTTTTGCAAAGATCAGCTTTTCTTATTTGTGCTTTTTAAAAAGTCGTTTTTATAACCCCGATGAAGGGGAATTTGACATCTAACAAAAATGCATGTTTTTCTTTTGCACCAGCGCTCCCACTTCCAGCAATTTACCCTGAAGATACTCCCCCAGACACTGTGAAAATACAAATGCACAAGGTTATTCATTGTGGCACGGTTGATAATCGCAAAATATTGAAAACAATATCACTTCCTATACATAGGCAGTGGTTGAATAAACTGTGGTGCAGTCACACAATGGAGTTCTATGCAACTGTAAAATGATTGAGGAAGACATCTATGAACTGATGAGGAATGATTTCCAGGACATACTGTTTTTTGTTTGTTTGTTTGTTTTTTGAAACAGAGTCTTGCTCTGTTGCCCAGGCTGGGTGCACTGGCATGATCTCAGCTCACTGCAACCTCCACTGCCTGGGTTCAAGTGATTCTCCTGGCTCAGCCTCCCAAGTAGCTGGGGCTATAGGTGCACGCCGCCACACCGGGATAATTTTTGTATTTTTGGTAGAGATGGGGTTTCTCCATGTTGGCCAGGCTCTTCTTGAACTCCTGACCTCAGGTGATCCTCCTGCCTTGGCCTCCCGAGTAGCTGGGATTACAGGCGCCTGCCACCATGTCCAGCTAATTTTTGTGTTTTTAGTAGAGACGGGGTTTCACCATGTTGGCCAGGCTGGTCTTGAACTCCTGACCTCAGGTGATCCACCCAGCTCGGCCTCCCAAAGTGCTGGGATTACAGGCATGAGCCACTGCGCCCGGCCAGGACATGCTGTTAAGTGGAAAAAGCAAAGTGCAAAAAAGTAAATATAGGTTGCAAGCATTCATGTAAGAAACAAGATGATATAAGAAAACATACATGCATTTGTTTATCTTTACAAAAAGAAACATTGGAAGGATAAAGCAGAAACTATGAGATTGGTTTCCTAGATGGAATGGGTGAGAGGGATAGAACGGAGAAGTCACAGTGACAGTTCTCTGAGTAGACTTTTTGGCCTAGTTCTGACTTTTGAAACCATCTTGTTTCAAATACCTTAAAAATAAATAAAATCAACAAGGATAGCGGAAATTACTGTCAGTGGGGATGTAAAGTGGTGCAACAGCTGTGGAAAACAGTATGGAGTTCCGGCCAGGCCAGGTGGCTCATGCCTGTAATCCCAGCGCTTTGGGAGGCCAAGGTGGGGGGATTGCTTGAGGCCAACAGTTTGAGACCAGCTTGGGCAACACAGTGAGACGACATCTCTACAAAAAAATTTTTTAAAAATTGGCTGGGCACAGTGGCTCACGCCTGTAATCCCAGCACTTTGGGAAGCCAAGGCGGGCGGATCACTTGAGATCAGGAATTCAAGATGGCCAAGATGGCGAAACGCCATCTCTACCAAAAATTAAAAAAAATTGGCCAGGTGTGGTGGCACGTGCCTGTAATCCCAGCTACCTGGGAGGCTGAGGCATGAGAATCACTTGCACCTGGGAGGCGGAAGTTGCAGTGAGCTGAGATTGCACCACTGCACTCCAGCCTGGACAACAGAGTGAGACTATCTCAGAAAAAAAGAAAAAATTAACCAGGCATGGTGGCATGCACCTGTAGTCCTAGCTACTCGGGAGGCTCTAGCGGGAGGATTCCTTGAGCCTAGGAGTTCCAAGCTGCAGTGAGCTGTGATTGTGCCACTGCACTCCAACATGAGTGACAGAGAAAGACCCTGTCTCTAAAATAAAGCAAAAAAAGATCCAGTTTGATATCACTTCCCAGGTCGGGGAGACCCTTCCTACCTCTTGCTTCTGGGATTCCCACACCCTGGGCAGACCCTATCTTCATAAACCTTATCACACAGAAGTGTCTGTCTCCCCACTAGGCAGTGCTGCATCTCTGTGCTGTCTGTGGCTTCCAGTGCCTGCACTAGGCTCAGCATCTAGACAACGTCTGGCAAGCGTTGACTACAGGACTCCATCAACCAATGAATAGCAGGGGTGATGAAGGGCTGGGTGCTGGCCTCTCCCTGCCTGGAAAGTGCTTGAAATGGGGACGCCATAGGACTTTTGGGTTTTGGGGGGTCCTCCTCACCCTGCAGCCCTGTTGTCCTTGGTTTTCTTTCTTTCTTTCTTTTTTTTTTTTTTTTGAGATGGAGTTTCGCTCTTGTTGCCCAGGATGGAGTATAATGGCGCGATCTCGGCTTACTGCAACCTCTGCCTCCCAGGTTCAGGCGATTCTCCTGCCTTAGCCTCCCAAGTAGCTGGGATTACAGGCATGCGCCACCACGCCCAGCTAATTTTGTATTTTTAGTAGAGACGGGGTTTCTCCATGTTGGTCAGGCTGGTCACGAACTCCTGACCTCAGGTGATCCACCTGCCTCAGCCTCCCAAAGTGCTGGGATTACAGGCGTGAGCCACCGCGCCCGGCCGCCCTTGGTTTTCTACCCCACCCCACCTGCAAACTGCTGCCCCTCTTCCTTCTAGAGCCAGCTGAGGTCTCTCCATAGCTGCTGGCACCCTAGGGCCTCCTGGCATATTATCCCCTGACCCAGTTTCCTCTGGCACCCCGAGATCTGACTGCACTACTCTCACTCCAAGCTATCAAGGCTGAGGACTTTTCCTGACCAAGTCTGACACCTGGAAGGCTGGCAGCCCTGGGCAGAGGGATTGGTTCACTACTGAGCCCCTTCCCCTGCCCGGGGTGTCATTCTTAGGACACATCCTCAATTGTCCCCTGGCTCTTACTCCCTATGAAGGACAACATCATTCGACAGAGCTAACAGCACCCAGTGCTCCTGGCAGAGGCCTTGGGATGGTTTCTTAGCATAAAAATTCAGCTACACTCAGGAAAATTTAGAAGCTGCTGTTCTTGAGGAAATTCTTTTTTTTTTTTGAAGACAGAGTCTTGCTCTGTCACCCAGGCTGGAGTGCAGTGGCACACAATCTTGGCTGACTGCAACCTTTGCCTCCCAGGTTCAAGCAATTCTCCTGCCTCAGCCTCCCAAGCAGCTGGGATTAAAGGCACCCGCCACCGCGCAAGACGAATTTTTGTATTTTTGTAGAGACGGGGTTTCACCATGTTGACCAGGCTGGTCTTGAACTCCTGACCTCAAGTAATCCACCTGCCTTGGCCTCCCAAAATGTTGGGATTACAGGTGTGAGCCATTGCGCCCGGCCCCCTTGAGGAAATTCTTAGAGTCCCAAATGGAAGTGGCTTTGACCTTCTGGCCCTCTTCCCTCAGCAACGTGGCCATGCATCCTGCAAGTCCTCCAAGCTCTGCAGAGCCAGGTCAACTGGGGTGCACATGCCTGATTCCCCTGACCACATTGTTTCCCTGGTATGTGTCCCCAAAGTGTGCGGTGTGTACCAGAGTTTATGCTTGGATCTGTACACCCACCAGACATCTCAGCATCCCACTGTCCATCTGTCCATCCATCTCAGGGACAGTTTCTGTAAATGGCGTTTTTCCTGAAGTCTTTTTCTTTCTTTGAATTGCAGGCTGGGGGTTGGCACATGTGTCTCTTTGGGGCCTGGAGCAAGAGCAGGCTGGCTACCCCAGGCCAGCTACCCCAGGCCTCTGGCCACACTCTGGGTGCTGGCTCTTTTGCTCAAAAGCCATCCCTGGCACCCCAGGACTAGGAATTAAAGCCCCTGCTCAGCTTCCAAGTGCCAACTTCTTTTATTTTTTTATTATTTTTGAGACAGTCTCACTCTGTCGCCTAGGCTGGAGTACAGCAGCGTGATCTTGGCGCTCACTGCAACCTCTGCCTCCTGGGTTCAAGCGATTCTCCTGCCTCAGCCTTCCGAGTAGCTAGGATTACAGGTGCCCGCCACCATGCCCGGCTAATTTTTGTATTTTTAGTAGAGATGGGGTTTCACCATGTTGGCCAGGCTGGTCTCGAACTCCTGGCCTCAGGTGATCCGCCCGCCCCAGCCTCCCAAAGTGCTGGGATTACAGGCATGAGCCACTGCGCCCAGCCCAAGTGCCAACTTCTGCCTCAGCCCTTCATCCACCCTGTGCTTTAACCACACTCATTCTCTCTTACACCTCCCAGGGTTTATCTACGCTGTTCTCACTTCTAGGAATGTCCTTCCTCCTCCTCTCTCCTGGCAACACCAAGCACTCAGCTAAAATGTCAGGGTCATAATCAAATGCTCCCTGGGGTAACCACAGCATTGATCACAGAATCATGCAGCAAGATTTGCCTGTGGATGTCTCTCCAGTTAGACTGGGTGGGCTGAAAGAGCAGGAGGGGATATGACTCATCTCTGTGCTCCCAATGCATGGCACAAAGCTGGAGCCACAGCAGTGATCAGTTACGTGGGTGTGAGGATGGGTGGCTAGATAAACAGATGAATGAATAGGTGGGTAAGTGGGTGAATCATGGGTGGATGAATGGGCGCAAGGCTAAGTGAGTGGTTGAGTAGATGAACTGTGGGTATCTACAAGAAAGAGCGGGTCGATAACAATTCTAATGTTCTAACCTGCTCCATCTGCTTCCCAATCCTCCTCTCTGACCCTCTCACACAGAACTCATCCTTAATGGTTGGATGAACTGACTTCTCTCTGCCAAGAAATCAGTGTTAGGAACAGACGCTCGATGAATATACACCTACACAACAGCTTTGCAGCAGAGCTGAACTGACAGGCTGATAGCTAGACAGACAGGTCCCTCAGAGGAGGGGAGCAGAAGAGCCGGGAGCTCAGATGCGCCTGGGAGGGCCATCTGCTCTGAATGGAGAGACAGAACATTGGAAGGAGGTTGCTCTCTCCTCCCGGGGCTGCCTTTGAGCCACCTGGTCCATTGAGTACTTGGCACACTCCCTGACATCTCCCTATCCTTTTGCCACACGGCCCTAAATCTCACTAGAAGATTAAGTCACATCCAGCGAGGCTTTGCCTTCTTCAGACAGACTCTGCTGCTTCTGGTAGTCATTGACATTTTAGTATAAATTGCCTTTTAATCTGTCATAGGAGGCAGAATTTCCGAGTTTAGGAGTGATGGGGTAACTTTACAGCATAAAGCTGAGCACCTGAAAGTGGTAGTCAGAGAGGGACTAAGGCTGCCAGTGGTTTTGCTTAAGGATTCAGCGGTGGCCTACTGTATTGGGCAGGCATTCCTTTTGCCAACTCAGCACCTCTTTCCTCTTCTATGAAAGACCACCTTCTTTCTTTCTTTTCTTTTTTTTTTTTGAGACAGGGTCTTATTCTGTCACTCAGGCTGGAGTGCAGTGGAGTGAGAGGTGCAGCCTCTCACTCCAGGGCTCAAGAGATCAGCCTCCCAAGTAGCTGGGACTTCAGGCATGCACCACCACAACAAGCTAATTTTTGTATTTTTTGTAGAGACAGGGTTTCACTATGTTGTCTAGGCTGATTTTGAACTCCTGGCCTCAAGTCAGCATCCCAGTGTTCTCAGATTACACATGTGAACCATCATGTCTGACCTCCATTTTCTTTTTTTTTTCTTTTTTTTTTTTGAGATGGAGTCCCGCTCTGTCACCCAGGCTGGAGTGCAGTGGCATGATCTTGGCTC